>NC_061088.1:44861740-44989240 GCF_015104395.2 Macrobrachium nipponense | reverse complement strand
CCCCCTCTAAAAATGTTTATGTCATATAACTGCCAAATACCTTGTACCCCTTCAACTAAAATGCTTATAACTGCCATCTTTTAACATTTTCACTGCTTAATTTGATAGTTCAAGCAAAAATATACCTAAAATTATCATACTAAAACAATTTAATATCATTTCAAACAAAAAATACATCCCAAACCATCATCCCAAAACAACCAAAGTAACGTTACATTGCAGTACTCTATTAACATATTGTGATTTGTATTGTTCATATATGTTACTACATTGTACTCGCCACTTGTATGTTGATTTTTCTTTAGCATGTAGTATTTCTCGCTGGTGAGCCGTGGCGCCACCTGTATGTAAACAATGCGACATGTTTGTTGTTCCCGCTTCCTTCTTTCAGTCTAAATAAAATCTACCGACGACAACACAAGTGTATCAATCAACCCCTTCCTGGAACCCTGTTAACAAGTGAAACTAATCCTAGAAAGTCTAAAACTTAGTAAGATTAACTTAATCTCCTGCTACTGTTACTCTTAAGTGGGCTATATACACCCCCTAATTTGTAGTACTTCCAACAGAATGTCAATATTTACGTGATTACATACAAATACATTTATGATTAAAAGATTGGGTGCCACTTTAATAAGCGGTCTATTTGCGTTTCTACACTGTTTCGCCGTGTTTAGTACAGTAAGTTCCAAAAGTGAAGCTACAAATTTCAAAATTGATCGTACTTCTTTAGAAACTTGTGGGGTTGCCAGTTAGTATATTTTATTCCAATTATTGTCATCCTCTTTATCTGATAATAAGTATCAGTGATTAAACTGTAGAACCACAGAAGGTATTTCCCCAGTGAATGGTCAGTGTTAGTTCAGTAACTGTTTATTAAAAGAAAAGAAGGAGAAGAAGAAGAAAAAAAGAATTTCCCCTTAAGAAACATCTGCGGCTCTCGATGTGTGATATCCAATGATCACCATTGAGTGGCAGCAGGAACTGAGTGCATAAGCATTGGCTTAATGTGATTTGTAAATTATCTGCTTTTATAGCATTATATCGAAACTTATTATGATTTATTTTGATAAAGCACAAAGAAGATTAGCATATGATTAAATGAAATATAAATAAGACAATAGCTGGTGTAAAAAAAAATTTAAAAAACGAAATCCAACTTATATGCGCATTTTGCATTAGGTACATGGTTAGGCCTATTTCAATAATCAAGGAAATATATTTTCCAGCTTATTATTTAACCCTCTTACGCCGAAGCGGTTAAAAAAAAATTGTCTCCTGTGTGCCGAAGGTGTTTCAGAGTGAGCGCGGAAGCGGAAAAAATATTTTTTTCAAAAAATCACAGCGCGCTTAGTTTTCAAGATTAAGAGTTCATTTTTGGCTCCTTTTTTTTCATTGGCTGAAGTTTAGTATGCAACCATCAGAAATGAAAAAAATTATCATTATCATATATAAATAATGCGATATATGATAGCGCAAAAATGAAATTTCATATATGATTGTATTCAAATCGCGCTGTGCGCAAAACGGTTAAAGGTAACAAGTTACTTTTTTTTCGTTGTAATGTACACTAAATTGCGATCATATTGGTAGTATATAACACATTGTAAAACGATAAAAGCAACACAGAGAAAATATTATCACAAAATAATGCATAAATTCGTAACGCGCGGACGTAAACAAATATTTTTTTGAAAAATTCACCATAAATCTAAATATTGTCCTAGAGACTTCCAATTTCTTTCAAAATGAAGACAAATGATTGAATATTACTATACTGTAAGAGTATTAGCTTACAATTGCAGTTTTCGACCATATCTGACGAGTTAAAGTTGACCGAATGTCGAATTTTTTTATATATATATTTTTTATATGCAATTATTTCGGAAATGAGAGAAGCTACAACCTTCAAATATTTTTCGTTTTATTCTACATGAAATTTCGCACATTTTCATATATAAAACTCTATGAAATGCCTAATGTGAAACGGAGCAAATATTCCGAGAATAGTACGTACGCATTTCGGAGATTTGTGGCGGAGAATCCGCTCGCGGAGGGAAGGAAAGATTTTTTTTTAAATTCACCATAAATCTAAATATTTTGCTAGAGACTTCGAATTTGTTTCAAGATGAAGATAAATGACTGAATATTACTAGACTGTAAGAGGTTTAGCTTACAATTGCGTTTTTCGACCATTTCGGTAGAGTCAAAGTTGACCGAACGTGGTTTTTTTTCTTTTTATCGTGATTTATATGCAAATATTTCAAAAATGAGAAAAGCTACAACCTTCAATTATTTTTTGTTGTATTCTACATGAAATTGCGCACATTTTCATATATAAAACTTATGTAACGGCTAATCTAAAATGGTGCCAACATTACCACAATGCGCATGTATGATTTTTTCGGAAGAGTTACCGCGCGGACGTAAAGAAAATGTTGTTTTTTTTCATAAATTCACCATAAATCAAAATATTGTGCTAGAGACTTCCAATTTGTTGCAAAATGAAGGAAAATGCTTGAATATTACTAGAATATAAGCGTTTTAGCGTACAATTGCGTTTTTCGACCATTTCAGTAGAGTCAAAGTTGACCGAAGGTTGAAATTTTGGCAATTATCGTTATTTATATGAAAATATCTCAAAACTGATAAAAGCTACAACCATGGGTTGTTTTTAGTTGTATTGTGACATGAATTGCGCACATTTCCATATAAAAAACTTTATATAACGGTCTAATTTTAAAATGGTACAAACATTACCACAATCGCATGTATGATTTTTTTCGGAAGAGTTACCGCGCGGACGTAAGGAAAAAGTTTTTTCATAATTTCACCATAAATCGAAATATTGTGCTAGAGACTTCCAATTAGTTGCAAAATTATGGTAAATGATTGAATATTACTAAAGTATAAGAGTTTTAGCTTACAATTGCGTTTTTCGATCATTTCAGTAGAGTCAAAGTTGACCGAAGGTTGAAATATTGGCAATTATCGTTATTTATATAAAAATATCTCAAAACTGATAAAAGCTACAATCATGAGTATTTTATTGTTGTATTCTACATAAAAATGCGCACATTTTCATATATAACACTTCATGTAACGGGGGCTAATTTACAAATGGGTACAAAAATTTATGTCAAAGTGACAAAATAATTTCCGAGATGTGCACAGATACTTTTTAGTGACGGCAAAAGAAAGAAATTCGCGCTTGCGCGCCTGCGTAACGATTGTAAACAAAACAACACCTTGATCCGTGAACTCCCAGCATCCCCCAAGGCGCGTGATACAAAAGTTTTAGGCTGGTAGGCCTCTAAGTATTTTTCCGCGAATTTAAAAAAAAACTTTTGTAAGTCGACGTAAAATACGTCCAGTCGGCACACGGGAGACAAAAAATGTCGACGTAAAATACGTCCAGTCGGCGTAAGAGGGTTAATAATTTCATCAAATTTCAGGGCCGCATCAAACAAGTATTTTTATAGGTTTCCACCTTTTTTTCAGTGTATAAGTGAGACTATTCTTCCATACGATCCGGCGTGTGAATATGCTTAGCGAGCATTATTTTAATGAGTATCTCCTGTTATGCTCTCTCTCTCTCTCTCTCTCTCTCAGGACCTTTTTATCTAGAATAACCAGAGGCCTGTTTTAAGAGTCGAGCACTAGGCCGATTGGTCATGTTCGGGTGCTTCTTTGTGTGTGTGTTTGTATATATATATATATATATATATATATATATATATATATATATATATATATATATATATATATATATATATATGTGTGTGTATATATATATATAGAAATATGTGCTAGAACTAGCAACAGTTTAAGGTGGATGGTTTGAGTGGGGGGATGGAATTGGGGTAGATAAAATTTTTTAACTAATCTCACCTTGCTGAATGTTATCTAACTGGATTATCTTAAGTTATAATTTGGGGAAAAAATTAAATTGATATGTGTTTATTCTTTGATAGGGGTTCTTATAATTATTTCCACCTTTCTGTTTTTGGGTGCTTGGACTGAGACAATTATATGAAAGGCACTTTGTTGCAATTTCAAGTCTGTAGGCACAAGGGAATTTTACTGAGTACGATTATCACTTATTACTGTCAATTTGCACACACACTTCTGCACTTTTCCCTCACTTCTGATTCTTCTTCCCGGTTCTGCTACTGCGCCACTCAGCTGTTCTCCACTTGTTCTCCCTCTTTCCACTTGTTCTTCACTTGATTTCCACTGTCCTTTTTCTCTCTTCTCTCTCTCTGTCCGGCCTTTTTTTTAGGATGACATTTCTAAGCACAGCCTTTGGATTTTGGATTTTGACTGGGTGTGGCATCTTCTGAAAGAATTCTTGTGTCTGAGTGGCTACAGACTTTATACAAAACTGCCTTCCTGTCACTTCTTCTGTTTTGATTTGTAGATTCTTCATTTGGAAACGCCTATTGTTCATGCTCTGGCTTCTTGGAGGTGTATACCTTGGTTAATCTCGTAGGTTATTTGCTGGGACATATTTCTGGGCTGTCCTTACGGTCTAGCACTACTGGTTTGATTAGTCAAACCCATAGGTCTACTCTTGGAAAGGGAGGAGCCAAGATTTTCACATGATCCTCCTTTTGGACAAAGCAGCATTGAGTTTCCCTTGGTAATATTAAGCAGAAGGCCCTTGAGAAGGTCCAACCTCACATTCATTTTCCAGCACTCCAAGTGTCACAAAATGTTGGGTGCGCCAAGAATCACTTAATCTTTGGAAATGAGGCTGTCAGAGTTTTTGGGAGATGCAAACCAGATGCTTGACGGCCAGAAAGTCCTGGTCGTTTTGGGGTTGGGCTTGAGTAACACGATGCCTTCTTAAAATCATTATTTCGTTCTTTTTCCCATTTCCGTGCCTTCCCTCAGTTCGTTATAAGTAATGCCTTTTCGAAATAATTCCTTAATTCTTTAACGACACTGTAACAGTCTCGGCCCACTACCTAGCTGTCTCCGACAGTGCTAACTAAGCTGCAGCAGATATTATACCTACATGAGGACTCCTAACTTATGCTTCTTGGAAATCATATTGAAAATTTAACTTAAAAAACATCAAAACTGAATATAAACATTTGCAAATCCTTGATTAAGTAATGTTAAGGGCAACAATCAAAATTGAATGTAAACATGAATAAATTCTTGAGCAAGTGACATTCAGAGAAACATCAAAACTGAATATAAACATGAATAAATCCTTAAATAACATTAAGAGACATTAAAACTGTATATAAACATAAACAAATCCTTGATTAAGTAATATTAAAAGAAACATCAAACTGAATTTAAATATGAGTAAATCACATTAAAAACATGAACTGAATGCAAACATGAATAAATCACCAAAAAAACAAGAAAACTGAAGGTTAAGAAGCAAAAAAAAGAAAATCTATCCAGGTTACATATGTAAGTGTTTACATAATAAAAATATGGAATGGTAGTCCATATATATAAAAGATTGCTTGCAGGAATGTGATCAGACTAGAGACGCTAAAGATGACGTATACAATAAGTATGTAGGCTAAGATAACATGCCGTCACCTGTAGTCATTCAATTGTTTATAAACATTAGTCCAAGCTCCCTGCTTGAGACAACTACCCCGACCTATAATTCAAACGGCCTACGTGATCTGTAGCGTGTCTCATTTTGATTGTGTGTTCGTATGAAACTATGTCATTTGTATGTATGTTCATATGTTCGAACTACTGTCTGTTCCTTCATAACTTGTAACAGAGATGGTAGACGGGCAGAACAGAGTTAGCTATCGTCATTAGAAGACCTGTATCTCTTTACCTAAGCTTTATCATGTAGAGAGAACAGAAGTAGCCATCATCATTGGCAGAAGCGATCAAGCTATCGTTATTAGAAGACTTGTACAATCATATCTGATCTTCAGCATGTAAAACTTCAGAAGAATATATCTATTTTTATACTTCGTGTTTTCTACAAGAACCTCCTCACCATGAGTTTAACACATCATCGTCATAAACAAGAAGATAATCCCGACTTCGTAAGTGATCTACAAACCCCAAAACACTCCATTGAAGATGGAAGTGCAATACCAACCGACTTAGCGTATAGATTATCGCAAGTCTAACATTACCTCATAGGGCGCCTTATCATACAAGGCACAAGCCCTAATATTGGTGGCCAGCGAACCAGAAGGACTCTACAACTTCTCCGAAGATAAAACAGAATAATAAATCATGAAGTATCATATAAGAACTCTTCAACGACGACGAAAGCAGCAGATTCTTCAAGCAACTTATTTTCATCGTTTAGTGAGCGACTTCAGAAAACAACAAGAACTCTTTAACGACGACGAAAGCAAGAGATTCTTCAAGCAACTTAGTATCATCGTTAGTGAATAACTTCAAGAAACAAAACCGACGTGTCCTTTTTCCTACGACAACGCAAGCTTCGTCTCTCATTAGAATCATTCAAGAAAACATCGTTAGTGAGCGTTTCCGGCACTCCAAGAAACAAACCGAACGCGTCTGCAGCATCGGATCTTTCAAGGGCTCGAATCATCGAAACAACGCGCACGGGGGAAACTGAAGCCAAACCAGGTCATCCGCTAAATAGAGAAGGAGGACCAAGGCCGTGTGTCGTTATCGGAACACCGTGACTTCCCACAAAAGCAAGCTAAGTACAATTTTTTATTCATTTGGAGTAACTTTGAGTGTTTCCTTTGCAGGTCGAATTTCGTTATTCCTGTGGCTGAAGTTACGAGACATTCTTAATCTTACTTTTTACAGAAATTATCTACATCATTGAGATTTCGCTACTGCGAGTTTTTTATCTTTGAGTGTCTGTTTCCAGAAGTTCTACTGAAATATCATAATCATATACTATGTTAATTTTATCATTTTGGGTGATTATTAATCCCTTACGTAACAAATCATATTAAACAGTGAATATGCGTTTACGCAGTGGACGTATGTATTTATACAGATGCATGGATAGGGTCGTTAAGCACCGTAGTGATTAGAAAACACACAAAAAACAAGTGGAACACCCGCACAAATCTATATAAATTAGAGGTAACACTATTTCGGGTCATGACAATAAATGCTCCTTTGCAAAGTCCCGATCGCAGTTTTAGCCTTGAGTTTTTTGAGTTATATAGAATATCGAACCTCAATGACTCAGCTTAACTTTTAAAATATGGCTGGATTGCAAGGAATAACATGTCTGTAAAAAACTTTCATCAGGCTAAATGCGCTGACCAGGATCCCTCACTATTTCAAATTTTAGCAAAGAATGAAGTACAAACAGTTAATATTGAATGCAGTAGTGATAATTTGTCTTATTAGTAATCGCTCAGTTCCTAATAGTTCGTCATTCATTGCTTTATATGTAACCAGCAACATAATGCTAAAAACACACAATACGTTGCCGATGGTAATAAAGAGAAGGATCCTAATTATTACAAAAAGAAATAGAAACAGTAGCCCGTTCAGAATCAAACAAGCAAACTTGGTGGCTGTGTCACCTAGTCAAGCGGTCAAGGTTAGTTAAATCTGCCGAGTGTTCAAAGCATAGCAAATTCCACACAATAAGCGACTCTAGCAGAGTGGGGAAAAGCGATGTTGGTTCATACATGCCAATATCTTTTTGAATTAAAAAGGATTTTTCCTATGAAACACACGACTGTATAAAGTAATCAGAGCAGGTTTTCGTTTAATTTTAATACATTAAGTTATATAAATACTGGTGGATTAAGCCCAACTGTACGCGCCGTAAAAATTAGAATATCTTGTTTTATTTCTTTAGTACACGTAATATCTTGTATTTACGGACTCACCGTCTGTTGTTCGAACTTCCCTAATGAGAAGTCCGGATAAGCGAGCGTTTACAGATACCTCTATAGTTATAAAAAACATTGATCTGTATCTAGTGTAATTGTAAGATATCCATCTAGGGATACACAAAATATTATCTTACATCCTGCTAAATAAGGGGTGTTTATCAAAAGAAAATCCTATAAACCTTCAAACATATTAAAATCCGTTTGAACAAAAATGAGACAGTTAATCAAATAATAACTTATATAAAAGAACAAATCATTTGTCTCATAAATCGTAACATTGTTCAAATGACCCAACAGAATTCTCCCACAACCGCAGTCGCACTTTGCACGCAAAATCTCGAGAAGCATGCACCCTCGAATGTCTTAGTGCGTGTAAAAAAGACTTTGCTGGGAAATGAAATTTTAATCCTTCCCGACACTCTGAAATATAACGATTTCCGCGAACAAAGCCCTAGACACGGTTGACTCGCTGCAAACAAGTTAATATAGTAATCCACAAAAACCTATACATATAAACATATCGCAATTTCTTTTATTGTTGATTAATTTTTAATCCCGCCCCCCAACCAGTCGTGGATGAATCTCTCTGATAATCTATCTAAAGTAATATCAGTAAAGTCATTCAAGCAGAGGTGATTCAGCAGAAATTTTTTTTATCTTTTATCTGAATACCAGGAAGTTTCTCCACTAGCGAGTGATCTCTGTAAAAAAAAAAAAAAAAAAAAAAAAAAAAAAAAAAAAAAAAAAAAAAAAAAAAAAAAAAAAAAAAAAAAAAAAAATGATGTAATTTAACACAAAACACGGTCTAAGGAAACAAAGCTATTTACGTACCTTCGTATAGATTCTCAATGAAATTTCAAAATAGAGATAAATGACGCAGTTGAAAAATGTTAGTAATAGGAGTCATTAGGAAATCAAATAAGCCCATATAATTTTTCCCTCAAACATCATGCCATAAAAGATCGGACTTGGCGTATCTGCGCAGATTACTGTCGCTTAAACAAGGAAACGACTCCCGATAGTTTCCAGTGCCATGTACCGACGACATCTTATCTCTGTTAGGTTAGAATAAATTTTTCACCAGCTTGGACTTACTTAAAAGGCTTTTACCTGATACCATTACCTAAGTGATTGTACCTCATATACCGTTTTCAGCACACTCAGGGGACATTATCAATTTTTACGTATGCCTCCGGCTTACGTTGCGCCCCAATTATAATATAGTGTTTGGAGACTTTTAAGGGATACCCTACATGCTTATATGGTTGGTCTTGTAATCTTTTCTAATACCTTAGAAGTACATTCACATAAAGTAGAGCTAGTGCTACAGAGACAAAGACAAATAATCTCAGAGTAAAATATCTAAATGTGAGTTTTTAAAAAACCGAACATGTTTATCTAGGTTTTATGTGTCTAGTCAAGGTCTTAAAGTAGTCCATGGTAAGGTGTCGGCTATTCATAACTTTCCGGTACCTATTAACGTAAAAGGGGGATACAGCACTTTCGCGCTTTAGTGGGTATTACAATCGTATGTAAATATGTAACTCTTCAATCATGACAGCTCCTTTAACAGATCTTACGAAGAAGAGCGTAGATTTATTATGGTCTAAAAAGCATCAACAGGCGTTCGATATCTTAAAAGCGGAATAATGCAGCTTACCTAACTTAAAAATCCCTGATTTAAATAAGGAATTTTTTTTTTATTGCAACAGACGCCTCAGACCAAGGGGTAAGAGGGATACTACTTCAGCAATATGATAAACAGTTCTTTCCTATAGCTTTTTATTCACGTAAACTAAAGCCCTCTGAAAGTAAATATGCAGTAATAAGCAAGGAAGGGCTAGGTATCTTTAACTCACTAGTACATTTTAAGTTCATAATCTATGGCTATCCTGATAGGTCCTTACTGAACATGAGTCCTTTACCGAGTTTTTCAAAGGCTTAATCACAGTCCAAAAGGAACTCGGTGACAAATGATCATTCAGGTCTTTGGAGCCAAGATAAGATATCTACCTGGGAAAGCAAATATCATAGCTGACGCATTATCCCGCAATCCCGCACCATACAGCAAAGAACCATTAATTAGACTAAAAGATATAGAAACATCCGTGCCTATTGTTAAAAACCGTATCTAAACAAGAAAATTCCTTAACCCAAGAGATCGCGACCATTGAATATCTGGGTTGGAGCGCAGAACTGTTACAAACTGAACAAAGCAAGTGTCAACAGTGATAAGCAAAACAATAAACACCAAACAATAAACACTTTCGAACGGAAACAAGGTCAGCAGCTAAGCAAAAAACCAATAAACATCGAACGGGAAACAGGGTCAGCGCTAAGCAAACCCAATAAAACACTTCGAGCAGAAACCCTAAAGCAAAAATATATTTAAAGTATGTGTATCAGAATAATGTAATCAAATGTAATATTATATGTAGGTCCGTGACGAGGAAAACCCGAAGAACACAGCAGATGACTAACGACCAGGTAGTAATAATAATCTCTTTCATACCAATCGTCATAAACTGGTTGCATTCCGTCATCCAGGGTTCCCTACTATGTCACAGAAAGCCAATCCCTGTGTTTTACTGGCCTACAATGCTTACAGATATAAAAAAGCACATAACTAATTGTAACCCGGGTCATGAAAACAAGGGATACACTAAGACACCTGTCAGTTTAGGGGCCTATCCTGTGCCAAATCAATCCTTGAAAGAATATACTTAGAATTATTAACAGAGTTACGAGTCTGACAGAGGGAATAAACACTTCTTAGTGTTAATAGTTCCTTGACACGTTATATAGAAGTAATAGCACTAAAAACAAACACCGCAATTGAGTGCGTTAGGAATATTTATGAGTGCTAAATCAGTAAATATGGAATTCAACACAATAATCTCTGACTCGGGTGGTGTAAATCAATAATCTTCTTAACTCGTGTGAATTCCTTTCCATTAAGAAAACCAATAATATATTTTATCTCCCAGAGTCAATCGGTTTTGGTAGAATAACGGATAATTAAATAGGAAGTGTCAATGTCTTACGAGTTACAACTCGTGATATTGGATCCGAACTGGATTATAGCGGTTCTCGCGGTTTTAAATACCTTTATCATTTATATCTTGTATCTATAGAATTGATACCGCAAGTAGCCTTATACGGTACGCCGCTAGAACACTTTTCCACATATTCAAGCCAACCATTAATTTATCAAATATATATAAAAAAAAAATATATAAATAAATAAATATAAAAAATAAAATAATATGGATACAAGTGGAGTCAATATAATACACTCCGTAAGAAGTCGGAAGGGTTACAATTTATAATAAAAAAGGAATCACGATTAAAAATCAATAACACTTTAGTAATGACAAATAAGCTAAAAGTTCAAAACCACATATCAAAAACCTACTGACATATTGTCTGTCCCGTGATTTATATTCGTAGTCAATGAAAAAAAAAAAAATTAATAATAATAATAATAAATATATAAATAAATAAATAAATAAAATAAAATAAAAGAGATTTTAAAGTCAGGAAGTCTAGAAGTGAAAATGTTATCTATGGAATAATCCTATATGAATCTTATACAGGGCTAATAATATATATAGAATTTGTATGGAAACCTTTTCATTAGTTTGAATAAGGAATATTTAATTTAACATAATTACAATTATGCAGATTTCCAACATGAAACTAATATATTGTTCAATTTTGGTACTGTTTTTTTTTTCTCAGACATTCTTTTCGTGTGGGTCGAGTATTAAAAGATAATAAATTTATCCTAAAGTCGTATTTATTACAGCAAGTAACGTAACTCTTAGCTGGCTGAGAGCAATCTCCTGCCAAGTGACGACGTCATCATTGCCGTATCAGTATTTGTTCCTTTTAACCTCAATAATCTGCTTACACAGGCTTCATCTCGCGCTTGCAAAAGCAGATTGACTGGAGAAAGGAATGCCTAGCCCGAACATCCATGGGCGAGCAGACGTGTCTAAATTAATAACAAAATAAGCAAATAGGATTTCTATAACAACAAAATGGATTAATTTTTTCTGAACCTCATAGACATTTAGAAGTATCAAGATATGTATATGATATATTTACTTGCAACATTAGCCTATTGCAATTCAAGTAAAAACATTCATGGGGAAAATGTCACATTTTCTTGAAAAACCCAAAGTTTATTTAGAAATTAGTTACATAGTGGGTTTTTTCGTTGCATCTCCTACCTATTAATAATGTTTTTAAAATTAACCTCAGAGGATGCGCGCGGGAAACTTGAATATGAAACTTTTGTTAGGGCACATAGGATCAGAGATCACAACTTAATTTCAGTTAGCATAGAGAAATACAGAATCATGATTAATCTTCTCTTTGATCTTATGTTGCCTGGCAATCTTACAAATAGCTCCGTCCGTTTTTCCACTTCTTTTTTTGTCTAGTAATTTCCTACCAGTAATATCGAATTTTCTTTGGGATTTGTATAGATATCTGTTTATTTGTTATAATTATGGATATTTTTACAGTCATCATAGACCTGGATAGGTTCACTCATTGTTAATGCCATGGATAAAAAGTTTGTACAGCGGACTCTTTTGAATTCCAAAATATCAGCGAATTCATGTGGGTTAAGTCTGGTCTAAATGGCTCTCTCCCCTCCCCTGTATTTGGATGTCGTCTGAATTTACTTTGCCCTTGTGACAAGTATAATTTCACTTGCAGGCTGATTAATGGACCTGGTTACAGTATCCTGCGAGTAACGAGAGTTTCATTTCACCCCCATCGCAACTTCAAAAAAATCGTTCGTCGCAGCGGACGACTACAGTCAAGTAACAACCGCCTACAATGTGAAAGGAATTTCATGGACTTCTTCGACCGACACCGTATCTCGTCGTTAATCTCGTTTTAATGCGGAAATTGCTCCGGTCGGCTGTCGGACAATCGACTACGAATGGGACATACTTCCGACAATTACGACCCGAAGGATATTCAACTCTACTTTGCTGGCGAAGGACTCGTGCTGGGGATGATTTTTTATTCATCGCGAACGTAATCGTGTAGCTTAGGATGCAGAGAATAAGTATGAGCACAAAATAGAACGTTGGACCCGCCAGGCAAATTTTCCCCTTGTTTAACCCTGTGAAATCGGCCGTTTCATTGGGCTATAGGTGGTTGTCTGGAACTGTGTAATGGACGAAAAGTGGTTCGAAAGCTAGTTAAATGTGAAGTAGTATAACCTCGGTCATGTATCCTATATATATAAATGATCATAAATAACAGAATCTAAATATATTTTTTGCGTGTACGCACTAGGAATCTATATATAAATGATCATTAAATAACAGAATCGAAATATATTTTTGCGTGTACGCACTAGGAATCTATATATAAATGATCATAATAACAGAATCGAAACGAAATATATCTTTGCGTGTACGCAATAGGAATCTATTTAAAGTGCACATATATTAATCATAATTATATGAATCCATATACATATGTATAAACAAATCAGGTAGGCCTATAATCAATCTGTTACCTTTTATCTTACCAATATCTGCAGTTATATATGAGTTAGTATATTGATTTAATGAATCAAGATATACAACAGTTAGCATAAAAAATCAACGAATCAATCCAGCATAAAAACCATTAATAATTTTATAAATTCATATATGAAATTTTTTTATCAGTTAAATATGATTTTATCATGTTAATCTTCATTCTATGCAATTATCAGAGTACATTAGTATTTTCTGTAGCATATGTATCTTAATGAGATGAAGTGAAAAACTGTATCATTATTATATCACGTGATCACTATTATTTACCAATATCATTGTTTTATATTTTATTACTTGAATCAATTCATGTACACCATGAATTTATTACTTATATATATATATATATATTATATATATATATATATATATATATATACTATATATATATATATATATATATATATATATATATATATATATATATATATATATATATATATATATATATATATATATATATATATATATTCACATAGTGTCTGTATCACACTCCTATAAGTCAAATGCAAGTCAAGTTTGAGTAATATTCAGTAGTTGGTTTTGGTAGCTGACCGAGCTGATGTAAGTGTTTACATAATAAAAAATATGGAATGTTAGTCCATATATATAAAAGATTGCTTGCAGGAATGTGATCAGACTAGAGACGCTAAAGATGACGTATACAATAAGTATGTAGGCTAAGATAACATGCCGTCACCTGTAGTCATTCAATTGTTTATAAACATTAGTCCAAGCTCCCTGCTTGAGACAACTACCCCGACCTATAATTCAAACGGCCTACGTGATCTGTAGCGTGTCTCATTTTGATTGTGTGTTCGTATGAAACTATGTCATTTGTATGTATGTTCATATGTTCGAACTACTGTCTGTTCCTTCATAACTTGTAACAGAGATGGTAGACGGGCAGAACAGAGTTAGCTATCGTCATTAGAAGACTTGTATCTCTTTACCTAAGCTTTATCATGTAGAGAGAACAGAAGTAGCCATCATCATTGGCAGAAGCGATCAAGCTATCGTTATTAGAAGACTTGTACAATCATATCTGATCTTCAGCATGTAAAACTTCAGAAGAATATATCTATTTTTATACTTCGTGTTTTCTACAAGAACCTCCTCACCATGAGTTTAACACATCATCGTCATAAACAAGAAGATAATCCCGACTTCGTAAGTGATCTACAAACCCCAAAACACTCCATTGAAGATGGAAGTGCAATACCAACCGACTTAGCGTATAGATTATCGCAAGTCTAACATTACCTCATAGGGCGCCTTATCATACAAGGCACAAGCCCTAATACATATATGATTGGTTCAGTCCTCTGTCCTATTCTATTTAGATGGATATCACCTTTCTTCATGAAAGAATAAATTCCGTTCTTCGTTGATGACACTTGATGGCTTCTTAATCGATGCTCGGACCTGCTACTTGGGGACAAGCCCTGGGAGATAATATCCTTGTGTATATGTATGCAAAATTTCAATGGACATTCTTACTGTAGTTCTGAGTAACCTTGTACATTAAACCTTATAACTTTACTGCTTGATACTAAAAAAAATTGGCAACTCGGTTAAAGGAACTTAAAGGAACCGGTCAGTGGTTAATACTTGTAGGTTTCTTTTACTGTGACAACAATTAGTAAGTTTTCATCAATTAATATCTTGTTAGTGAGTTTTCATCAATTAATATCTTGTTAGTGAGTCTTCATCAGTTAATATCTTGTTAGTAAGTTTTCATCAATCAACATCTTAAGGATTGAACAAAGTAAGTGTATTAATTACCCCTTCAAAATCTTAATAATTTCTGAAACAAATTCTCTTATCTTAAAATCTCTTAATATCTATCTTAACCCTTCTTATTTATTCTTTTATTTCTAAGGATGTTATTATGGAACGATTAAACTTAATATACGTCTTGAAATTCTTAGACTATGCAGTAAACCGTTTCTTACCCAAATATTCCCCTTCAAGTCAAAATAGATTTGAAGTTAAGTGCACTTAACTCCAAAATTTTGCTACAAACCGACTAATTGAAGTAAGAATTGTAACAATAAAAAGATTATTCCTAAGTCGACCGATGAAGGTAAACTTAGCAATAAAGAAATCAAATAAATATAGGGGAATAATAGGATGGATTAATGGGTTTGTTCTTCTGTTTCACTGAAAAGTGACTCTTCTATTTCTTAGGTTATATCTAGTTCTTTCTTCTGGATTTCTTCTGACGTCTCTGTCATTTCAGATTCTTCAACTTCTTTGGTTCTCTTGACCTTGTCCTTGTTTATCCAATATTCTTCTTCTTCTAATGATTCAGCATATGTAGAAGGCGTTTGGTTATTCATTTTCTTAACCTTTATCTTAGTCTCTTGTACTTCTACGACCTTGTATAGTCTGGTGAATTTAGTGGCTAACTTATAATTAATACCACTTCTTACTTC
The DNA here is from genome assembly GCF_015104395.2 of Macrobrachium nipponense. Taxonomy (NCBI): domain Eukaryota; kingdom Metazoa; phylum Arthropoda; class Malacostraca; order Decapoda; family Palaemonidae; genus Macrobrachium; species Macrobrachium nipponense. The sequence continues at coordinate 44,973,397 of NC_061088.1, read as the reverse complement.
CTTCTTAATATAGACTTCATCCCCTTTCTTGTATTCTATTGGCTTTAATCCTTCTTGATGCTTCTCTGTCATATTCTTCTGGGCTTCTTCTAGATTCTTGTGCAATTGCTTGTGGATTACTTTAAAGTTTCTGATTCTTATCTTCATGATATCTTCAGAGTAATTAGGCTGTATTGGCTGATTCAGCCATGCATAAGGTAATCTGGGTTCATATCCCATCAAAGCTTTTATGGGAGTTGCTCGAGTACTCGTATGATGCCTAGCATTTAATGATAATTGGACTAAAGGTAAATTGACGTCCCAGTCAGGATCCTGTCCTACTGTGTGACGCAATACGTCTAAAACCTTCCTGTTATCCTTTCTACTAAGCCATTGCTAGCTGGGTGATATGACTGTATCGCTACCTTTTCTATCTTAAAGGCATTATAAATTTCTTGAATTAATGAGTTCTTGAGCTCGGTCCCATTATCAGAGATAGTGAGCTGTGGGGCAGAGTATCTGCAAAATATCTTATCGAAGAGAGGGGTTGCACATTCCTTGGCACTTTTACTTGTTAGTGGTATCAACTCTGTATATCTCGTGAGCGCGTCGATACACACTAGTATATTCTTATTCCCTTTACTCGTGGTATGAAGATTAGTGATAAGATTAATAGGTACTCTTTCGAAAGGAGTCTATGGGATAGGATATTTCCTTAGAGGTACTTCCTTGTCTGTTCTTCCCTTGTAACTGTTGCATGTGTTGCAGGTCTTCACATAATTACTAACATCCTTGTGAATTCCCTTTCCGTGGAAAGTTCCTTGTATTAATCTAATTGTTTCATCCCTTCCTGGGTGAGCTCTCATGTCATCGTGGTGCATTAGCTCAATGACCTTGTTTCTTAGGCTCTTAGGTACTAACCTTTTGTGAAGCACACCTAGAAATTGACCAAATGGATCATATTCGTGACACATCCAAACTAATACATCATCTATGTCAGTTAATGCATCTGTGGGACATCCAACCTTCCTACCTAGTTCGGTTAATTCTTGGCTGTATTTTCTTTCATTTCTAACATATTTAAATCTTCATCTCATTCTTGTTCTCTTATGAAATTTTGCCGGGAAAGCTCCTCTGTATAATGCATGGTGAGTACATTTATGTCATTGCGCATTGTTTCCTTCTGTTCTTCTTCTTGACTTATCATATTTACACTATCACCTTGTGACACATATCTTGATAATGCATCCACCACCTTATTCGCCATCCCAGGGATATATTTCACCTCTATATCATAATCTTGGGCTGTCACGAACCAACGGGCTCTTTGTCCGGAAAAATTAGGGTTCTTTAGCATTTCTACTGCAGCTGAATGATCCGTGAACACGGTTATCTTGTAACCAAAAATGTTATCTGAAATGCTTTATAGCGTCTATTATAGCTAGGGACTCGAGGTCTGTTACTGAGTAGTTCACTTCTGAGGGCTTTAATTTCCTACTGTAATAAGCTATGGCATTATACTTATGATCTTGTTTTTGCATTAAACATGCTCCTATACCAATACGGCTTGCGTCTGTGGCTAAAAAGAATTCTTTGCCAAAGTCTGGGAAGCTAAGTACCGGGGGGTGTGTTAATCTTTCTTTCAATTCATCAAATGCTTCTTGCTGCTTGTCTGTCCGTGTGAATGATACATGCTCCTTTAAAAGTTCAGTCAGTGGAGCGGATATGACAGCAAAGTTCCCTATGAACTTGCGGTAAAAACCTGCTAAACCTAAGAATGACTTTACGTCCTTCTTGCACTGTGGTGTAAGATAGTCCTTAATTGACTTAATCTTTGCGTCGTTTAGTTCTACACCCCTTTCACTTAGTGTGTGCCCAAGGCAGTCTATTTTCCTTGTAAGGAAGTTACACTTCTTTAGTTTAAGCTTCAGGTTGGCCTTTCTTAATCTCTTTAGGACTTCTCTGACTAAGTCTATATGTTCCCCTATGGTATCTGTTGCTATTACCAAATCATCTATATAACAGTGTACGTCCTTGCCTTGTAAGTCACCCAATATTTTATCTATTGATCTCACAAAAGTCACCGGGCTTGACTTTAGACCAAAGGGCATTCTTACATACTGGTATCTGCCGTTACTAGTGGAGAAAGCTGTCAAAGGTTTACTTTTTTCATCTAGAGGGATTTGCAAGAATCCCTGCAATAAATCTATAGTGGTGAAGTACTTCTTGGACCCTATAGTGGCAATAAGATCTCGCATTGACGGCATTGGATAGGGATCATTTTCAGTAATTTGGTTCAATTTTCTGAAATCCACAAATACTCTATGAGTTTTGTCCCTTTTAGGAACTAGCAAAAGTGGAAAGGACCATGGGGATTTAGGTGGTTCTATTATTCCTTGCCTATGCATTCTTTGTACTTCTCTTTCAATGGTCTCCTTCTGGGAATGTGCTACCAGCAGAACTATATCCTTAATGTCCTTTAAATGAAATCCTTTCTTAACTCTTCTCAGTTTTATGTCCTGAGCATAACTCTTCTCAGTTTTATGTCCTGAGCATAATTTTTGTTTTCTTTACTGATGGCTGCTACCGTTTCCCCTTCTTCAACTCGGATAGGTATAGAGTATACTTCTGCTAGGCCTATCTCTGTACCTGGTGTTAACTTAACCTTTCCTACTCTGTTATTTGTAATCTGTAAAGCTATTTTGTTCTGTCTGACTTTATGTAAACTAGAAGAATAATGTATTCCATTTACTTGCGACTTTTCAGTAAGCGTGAGAATTTCCTTCCCTTCAAAAATTGGATTTACTGTACATTCTACCCACATACTTTCCCAGGTTTAAGTCTTAACTCCCTTTCTAACTTTAAGTAAGTGCATTGATTTGATTCTAAGAGGTTATTGATCTGTTGTGAACTTGTGATGTATTCCGGATATCTTCCCTTTGTCTTATCCTTCTTTAAAATACCTTTCACCGTGGGATTCTCTTGAGTCTGGGTTCTTTTAATTGACCTGCATATTGTTATTCTAGAAATCTCACGACCGTTTTTAATCACTAGTTGTTCTCTAGGGGCATCAATGCTGATCCCTTGTCTAGCCATAGTTGGGTAACCTATCAGCAAATGGGCAAAAGCTAATTGTATATCTCTGGTTACCAGAACTTTTCTCTTAGTGCAATCCTTCCTAGCCTAAATGGGAAATCTAACTGTCCAATTACATGGATATTATTACCCTGGACGTCTGTGATTCTACAATCTACCGCTGGGTTCAAACTTGAGTGGGAAAAATACAACCGATACACCTTTTCTGACATTATATTCTTAGAACTACCTGTATCAAAGAATGTAACAATAGGTTTCTCTAGTCAGATATGCGTGGGAAATAATAGTCTATAATTATATTCATTCCCTACATCAACTTTGCTAACCTGTGTAGCTTGGAGGAAGATCCATTGTACCAGTAAGCAGAAAATTTCCCATTGCGTCATCTGACATTGGCTGAACTGGTTGATACCCTATGCTTGCTGTTTGATTAGCATACCTATTTGGGGCAGAATCCCTATTTCCTCTAGCTGGTGGAGATTGACTATGGTTTCTACCTCTGCCTCTCGACTGAGATCTACCCCTAGGAGCTGAAACAAATTTATTTCCGCATTGTCGAGTACTATGTCCTGTTCTTTTATGGAAACGACAGAAGGCCATTCCTCGGCAGTCACTGGCATAATGTCCTCTCTTCTGACAGTTATAACACGTGACTGTCAAAAATCCTCCTTGAGAAGATTTACCTGGCATCTTATTCTGATTTCTAGATGGTGTCCTAGATCTATTTGGACCCCTTTCCTTTTGTCCTATAATGACTAAAGGTCTGTATATAGGATTCCCTTCAGGTCTTCTACCTAGGATTTTAGTTTCCTCCTCTTCAATATCGGCTACATCATTGGATGTCTCCTACTTATGAGTCATCCTTCCAATAACTTCCGTTGGCAGGCTTCCAATGATTATTGCTAGTCTAAATATTTTTTTGATATGACCCATTAGCATTTTTTGCTTGCCTCCTTCCTCTATCCAACCTGTGGATTCCATGAAGTTATCCCATTCATTCATGTTGTTATACAACTGAGAGCTAAACTCTTGATAGAGTCTTTCGTCTAACTTAAATTGACGCACTATCCTTGCCAGGCTAATAACTGGATCTCTTTCACCAACTGTGGAATACACCATCCTAAAGTACCGTTTCAGTTCTTCCCAATTCTTAAGATCTCGGTATGTCTCAGAGTGGACGTATCGTTCGAAGTCTCCTCCGGCTTCAAAATCAAGATAACTCTTGGCTTCAATAAGCTTTTCCCTATCTGTCCCTGTTATGCTGTCTAGGCGTGTTTCCACATGCTCTATCCAGTTCTCTAAGTTGCAGACTAACTGACCATCCCTTCTTCCGCCAAATTTAGCTATGTGATTAATTGCATGTCCCTTATGTGTTCCCATTACTGCTGCGCTCGAATTTGCGGACTGTGTACCCTCAGCCATGGTTAATTTCTTTGTTTGACTTCTCGTGAGCACAGGCGTTCTTGCGTTCTGATTAGGAGCCGATCTCCCTTTGACCATCGACTCTTTAATGGAAATTTCCTTAAACACTGAGTATCACTAACAGTATTAAAGTTATGACAGTTATATCCCGAAAAGAAGAATAATGATAACAACAATAAATTACTTTTACTAACGTATTCGATCACCAAAATAAAAGAATTTTCCTCAAGAAATATTCTCAAAGTCTTACGTTACCGGTAGACGATTTTTAAACAACCACAAAAACCCTCGTGAATTACCCTTGTTACCCAAACGCCCTTTAAACAAAACAAAACAAAAACAGATGGACATTCACTCGACGTAACAAATAAGAGTGAAAAGCAAATATTAAAAAAAAAAAGTACAAGAAATCACAAAAAACAACCAAATCACATAAAAAAACATAAAATGACACAATTAAAATTTAAATTAAATTTAAAGTTATTGGTTAGTAAATACAAATGTTCAGGAAAAAGTCTTAGTAGTTGATTAGTTAGAATTAGTAAAGTGAAGAAATATTATGAAATTTCGTTGCCTAAAAAAAGTTCAGTATGTAAAACCTTAATCTCAAAGTACAGAACTGGGCATCTTAATCAAAATTGTCTAACTGAAATGTTAATTGCATAATTTACTTTTAATCTTCTTCCTAGCTTAAACCCATTTTTATATGGGGTCGCCATTGAGAATGAGTCGTCTCCATCGATTTCTGTCATGTGCCTCGTTCTCATTTATACCTTTCAATTCCATATCTTCCCTTACACAATCACGCCATCTCTTTCTTGGTCTTCCCTTCTTCCTTCTACCCCGCACTTCCATTTCCATCATATGTCTTCCAACATGACGTTCCTCCCTTCGTAATAGGTGTCCATACCATCGAAGCCTTCCTTCCTGTATTTTCTTTGATATTTCAGATACCTTTGTCGATCCTCTTATATACTCATTTCTAATCCTATCTTCCCTTGTTACTCCCGACATCCATCTCAACATTCTCATTTCTGCTACATCCATCTTCTTCTCCTCTGTTTTCCTCATACTTGCCGTTTCTGTTCCATATAACATTGCTGGTCTGACCACCGTCCTATGGAACTTTCCTTTCAATTTCAGAGGGACCTTCTTGTCACAGAGTACCCCTGATGCAGACCTCCAGTTATTCCATCCTGCCTGAATTCGGTGTCTAACCTCTTGGTCCATGCTTCCACTATCCTCCAATACGGACCCTAAGTACTTGAACTTCTGTACTTTCTTTATTTCTTCCCCACCCAATCTTATGCTACTTCCACCGTCCTCAGTAATACTAGAACACATATATTCGGTTTTTGATCTGCTTATTCTCATTCCTCTCTCCTCAAGTGCTGCTCTCCACCTCTCCAACCTCCCCTCCAACTCCTCCTTCCCCTCTGAACACACACAAGGTCATCCGCGTATAATATGCACCATGGCACTGCTTCTCTAACATCCCTGGTCATTACATCCATCATGATGTTGAAGATGAATGGGCTAAGTGCTGACCCCTGGTGTAATCCAACTCCTATCTCAAATCCATCCGTCTCTCCAACACTACTCCTCACTCTAGTATACACATTCCTGTACATCTCCTGAATAATTCTGACATACTTTTCCGGCACCATCTTCTCCCTCAAACATCTCCATATTTCTTGCCTTGGCACTCTGTCATAAACCTTTTCAAGGTCTATGAATACCAGATGCAGGTCTCGTTGTTTTCTCTGAATTTTCCATTAGCTGCCTTATGCAAAATATTCCATCCGTTGTGCCGCTTCCCTTCATAAATCCTAACTGTTCCTTCCCTATTCTAACTTCCTCTCTCAGCCTGCTATCTATGATTCTTTCCAAAATCTTCAACGTGTGAGACATTAGTTTTATACCTCTATAATTACTGCATTCCTGGACATCACCTTTACCTTTAAATATAGGTATCAATATGCTTTCCCGCCATTCTTCTGGTATCTTTTCCTGTTCGAATATTTTACCATCAGATCATACAAGATGTCTACCCCTTCCTCTCCTAAGGCTTTCCAAACTTCGACTGGGATTAAGTCAGGTCCTGTTGCCTTCCCATTCCTCATTCTTTTTAAGGCTCGTATCACTTCCTCCCTAGATATCCCCATTACATCCCATTCCCATGTTTACTTGTCCATCCTCTCTTACAAGTCTTTCATTTTCTTCATTTAGCAGTTGTTCGAAGTACTCTTTCCATCTTTTCAGGATGTCTTCTTCCTTTTTTATGACCGTACCATGCCTATCTTTCATATGCTTAATATGGGTGATGTCCTTTGTTCTTTTATTTCTTACTTTTGACAGTTTGAGCATCTTACTCAACCCTTCCTTGGTTTCCAGTTCATTATAAACCTCTTCATATGCCCTTGCCTTAGCTTGAGCTACCACCCTTTTTACTTCTTTGTTTCTTTCTCTTTATCTTTCTCTGTCCTTCTGCAGCTGTGACTCTTCAAATCTCTTCTTTGCCTCCCTTTTACCCTTCACCACTTCCCCATCTCTTCTCCCCACCACCAGCTCTCCTTTTCCTCCCATACTATTCCAGACGTTTCCCCTAGTATCTCCTTTCCATGTCCTCTAATCACTGATGCATTATGCCTCCACCATTTTCCCACATCTTCAATTCCCAGATCAACCTCTCCCAGCACTCTTCTCCTGAACTCTCTCTTCTTATCATTATCCCTCCCTAACAATTTATATCACTTGATTTTCTCTACCCCATTCGTTTTCGTTTTCTTTTCTCTTTTTATCTTTAAATCCATACAAAGGAGCCTATGTTGGGGGGCCACGTGGTCACCTGGGAAACTTTACAATTCCTAACTTCCACCAGCCTTGATCTATTGTAAAGGAGGTAATCTATTTGTGTGCATCTACCGCCACTCCTGTATGTTATCAAGTGCTCCCTCTTCTTTTTGAAGAATGTGTTCACTATTGCCATATCAAAGGACACGGCAAAGTCTACTATACTCTCTCCTTCTGGGTTTCTCTCCCCAATCCCATGTCCTCCATGCACACGTTCAATTACATCCTTTTCATTTCCGACATGTCCATTAAAGTCTGCCCCCATAATTTACTTTTAATAAAGTTTAAATTTTGTGTATGTGTGGGGACATTATCTGGGACTTATCTTTGTCGTCTTCGTAGACCCAGCTGCGTTGCATTTAACTTGCGTTGTTTTCTTCTCTCTCTCTCTCTCTCTCTCTCTCTCTCTATTTTCGGACAGGAAACGTGTTGAATGATGCGTTTTTTTCCTCTCTCTCGGGAGTGGGTTGAATGATGCCTTTTTTTATATTTCTTTACGCGTTCGACATCATCATCTAGTGGAATTTCTTTCAACTGTTCTTGTTCTTCGGAGTGGAGTTTTTCTTCTCGAAGTGTGGGTGGCTTTTTTTTTCTTGGTGGAGGGCTTTTAATGCTACGTTACGACTCGGTAACTGCCTTTGGGGAAGAACTTTCTATTTCGAATGGAGGTTTTGGATTGAAATCTCATATGCCGACACTAAAACTTTTGATCCCATTTCGCGGTCGCCATTTTAAATGTCATTCGTATCTTTTAATCCCGCCGCTGCGTACCATTTAACTGTGCTAGAACTACTAGCTACAGTTTAAGGTAGACATGGTCTGAGTGGGGGGATGGAATTGGGGTAGATAAAATTTTATAATTAATCTCACCTTGCTGAATGTTATCTAACTGGATTATCTTAAAAGTTATAATTTGGGGAAAAAATTAAATTGATATGTCCTTATACGTGTTTATACTTTGATAGTGATTCTTTTAATTATTTCCACCTTTCTGTTTCTGGGCGCTTGGACTGAGACAATTATATGAAAGGCACTTTGTTGCAATTTCAAGTCTGTAGGCGCGAGGGAATTTTACTGAGTACGATTATCACTTATTACTGTCAATTCGCACACACACTTCTGCACTTTTCCCTCACTTCTGATTCTTCTTCTTTCCGGTTCTGCTACTGCGCCACTATGTTGTTCTCCACTTGTTCTCCCTCTTTCCACTTGTTCTCCACTCGATTTCCACTCTGTCCTTTTTCTCTCTTCTCTCTCTCTTCTCTCTCTGAAGGAGAAAACACGCAAACCATCATAGTGATGAATGCGCAGGGTTTAGTTACGAGTAACTCAAAAAGAAAAATAGAGTACTTAGAAGAACTAACCCAAATTGAAAAGAAAATAGATATAATGAATATAAGTGAAACCTGGTATTCCAAGAGACTGGGAATGATGATCAAATAAAAGGGTTCCAAACTTATAGATCAGATAAGAAAAAATAGGAATCAAGGGGGAACCGCAATATATGGGAAAGACAAAAAACAAGGAAAAATATATGAGAAATATAGTACTCGAATGTGAACTAATAGCGTAGAATTTGAATCTGAAAAATTATTGAACATAGTAATATATAGACCTCCTAATACTAAAGAGTTTGACTTAATAATAGAAAAATTGGATGATATATGTAGAAATCACAAGGACTGGACTATTCTCCTATCTGGTGACTTCAACTTTCCTTTCGTAGAATGGAAAGAACGAATAGGAGATTGTGGATGTACTTATACATATAAAAAAGAGAGTAATAGTAGTGCAGAAGATAAGAGGCAATTCGAAAAGCTATTAGATATGCTACTAGAATACAACATTCAACAAATAAATCACCTGCCAACAAGAAAGGAAAATACTTTAGACCTAGTATTTGTGAACGAGATGAATTATGTTAAAGAAATAATAGTTTATAATGCGAGTATTCAGACCATAATGTCATAGAATTAACAGTCCATTCCAAAGCAAGTGAAAACAGAGATAAGCAAGAATGAAAAAGTGGGAAGGATATGGAAAATACAACTTCTACAGTAAATATAAAACTGGTCAGAAATAAATGAAGAATTAAACAAAGATTGGGATAACATTTTCGTAAGCGATGACATAAGGGTAAATACGGAGATATTATATATTAGAGAAAATAGTGGATAAATATATACCGAAGAAGAAAAGTAAACATCATTCATGCATACCAAGAGACAGAAGGATCTTGTTCCAGAAAATCAGAAAGTGGAAAAAAGGTCTTGCAAAAGAAAAAAATGCATGGAAAGTTATAGAACTAAAAAGTAAGATAGAAAATGCAGAACAAAAGATTATACAATCAAAAGAAAATGAAAAACGGGAATTGGAAGAAAAAACCCTATTAAATATCAAGCAAAACCCCAAACTATTATACTCATATGCGAAGAAGATGAATAAAAGAAGAATAGAAATAGGCCCTCTGAGAATTGAAGGGAGATTAACGAATGAAAAAAAAGGAAATTTGCAACATACTGGCAGAACGATATAAGAGAGAATTCACCCCTAGAATAGATAATGAAGATAATGATATAGAAGTAAGGGACGAAAATAGTGAATATTTAGCTGACATAGAAATTAATGAAGCTGATATTGTGCAGGCAATTAATGAAATTAAAAATGGAGCTGCTGCAGGGCCTGATGGAATCCCTGCTATTTTGTTAAAGAAAGTAGTTCATTCTATCGCAAAGCCACTTGCAATATTATTAAGACAAAGTGTAGATACAGGCAAGATTTATGATGAGCACAAATTAGCATATATCACCCCTACTTTCAAAAGTGGATCAAGACTTGAGGCAAGTAATTATAGGCCTGTGAGTCTAACATCACATATTATGAAAGTGTATGAAAGGGTAATGAAGAAAAATATTATGAAACATTTAATAAAAAATAATTTGTTTAATATAGGACAACACGGTTTCGTACCCGGAAAAAGTACACAAACCCAACTGTTAGTCCACCGTGAGAACATATTCAAAAATATGAAAAGCGGAAATGAAACAGATGTGGTTTATCTAGACTTTGCAAAAGCTTTTGACAAAGTAGACCATAATATATTTAGACAAAGAAAATTAGAAAACACAATATCGTAGATAAAGTAGGAAGAGTGGTTAAAAGAATTTTTACACAACAGAAAACAGATAGTTATTGCAAACGATGAGAAATCGGATGAAACCAAGGTAATATCCGGTGTGCCACAAGGTACGGTGTTAGCTGCAATACTGTTTGTTATTATGATTGAAGACATAGACAGTAATGTTAAGGATTCGGTAGTGAGTAGTTTCGCTGATGACACAAGAATAAGTAGAGAAAAATTACTTGTGATGAAGATAGGAACGCTCTACAAAGAGACCTTAACAAAGTATATGATTGGGCAGAGGAAAATAGGATGGATATTTAACTCTGATAAATTTGAATCAATAAATTATGGAGACAGAGAAGGAAAGCTATATGCATATAGGGGACCTAATAATGAGACAATCACAAATAAGGAAGCAGTTAAAGACCTTGGTGTGATGATGAATAGGAACATGTTATGCAATGATCAAATAGCAATTCTTTTGGCAAAATGTAAAGCAAAAATGGGAATGTTGTTACGGCACTTCAAAACAAGAAAAGCTGAACACATGATTATGCTTTATAAAACATATGTTCGTAGTCCACTTGAATATTGCAATATGATATGGTACCCACATTATCAAAAGGATATTGCACAAATAGAGAGTGTACAAAGGTCCTTTACAGCTAGAATAGAAGAAGTTAAGGACCTTGACTACTGGGAAAGACTACAATCATTAAAATTATATAGTCTAGAAAGGAGAAGAGAACGCTACATGATAATTCAGGCATGGAAACAGATAGAAGGAATAACAGAAAATATCATGGAACTAAAAATATCAGAAAGAGCAAGCAGAGGTAGATTAATAGTGCCCAAAACAATACCAGGAAAAATAAGGAAAGCACACAGGACATTAATCCACTACGCACCAGCATCGATAATGCAGCGTCTATTCAATGCGTTGCCAGCTCATCTGAGGAATATATCAGGAGTGAGCGTAGATGTGTTTAAGAATAAGCTCGACAAATATCTAAACTGCATCCCAGACCATCCAAGATTGGAAGATGCAAAATATACCGGAAGATGTACTAGCAACTCTCTGGTAGACATTAGAGGTGCCTCACACTGAGGGACCTGGGGCAACCCGAACGAACTGTAAGGTCTGTAAGGTAAGGTCTGTCCAGCCTTTTTTTTTTAGGATGACATTTCTTAGCACAGCCTTTGGATTTTGGATTTTGACTGGGTGTGGCATCTTCTGAAAGAATTCTTGTGTCTGAGTGGCTACAGACTTTATACAAAACTGCCTTCCTGTCACTTCTTCTGTAGTGATTCGTAGATTCTTCATTTGGAAACGCCTCTTGTTCATGCCCTGGCTTCTTGGGGGTGTATACCTTGGTTAATCTCATAGGTTATTTGCTGGGACATATTTCTGGGCTGTCCTTACGATCTAGCACTACTGGTTTGATTCGTCAAACCCATAGGTCTACTCTTGGAAAGGGAGGAGCCAAGATTTTCACATGATCCTCCTTTTGGACAAAGCAGCATTGAGTTTCCCTTGATGATATTAAGCAGAAGGCCCTTGAGGAGGTCCAGCCTCACATTCATTTTCCGACACTCCAAGTGTCACAAAATGTTGGGTGCGCCGAGAGTCACTTAATCTTTGGAAATGAGGCTAACAGAGTTTTTGGAATATTCAAACCAGATGCTTGACAGCCAGAAAGTCCTGGTCGTCTTGGGGTCGGGCTCGAGTAACATGATGCCTTCTTAAAATCATTATTTCGTTCTTTTTCCCATTTCTGTGCCTTCTCTCAGTTCTTTATAAGTTAATGCCTATTCGGAATAATTTCCTTAATGCTTTAACGACCCTGTAACAAATGTATATATATATATCTATATATATATATATATATATATATATATATTATATATATATATATATATAATATGTGTAATATTCAAAATCCCAAAAACTCATGAATATGTTGCAATATACAATAATGCTTGACTGGATCGAACTGATTAGTACTGGTTGTCGTGGAAATATGAATTTGGGTTATATCACACCCTTTTTATACGCCCACTTACGCAAATTCAGTCTTAAATTTCACTGTTGGAATATGATTAGTAGATTTGAGTTAAAAGGTTGAAGTGAAAAAGTTAGGATTGTGGGTAGAGGTAGAAGTAGAGGGGGAGGAGAGTTGGTTGGTGCCTGTTCTCTCCCTACTTAACCAGGTGGTGATTTTACGGGTGTTCTGGTTGCTTGCGACCGTCTTTCTTATTTTTTACATAGCGAGTCTGTTTCTCAGGCGCAAGGACAGGTCCTGGTGTCGGTCCTAATGGTTCTATCTTTGGCTAAATAACAGACAATGGCCCTGCATTGCAAGCCTTTGTATGCCGGGAACTAGGGCTAGTCACCTGAAGGTAGCAGCAGCAAGAGCCTATCTTGAAGATGGTGTTTTATGCTCGGTTTCACATACTCTCTTTTCTTTCTTATTTGCTCTTTCTCTCTCTTCTGCTCTCTTTCTCCTCTATTTTGTCCTCTTTATCTCCTTGAAGAATCTTTTTTTCTTTTTATTTTGCTCTCTTTTCCTCTCTTCTCTCCCCGAAGAATTTTTTTGTACTTATTTTTGCCCTCTTTCTCCTTTTGTTTTGGATATAAGAGTTTGCATAACTACTGCTCCGAAGTGTCAGAAATCACTGTATTCGTCCGGTGGCTACGACTACACGGCTGATGCTGGGAGGGCCAGGGGTTAAGGCCCCTTCGCCCTGGTAGGCACTGGCTGGCGATTCATAGGATGGTTAGATAAAGTTACGTTTGTGTCGTGGGTCGAAACCGAAGCCAAAGCTGAAGTAGAGTCTGAACGGTCGGATCCTATTAATTATAGAAGCTAGAATCAGAACTACCAACCACACCCAACTTCTTTGTTGAATCTAGGTGCAGTCATGGTTGATTATGTTTAATGTTCCCTTTATATTCTATTGATTCTTGCATGGTTTTATGCATCTTTGCTAAAATAATTTATACACTATAATATTAAATGTTTCCACATTGCTCGAAATATACATATTTAATGTTGGTCACCCTGTGTTGAACGATTACCTTATGATTGTTATAAATATATGTTTGATATTTCTGCATCATATGTTAGCTTTATTTTGCTTGATAGAGCTTTCAATGTAGAAAAGAAAAGTTTATCAGCTACGTATTGTAGTTGCCAGGCAGTGAATTTCGAACGAAATCCTCTGAAATTTATAGCTTCACTTTTGGAACTTACTGTGCTAGCCTGTCGGGGGTCAAATGTCCCTAAGTGCATTTTACCACATTTCATCATGGAGGCTGGTATAAGGCCAGCTTATACATATAGTTCTTTAAAGAGACAAAAACACAGCAAAATATCTATAACATATAACATATTTCACTTACAGAATCCATTTATGTATACTGTACTAACATGACATTGACTGACATGGCTTTCTCGGCGTGGCAGCTGCAAGAAAAATGTCGAGAACAACAAAAACCCCTTTACATGGGATTCATTGACCTGACTAAAGCTTTTGACAGTGTCAAGAGTGAGCTGCTCTGGGAGATACTAGCTAGATATGGATGCCCACCAAAATTCATAAAGATCCTGAGGCTACAACATGATAATATGTCGGTGACTGTAATGGCTAATGGTAGCCTTACTGAACCTTTCAACGTTAAGTCAGGCGTAAAACTGGGTTGTTTCGCTGCTCCTTCCTTGTTTTCCATATTTATAACTGTTGTTTTGCACCTCATTCAAGATGGATTGTCTCCAGGTATCTCCATCAATTACAGTACAGATTGAGGAATATTCAATCTCAACCGGCTAAAGGCAAGAACTAAAATCAATGTTACTGCTATTGTTGAGCTTCAATATGTAGATGACAACGCTGTCTGTGCTCAAACTGAAAATGATCTGCAAATACTGAATGCATTTGCAAATGCTTACTCTCGTCTTGGGCTTTCCATCAACATCAGAAAAACCCGAGTATTATCTCAGCCACCCCAAACTGAAGCCATAAGAGTTGCACCTACTATAGAAATTAATGGAGAAGCTCTAGAAACTGTAGACCGCTTCCCATAGCTGGGCAGTCATCTATCTTTAAATGGCAATATAGATGATGAAGTTCAATATCGCGTAAGATGTGCTAACTCAGCTTTTGGATAACTATGCAAGATAATTTTTGATGATCATGACTTGCGTGTTAACACCAAAATAAAGGTACATCAGGCAATAGTCCTACCTACCCTTCTTTATGGTTCCGAAACCTGGACAACTTACCAATGCCATGTTAAAGCTCTTGAGAAATTCCATCTGCGGTCCTTGCGAAACATCTTGAGAATAACTTGGGAAGACCGCCGCACTAATGTACGTGTTCTTGAAGAGGCCAAATGCCTCAGTATTGAGGCCATTATAATAAAAAGCCAGCTGAGGTGGGTAGGGCATGTCTTCAGAATGGCAGACAGCCGCCTTCCTAAGCAGCTCTTTTACTCAGAGCTAAGTGACGGGACTTGAAATGTTGGCAAACCAAGGAAGAGATTCAAGACAGCTTAAAAGACAACTTAAAACTGTGTGATATTAACTATAAAACATGGGAGACCGATGCAGTGGAGCGATCTGCTTGGAGAGTTAATGTGAAAGATGGAATTAAAAATTATGAAGAGAACAGAAAGCAGCATCTGGAGAACCGTAGAGCTGCAAGACAAGCTCGTCATGTCCATCCACAGCCTCCACTCCCACCTAACAACACATGCCCCAATTGTGACAGTATGTGGCTCGACAATTAGTCTCATTAGCCACATAAGAACCCATCAGTAACGACATCCCAGAATCGAGTGATAGCCATGATGATGCTGATTGATGTAATCACTATAAAAATATTTAAAATCGAAATTTCTTATGTAGGCAACTCAAAACCTCCAGGCTTCAGTACTGAAGCAATTTTTCTGTGACGAAGTATAATTCTCTCTCTCTCTCTCTCTCTCTCTCTCTCTCTCTCTCTCTCTCTCTCTCTCTCTCTTGTATATCAGTACTGTACTGTACATATCCTTTAAATGAAAATAGCATCGGTTACTGTACCATAAACATAAAAAAAACACACACACAAAAATAAATAAATCCAGCAAGTTCACGACAGATCATAAAGGATGGGTTGCCATTTTTTTTGCTTTGTCTGATTTATTGTACCGTATTCCATTACAAGTTTAGTTGACTATGATTATCACACACAACAGTACACAAGAGAATATTTCATCACTGTTGATGTTTCATCTGTAATTACCGTAAAAGGTATTTAAAATCCGAATTTCACATACATAGGCAACTCTTAACATTCTTCTCCCAGCTATAGCTGCCGTTGAATTCTCGCCCCAAGCAAATCACTGTGCTTCAATGTTTAAACTTAAATCTCTCTCTCTCTCTCTCTCTCTCTCTCTCTCTCTCTCTCTCTCTCTCTCTCTCTCTCTCTCTCTCTCTCTCTCAAACTACACTGTTTGAAAGAGAGTGAGAAAAAATGTAAGTGTTTATACATTGAAGCACAGTGACTTGTTGGGAACGAGAATGCAAAGGCAATAGCTGGCAGGAGAATGTTAGAGTTAACTATGTTTATGAAATTCGGATTTTAAATATTTCTTACGATGATTACAGATGGAACATCAACAGTGATCAAATATTCTCTTGTGTACTGTTATGTGTGATGATCATAGTCAAGTAAACTTGTAATGAAACATGGTACAGTCACGTTACAAAATATTTCATCGGACATAAGGCTTATTCAGCAAGAGGTATATGGCAACTATTGGCCAGGTGTCGGAGGTGCACAGACTGCCATTCATTGCACAGATGATGCGCCATGGTGACAGTTTCTCAGTAACTACTGTGTATTTCAGGGCTGTGTCTAGTCGATTTTCGTAGATAAAATCTTATCAAAGCATTGAATATGGATCATATTGTGGAAACAGCTACTTGAAGCCATGGCCTAATTGGCAAAAATTTGCAGTGTTGTCTAAAATGGATAATTAAGGCACTTATCAGAGTAAAGCAAAGAAATTTAAGGGGAAACTTTGATAAATTTAGTAAGCACCCAGAGAGAGGTTAGTTGTGACGTAAACTATGACATCAGACGTAGTAGCAGGATTCCCAGTAGTGTGAATCACGAATATTTAACCCTCTTTTAGAAGTATTAAAGGAAAGGGTAGGCAAATCACTGTTGAGAATAACGAAAATATTACGGTTTCCATTGGTGATACCATGGTAATGAATAAGAATTTGGTGTATATACATATGACAACATTATAGCAAGGGAATTTGGTAAATATACCTTAGGCAATATTACTATTTTCATTGTACAGTTTTATGTAGACTATAGTAATACATAGCAGTTACAAGGCAATTTCTATTTACTTTTTGACTATCAGTTATACAAGATTTTTGGAATTGGTGAAATACAATCATATTGGAAAGAAAATACGATCATTTAGAGGTGGTTGGTACGATATTTTGTCCCAATGTATGTACCTGGTAACCTTGCATAATAGTAAACACCCTCGAGATCAGGGCGAGGGCAGCCGATCGTCATTGGTCAAAGCAAGGTTATACGTGACTGCTACTTCACCTATGGCAAGCCTAGCAAATTGTTCTCATGGCTTCAGGACTGCTCTCGTGTTGCGTGTTTTTTGCAGTATGCAACAAAGAAAGAATCCTATGCGTTATATACTCATTATTAACGGGTAAGTGGTTAATAAGGCGATACACAAACGATTTAGACAAGAGGACAAAGGTGACCTTTAAAGGAATTATACTACAATGATGAGTATGAAAAAGAGAGAGATACAAATATTTGATTTATATCAAGGTCTTTCTAACTTTTCTGACCAAGAATAAACAATGGCCGAATTTGTTTGACTAATGAACTATCTCACTGATTAGCTGCAATGACCATTTTTAAAAACTTCACACACACACAAATACACACACACATGCACACACACACACACACACACGCACACACACACACACACACACATATATATATATATATATATATATATATATATATATATATATATATATATATTACAAATTTCATTTATTTATGATGTGTATGTGCATTTATGTATGTACCATATCTGTCAATATATATGTATGTATACGGCATATGTAATGATCTATGTTCTATCATCCTCTTCCCTGATGTCGAAGTATGAATAATAACAATAATGATGATGATTATACGTAATATTAATAATAAGAATAATGATAACTAATGAATATTAATGTAATTATTATCATTATGATTAATAATATCTTTATCAATACTATATGTGGCCATGTGCATAGGAAAAACAAAGTATGTTAAATAATGCATTTTTATTCATTGGCTAAATACTGGTTTTTATCTACATAAACCCTAAGACCGTTTGGCAAATTTTGCGGGTATCAGACCAATACTTTACGTATCCTTGAAACTCCAGGGTAACGATAGTTTTCACAGTGTGTGTGTAAGACTTTGTGCATATTTCAAATAAACAGAAACGTGTTTGCGCCATGGAACTGTATTACGAAATTAATATTCTCATTTAATAACCTTTCCCTCATTGTGCTCTACTTGGGCAGTTTGAATGTGTGAAACAATATAAGAATTCCACATCTTACTGCTGCCACTACTACTACCAACATCTGAGTCTTCATTCATAAAGTATATGGGCGGGGAATCTAGTAAGGTACATCACTACAGTATCAATGAGTGGGAGGGTCTTTAGCAATGGACGAGCATGCTGGATTTAGCCAAGTTTTTGTTTGAATTTCTTTGATTTACTCTGATAAGTTCCTTAATTATCAAAATTAGACATCACTGCATATTTTTGCCAATTAGGCTATGGCTTCAAATAGCCATTTCCAAAATCCGATTCATATCCAATGTTTTGGTGAGATTTTATCGACGAAAATCAATTAGACACGGCCCTGAAATGCACAGTAGCAAATTAATATTTTTCTGTTATCTGAGCTATATAATATTCTAATATAAAGGAAATTTAAAGGATTATTGTTCTTTAATTGCATATGGTTTCAAACGATGGTTAGAGGCTGCTAACCATCGTTTGAAACCATAACCAATTAAAGAACAATAATCATTTAAATTTCCTTTATGTTAGAGTAATATATAGCTCAGATTACAAATAAATATTAATTTGCTACTGTGCATTTCAGGGCTGCTAAAGTTAAAAGAATGGACAAACTTGAAGAATTAGTGTTTTTTTAAACAATATTTTAGAGGATTTCTTGAACACATTAGATCCTATTTGAGAGAGAGAGAGAGAGAGAGAGAGAGAGAAACTTGACAAAGCTGCTAAGACCATAACATTATCAGTAGTAAAAGGAACTATAATGTTAACTACCAGAATCAACAATACACAGGTTATAGATCTCACCCAAATCTCAGGAACAAATTTACTACTGGGATTCTACAAGTGGTAATACCAATACAATGCAAGGTAATACCCCTCAACATTCGAATGTGAAATCCTGTATCATCTAACTTCTCAAGACAGGTACATAAGACTAATGTTGTCTGCTTCAAATGTGGAAGAGCAGGACGCTATAGTTGGGAGTGTTATCAGATATAACAGCAGTCAAAGCCAGTTGGGCAAGTGATAAAAGGTGACCAGGTGAAACAGACCACGAAGAGCACTCTGAGAAAGACTGAGACTATAGGGAAGATTGAAACTTAACAAGACTACTATGAGATTCAGGGCCTCTGTAACACGGTTTTTTGGACTTTGCTCCTTATCAAAACATCGGATGTAGCTGAAAGTTGACATATGTATATTTTACAACCACACACAAATTTTGTCAGCATTATCAATAACCTAAACCCGATAGTTTTAATTTTTATTGAGTAAAAATTATCTAGCCGACGCCATGGCCAATGATTACGAGCCAAGAGTCGAAAAACATTCATTACGTAAGCAAGGTAAACACCGTTTTACAAAATGTTGCCCCGCCCATCCGCCAGACAGAAACTTCATTCACCTTCTTCCATCGGCTCTGAAACCCAAAGCAGTCAAGAATGGCTAACAGGATTTGGAATTTTCCCCGTGGTTGCAAAACTGCATTTGTCTTACGACTTGTAACTTTATAGTCAAGAGAAAGCCCGTGGCCATACTTACTATAGCCTGAATGGGTAATTATTCAGTTTATAGTTTAAATCCAATGGTTATGGTCTGATTTGTATTTAGCGTAACGTCATTATAATACTTGTAATGTCATTCAGGATTTTGAACATTTCCATTAACTATTCACTATGCCACCAAAAGAGAGAGAAAGAGAGAGATTGTATGTAATGAGCCTTTATATAACTATTTTTGGAAAAGTAAGATTTTTATCTAAAGTAAATACAAGCTTATATGTGCTAAAATCTCTAGCAGACCAACAGATCATCCGATATTTTTTTCTTCTTCTTCTTTAGGCCGTACGACGTGTTGGATATAAAGACTTTATGAATGGCGGAACGATACATAGATGTGGGTGGGGTGCTAGCGTAGCAATACTACTGTAGTAATAGCAGTAATATACATGAATTAAACGTTTAGGCCAACTGCTGGGATCCTTGAGGATCATTTAGCATTTCGTTCAACTGCT
The DNA here is from genome assembly GCF_015104395.2 of Macrobrachium nipponense. Classification (NCBI taxonomy): domain Eukaryota; kingdom Metazoa; phylum Arthropoda; class Malacostraca; order Decapoda; family Palaemonidae; genus Macrobrachium; species Macrobrachium nipponense. The sequence goes on along the minus strand of NC_061088.1, from coordinate 44,953,282 downwards.
CGAGAAATGAGTTTTTATAGCCAGAAGTTAAATTTTCTAATCCAACAAGGCCCATGATAGCCTACAGTGTTATCCTGAATTATAACGAGGCCAAAGTGGGTGGAGCCTCGTGAAGTCATCATTCTGACGATAATTATTGGTGAAGGTTTAAAGCCAAAATACGTTACCGGCTATTTTTTTTTTTTTTTTTTTTAGTAAATAGGTAAATAGCCAATAAATAAAAATTGCTTGACATTGAATATAGCAGTTATCAAATCAAGCTTGTCTACTATGTTTTTGAAAATTACCAACTATTCCCTACATCTTGTCAATCTGATTGTGACCTATAAAGTAGACTGTAATTTCTTAGGACACTTATTTTGGGAGTTAGACTAATAATCGAAGTGTTTTTGTATTTATTAACATATTTTGTTGGTTTGTTCATTATGACAATTATCAGTGCAGAGGTTTCAGAGTTCATAAATGTGTACTGCTTTGCTTGTAATTAAATTTGTATGTCATTGTTGCCAGAGGTCTAGCCTTCGTAACGTATAGCCAATCATCCATCGAGAAAGGGGGAAGAAATGCTGTCATAAGTTACGTAACGACTGCGTTCGAAACCTTTTCTCTGAGTAAGTTGGCCCGTCTTCAAAAAGTCACTTTTACATTATAAGTACCAAGTTTATTCAACCTACGTAATACAAAATACAGTCAAAATTTATGTGTAGATATATTGTGTATTCTGAATAAGCGTTATATTTATGAAATGCATAGATAAAATGTTATTGCGAAAAAACCGTGTTACAGAGGCCCTGAATCTCATAGTAGTGTTTAGCAACCAGTGGAAATGTAACCTCAAGCGGTGAGTGGCTGAGCAGCTTGGAGGCTTTTAAGCCATATGTCTATGACATGCTGGAAATTCAAGAAGGGAGTGTGCAGGTACCAGTCAAGATATTACATGACACAGGAAGTAACCATAGAATGGTAGTATGTGGTGTTCACCTACAGTTGGAGAAGAATCTCACAGGAGATTCAGTTATTTTGAAGGGCATAGGACAGTGGTTCCCAAACTTTTTCAGCTTCTTACCCAATTTATCATGCCACATTAAGCATGTTATCCCTTTCACAAAATGTCAACATTGATAGTTATGGCTAAATTAGAACACTAGATATATTTTCTTTTATTTATTGTATTTGAACATTGTGCATTTCTAATGACTATTGCCAAAGATGACAAGAACATCAGTGGGATGGATGGAGCTGCATCCTTGAAGCTAGTTGAGGAATTCTTGGCTTCGTGGTTGAAAGTGCCAGCCTGGCGTCGTTTGCAACATTCAAGCGAGTCCTCTTTTTTGTTTTCATCCTCAGAACAGTTGAAAATCCTTTCTCGCAGAGATATGTTGTTGAGAATGATACCAACAACTTCAAGACTCTCCTGGACAGAGTTGGTGAGTCAGCTAATTGTGAAATCCAAAAGGAATCTGCATTTTGGTTTTGGAATTCGATTTTCAAGGCTTCATTGGCTCGCATTGTGATCAATTCCTGCTTTGCAGGGAAAACTTCATCATGAATGGCCTCATCAGGTACAGAGAAGGGATGAATGATCCACTGAAGACTGGCTGTTTTTTAGTTACTTTTTGGAAAATAGTGATGCATGCTTGTTTCAAGCCCCTTCAAATGTTCACTCATCTCTTTGTTGGTAGTCTGCAGAAGTGATCCAGTATCATTCTCCTCAACAAATTGGTCTAGGGTGGGGAACTGGGCGATCACTCCTTTTACAAGCGCCAAATCCAGTCTCAATTTCCCCAGAATTATACAGCCACAGTTTCACGGGCATCAATGACAGTTGTGTTTTGGCTCTGGAATTGCTGATGACCACTGTTCAGATCCATACATACGTCAGTTTCTTTGCTTGATCCTCCCCACATACCTTGCTTACCATCTTGTATGCACAAGGCATAACAAGATTCTCTGCTATGGTGTGGCATTTCTGTTGTTCAGCAACTTTATATTCATCAAAGTATGATGCTTTGATCCCAGCTTGATGCTTTTGGGCTTGAATTCCAGATGAACCAAACTGGATATTCTTCAGTGCTACAGCCCGGCGCTAAAAAATAAGCCTGATCCTCATTTTGAAGATTTCGATGGCACTTCTGGAGGTGAGCTGAGAGTTTTGATGGCTTGAGGCTTTCATTTGTCAATACCACACATTGTGGCCGATCCTCTGCACCAGAAGGTAGATTCACAAAGCCATGGCGAAGAAAGGCGTCAGAGTAGGTGTGCTTTTTAAACATTTTTTGTTTAATCTGCAGAAAAAGAAAACAAAATGCTTTAAAAAGTGTGAACATGAAAACATACCTGTCAAAGTACTTTTGGGTTGTTACACACTTAGATGCATATTTCTCCTTTTTAATACTGTTTATTAGCTTTTGATGTTTATCGTTATTTTGTTTAACATTATTACTTAATTATAGTAGGCTTACTTTACAGCTTTACATAGTAAGACTAAGTTAACATTAATCCTAATGCCAAGTACCACAATGTTTTCTTGATTTTCAAAATTCTTCAAGTTTTTCTCTGTCACCCCTCCATTACCCCCGAAAAATTTTAAATTAACCCCCTCCCCCCTAGTTTGAGAACCACTGGTATAGGAGGAGAAAAGGTAACTCCTATATGCTGATTGCACCTGTCTTTTGAGTTGGCGACAGAGGAAGTTGATTTTGCTATTAAGGACTCACTGGCCGTGGAAGGTGTACAGTGATGCTCAAATCTCATGCAACTTGACTCCTTAGGATTTCGTTCAAAATTCACTATCTGGCAACTGGCATGCTCTATATTTATCAATTATTTAAATGCGGAAACACAATTATTGCATACAATAAGCCATAATATGTTTCATAAGAGTGAAATCTGTCATATATTTCAAAACTGTAAGAAAATGTCATGTGTCGCCAGAAAAAACTCTCAAAACATTTTCAAAACTTTCGTTCACACATCGCTGAAGCATTTGACCAAAATGAAGTCGTCATCAAACATCAGTTCAAATGTTAAATAAAAAAACGAAGAAAATTTTCATAACATTAATAATGCTTCCAAAGCAAGCATAAAATTTGAAATAGTCCTCTTTGATTGCTTTTACACCACAATGCTGAAAAAAATGTAAATATGTATATGCAAAAGTAGAATGTGCCTACCGATATCAACGTGTGAGGGGAGCGTGTGGGACGTATCATTAGTGTTGGTGCAACAACAACCCCCCCGGTGTAACATAAGTAGGTCTACATTGATTAGCGACAATGAACTTATCTTGAAAACACTTACTTTATATGTGTTAGAGGAATATGTGGATTTTCATACATAATTCTTTGTTATATTTCTTAAATATTTAAAAAATGATGGCATACAGCAAATATTCGCACATGCACTTATTCTTTTGTCAAAGCCAAGATATTGTTCCTAGGCCTAGGTGTTAGATTTCTTTACTTTACACCTAACAGTCATCTCTCTATTAACAATTTCTGGCCAGAAAGGAAATGAGGTTATCTACACATTCTTGCACTTCAAGTTACGTTATGAAAGAATAAATTATACACCAAAAGTGAGCAGAAGGACTTTTAAGAAAATAATATTTTAAACCAGTTGGAAAACAAGTGTGCCATACGCCTTGATATTAATGCTTATATTTCGATTAATAGTCATCTTGTCATTATAATCAAAATATTCATCATCTTTTATTCCTCAAAGAACAGGCTGTCTTTACACATAAAAACATTAGTAACAGATTACATTTCAGAAGGCTTAGAAAATTTTTTAGGCCCATAAATCATTTTACAACATACAGGCAGCTTGAACACAGCTTAAAACTTCAACATTCAAGGAAAACTGGTTGTAATTCCTATTCCTATCGTATTCCTCGAAGAACAGGTAATCTACAAATAAATTCATTAGTAACAGATTACATCTCAGAAGGCTTAGATTATTTCTTTAGACCTATGAAACATTTTGCAACATACAGGCAGCATAACACAGCATTCAAAGAAAACTGGTTGTAATTCAAATTCCTAATTTTGAAAATGTTGTGACTGTTAAGTTTATTAGGTCTACTGTTACAATGCTGCAGACGTAGTTATGTTGACCAGTCCGAGGAGCATGTTAAGTGTGCTTTCATTGATGGCACCACGAACCTTATCACACAGCACTTTGAACTAAGCAATGTAAAACAAAACAGTTTAAATCACAGATTACGAATCATACCAATGCATAAAAGGAATCATATTTATATTACCATAAGGAAAATAGGGCTAGCTGTGAATTCGCGAACTTGTCGACATGTATGACATTAGAAATAATAAAAAAAAAGTTTAACACTACTTGGCAACGTCACGTTGAGTCTGAGAATATAGACGATACAAAAAGGATCATGTTGCATGAGAGTTGAGCACCACTGTACATTTTCGGTTGAGTAATGAAGTTGGTAGTGTACAAATTGTTCCTTGTCCTATAGTTACAGACAAACTGTTGAGGATTAGTCTTATGGTAGATTTATAGAAGAATAATCCCCACCTGTTTCCTAGTTGTGTAACTACCAGGAGTATGAAGAGGACTACACCTGCAAGAGAAGAGACTGAGGATTTACATACTCAGGAAGGATCCAGTGATGGATCTTTGAGCTTAGAAGAATTGTTCCAGTAAAGTGATCTTTCCCCTAATGATGACCAAGAAGAGATTTCCCACGAAGAAGAAGAACCTATTGTTCCTGAAGAGATTTAGAGTAGTCAGAGTGCTCCTGAAGATAGTGAAACTACAGTAGCTGAGTTAGCAGATATTAAGAGTTCAGCCCATGAAATTGGTCATGTGACGAGAGAAAAGCTAATGGAACTGCAGAAGAAGGATACATCGTTAGGTGACTTGTTCTTCAGGGTTGTTGGTAAAGAAGAAGTACAACATACTCCTGCATGTTATTATCTAATGGAAGGTTTGCTGGTGAGGAACCATAGACCTGCATATATACCAGGAGACGCTGAATGGGGCGAATATCATCAAATTGTGATTCCAGATCCATTGAGGAAGCAAGTGGCGGTAGTAGCACGCGAATCTGGATATGTGGGAATCAGGAAGACTGTTGAGAAGATTATAAAGTATTTTTTCCGGCCAGGAGTTCACAAAGATGTTAGCAGGTTCTGTCGAGAATGTCACATATGCCAGATTGCTGGAAAACCAAATGAAACCATTCAGAAAATCCTCCTACGACCCATAGAAGTTAGAGGAGAACCCTTTAGCAAGGTGATTATAGATGTGGTTGGACTATTTCCAAAAACGAAGAATGGAAATGAATATCTGTTAACCTTAATGTGTCCTTTGAGAAGGTATATCCTAATGAGATCCACGTTAGAAGCATATCTGCCGAGGTAATTGCTGAGAAGTTGGTGGAGTTTTCTCAAAGTTTGTAATACCAGAAATTGTGCAAAGTGATAGATGAACGAACTTTACTTCTAAATTGTTCCAGGATATGATGAGCTTGTTAAGGGTGAAATAATAGTTATCAACTGCTTATCAACTAGAGAGGTTCCACCAGATATTGAAAAGTATGTCGACAAAGTATTGTTTTGAGTAAGGAAAAGAATGTAGGGTTACCCTTAATATTGTTTGAAGTTAGAGATGCTTATCAAGAAAGCATTAGATGTTCACATAATGAGAGATTTTTGGTCAAAAAGTATGAGTACTGTTGAAGATTCATGCAGAAAATTAGGAAGAAAATTAAAAGGAAATCCAACAAGAATATGTGAAGAACTTGAGGTAAAGGTTAAAAGAGATTAGAAAATTCTCATTAGAAAATATGAAAGTAAGTCAACAGAAAATGAAAAAGAGATACGATGCTAAGGCTCAGCTAATAAGTTTTAGTGTAGGTCAGCAAGTTCTAGTGTTCTTACCAGTAGAAAGGTTTCCCCTTACCAACAAATTTCAAGCCCTTACGAGAGAATAAAGAAGTTAAGTGATCGAACTTATATGATTGAAATACCAGGAAGAAGAAAACAGCAGAGGAAGATGCATGTGAAGCTTTTGAAACCTTACATCTCAGAAAATGAAACTGAAACAGTGTCAGTAACACAGACAACTTTATCCACGAAAGATAAAGATGGCTATGGATTAGGAGTTGAAAGCAAGATGAATAATTTTTTAATTTTTGAGAATTTGGAGGATAACCAAAAACATCTGAGTGTTGATCAATGAGGTGAATTGAGTGAGGTGATTAAGAGTTTCACAGAAATTTTTGCTGATATACCTAGGCATACTGATCTGACAAAGTATAAGATAAAGATCAGGGAAGATAGAAAACCTTTAAAACAGAGAGCTTATCGTTTATCAAATTATCATCGAGATTTTTTGAAGAATGAAGTTGAATATTTGTTGCAGTATGGATTAGCCAAACCCAGTTCAAGTGATGAATATACCTGCAGTATTCCAGCAGTTGCTAGGAACATCTGAAGATTCTAAGGAAAGCGTTCAACAAACTATGGCAACCTAGAAAACCTTGGATTTGAAGTTTGAAAAGGCCTTCTCGCTCGAGTAACTGCAATCATACAGATTATCAATAATGCTAAAGAAAAAAAAACTACTAAGAAGCAGCTACCCTATGGGAAAAATTCGTAATTAAGAGGTGAGACCCAACTCTCCACCAAGTTTTCGAAGTTTATAATTCGACTCAGTAAAATTAGAACCCATTTCTGGAATGAACAATGTAATTGCAGATTATTTATCCCGTTGTGAATTGGTGGATTCAAACCCGGGATAAATAATACTCTTGGGGGAGGAATTTCATGATATTGCCTTGTAAAATGTATAGCCCTCCCAGTATTGATATGTTTAGCATTCTAGTTATTCAGTATTCTGAGTATTTGTGATAATTATTGTAGTATTGTATGTAATATTTATGTAGATTTTATAATAAGATTAACTTAGATTTACTAAAGAATAATACATAGGAGAAGAGGGATCTTTATTCAGAACCAACTATTCATGTTACTTACCTCATGTTGACATAATAGCATTTCATCACCGTATGATTTTGTCCATTTGAGATTAGGAGCTTCGTTCTATCTTCTTTTGAAAACCTGTCATCACTTAAGAAACTGAATTCATATGGTTCGCCTTGGTTTTTTGTCCAAAGCACATGGCAGTTGTGCAATGTTTCATTAGGTTGCATCAACCATTTCTGAACGTACCTTGATCGGTTGTGTCATTCTTCATTATTTCGTTCCTTACACGTTTCAGCATAAAATCTCATCAAGCATTTTCAGGAAGTGGCGTCATTTTGTTTCTTTCCTAGAACATTCCATAACATCATTTAAGACTTTTATTTTCGATTTAATACAAAGTTATTGTTCTGAGACTGTGTAGGGTGAGCGAAAAGTTAACCATAAAGAATCCCTCTCTCTCTCTCTCTCTCTCTCTCTCTCTCTCTCTCTCTCTCTCTCTCTCTCTCTCTCTCTCTCTCTCTCTCTCTCTCTCTCTCTCTCTCTTTTTTTTTTTTTTAAAGGGAACATATAAACTTCTAATTTGATTGTAACATTGCAGAGGGTCTTGACCCCAAAACGTTTCACCATGTAATAATGTCATGCATTTTGGGATTGAGTTATTCTAAAGAGCATTTGCGCTGTTTCTCTCTTTAGTGTCTGTTAAATTTCATATAGAATTGCGTTTGTGTATTGATTTGTGAAATCTGTACAGATGTTTTAATCGTTTGTCTCTTGCAACAGCGCTTATTAGTGTGTTTTAGGTAACAGCACTTATTGGTGTGTTTTGGTAACAGGCTTATCGAGTGTTTGGTGAATTTTGAAGGTGCAGCAGAAGTAAAAATTTGAAGCACGTGGTAAAGTGATATTTTTACCGTTTTTAGTCGGTTTAAATACTTGCTTAAAATACTTGGTGAATTTATTTCATTTTTCCACATTTCTATTTTCTGTTATGTGAATTGTGTAATTCTTTTAAAGTTTTTTTTTTTATATTCTTAGTTTTCACATTTTATATTATGGTAAATTTGATACATTTGTACATTCTGTGTTTTCATGTTTTTGCATTCACAATTTGTTTGTTTAACTTTCTTAAGGGTTCCTTAATAGTTTAACCTTGAATACTTAATTTTCACATTTTAACAATTTTGGTAATTCTCATTTACTTAGATTCCTTTTCATGTCTTAAGTATTTCTTAATAGATTAAAATTGACTTCTTTATAAATGTATCTTTTTTAATGAATTCAAGAATTCATTAAAAAAAAAAATTTTTTCAAGTAATAGTAAATTCCACTTATAAATTTTTATTTTAAAAATATTTTTTTTTATTTACAGTTTTTATAACAGCGTTTCATTTATTGACCACCAGTAATAGGCTTAAATCTGTGTACATGCCAAAGTGACTGGTTGTGCTGTTCCTTCGATTTTCTTGAAGTTGTTTAGGACAGGGAAGACAGTTGAAGTTGTTTTATGGTGTGAGGGCCTTTAATTAATTTAAGCCTATATGAATACCTCACACTTGTGATAACCTTGGTCTGTTTTGAAAAACTTAGTCTGATTTCTCACATATTTGATAAAGTTTTTCAAGGGATCAGTGTAGGCTTTAGAGTAATCAGTTATATTTTATCCGTTATGAAAGTTCAGGTATCTGGTTGCTATGAGGTAACTTTGAATTCTATGATTGATTAGTATAATAACCATGACAATATATAAAAAGTATGTGTAAATATGTTGAAGGCCCCATATATATTGCATAGTAGCATGGACAATATGAAATCTCTGACCAACAGACAAGACAACTGCAAGAAATTAACTTAGGCACTGAATTAGATCCTGAACTACAAAAATAAATTTTATTTCCCAAAAGATAAGCAAGATTCTAACGTATGAACTAAGCCCCTACCCTCCAGCCCTCTTAGAGGCCAGGCACATTCTTTGAAAGGTAGACAAACCTCAGCTTGCTCAGGAAATTCGAGACCATGCTGCAGACTTATCAAGTGAGGCTGTGATGAACACTATTCTTAAAACAGATTGTTACGTGCTCTTTGCTCTATCGTTTACCATGGAAGAAAGGCGACTCATATAATGCAATAGCTGAGTTTTATGCAGACCTCACTATAAGACATTATGGACAAGTGACAGTGGCTAGGGAAAAACCTTTTTGTCTTGCAACAAAAACAAGGCAAACATGATTGCTCTCATCAGCACAGCGGATGTTGATATTGTTAGGCAACTGTTGAACGATCTCATCATTGCACCACAACGTTGGTCGGTGAGGATACAGGTATGCTGATCTTGCTCCATCATTACACCAGAACAGACTAAGAGATCATCTACTTCCGTTCTGACGAAAACAAGCAGTCAAATGAACACAAAGTGTATAACATTAACCTGTTAAAAGAAACTTTAGGAGACGATGTGTGCAATGAGTTGCTCTCTGTACATGCCTACTCAGGCTGTGATTCAACTTCAAGGATTTTCTGCATTGGAAAAAAAGTCAGCCTTTCGGAAATAAGTGAAATCTGATCTTGTCATGAAGTCCTGTACTAGTGCATTCATCCTTCAAAACAAATCTCAAGAGGACATATCAAATCTTGGAGAAGACCTGATGGTTGATCTCTTTGGTGGCAAGTCTAATGATACGCTATCATCACTGCGCCATATCATTTTCATCAAGAAAGTGGCAACTGCTGAAGTATTTGTCACTCCTGAATGGCTTCCACCAACATCACCTGCAACAAGGTTCCATAGCCAACATGTGTACTTTCAAATTATGGTATGGATGGGGATGGAAAATGAAATGAATCCAACTGATGGGGATGGAAACAGGAAAATGATCAGTTAATTCCAATTGTGACCCAAAACAGTGCTGTGCCTGATGATGAACTCTAGAAAATTATCCATTGCAACTGTTCGAAGGGATGCAAATCCTCTCGATGCAACTGCAGATGCTATGGACTCCCCTCCACTGCTGCATGTGGCTCTTGCCAAACTGAAAACTGTGACAATCCAAACAACACTCAAGAGAGCGATACTGAGGAGGAGGATGACACTCAAAACTGAACGCTCTAAAACTTATTCTAAGGACAAAGGTGTTTGTGCATTAAATCTTAAATTACACTATGTGATATAAAAAATGGTTAGAATGTGTTCATTTTTGACGCCATGTTGGAGTTTTGTTACATAATATATTTTTTTTTATCTTAATGTGTTCTTTGCCCCCCAAAACCTAAGAATAGACACCAAAAGCATCAAATTTGAGTTGATAGTTGTACAGTTATGATCATTAAGTGGTTTCGGCAGTCGTCTTGGACGCCATATTAAAAAACACTTTTCCGGGTGTCCTACTTTGGTAAACTTTTAGTATGTTATAAAGTACACTAAAACCCTACCAGAATCAGATTAGAAACCTTTTGTAGCAATTTTTTTAGGGTTAAACTATTTTGACCTGACTAGTGAATTAATAGAAATAAAAGTAAAAAATATTCGTTGGAACTCGACACACAGTAAACGGACTGATTAGAGGAAGTTCCGGGCTAACTGAAACAATTCCCACAAATTAATATAGTAAGACACACTTTTCTCCAAACCCTGACATATTTGTTCCACAAATTAATAGTCAGACAGTAAAGAAATTCGTCTCTTCATTCCGTAAATACATAATCAGGGCTTATCAAAATGTAATAATTGGGCTCACAAAGGCTAACAGAGCGATAAAGTTCCTGTCAAAGAGATATGCCCCTATTAACACATAGCATAGAAGAACAATAAATCTTATAAATAAATGACAAGTATAAATCAGTGCAAATAAAATATTACATAAAAGGGTTCACTGCATCGGCACATAATAGAGAAGGATCTAAGCACTAAAAAAATAACATTAGTGAAAACGAGTCACTTCTCTATGGCCATATTTCAAAGTTTCTCGCCACCCTTCATCTTCACTCCAATGTTGGTTATATGGAAAGCTCTAAGGGAATGTTAAACATGACGCACGAACGAACAAGCATTCTCGTAAGACAACTCCCATTAGATGATGTCACGGTCACATGTTTTTTTTTTTAAATAAGTTATAATTACAACTCATACAATATCAAAACAGATCGGTACTAAAACCAGTAACAAATTCTGAGCAGTAACGTTTTTGGATAATACTTGTTTTTCCTAATATTTCTTTGCAAAATTACAGTTACTATCATAAAAGATAAGAATTAAAACCAACAGTAACCCCTGGGTATAATATAAAATAAGCAAACATAAAATAAGACGTCAGAGAGAGAGAGAGAGAAGGAGGAGGATGATGAGCCAGAGAGCGAGATTTGGGGAGAGAGAGAGAGGGGAGAGACGAGAGAGAGAGATGAAGAAGAGAGAGAGAGAGAGAAGCAGTACAGTGTTTCCCCGTATTCGCAGGGGATGCGTACTAGACCCCCCAGCAAATAGCTAGAATCTTTAAATAATTGAAACCCCAATAAAAGCACTTAAAACCGCCTATTTTGTTAGTTAAAACTCAAGAAAAAAACCACTAAAACTGTTTATACCTGTTTTTTAATAGTTTTATCACAAAAAATGCTTTTTATGATGAAATTGATATAGGAAGACTGGAAGTTGTGTACATTTCTCATAGAAAAATACCGCGAATACACGAATTTCATGTGAATAAGGGGTAGATATGATCCATAGAAAAGTCCACAAATACTTGAGTCTGAAAAGTTGCAATTAGTGAATTTGTGGGCTACAGAAGTAATGCAACCTCTTTCTGCCTGATTCCACCAAATCAATGTCCCGTAGTATTGCTACTCAACGTGAGTAAATCCGTCAGCCGCCTAAAACCTGTTATTACTAATCATTTGAGTATATCCATCCATTAAGGGTTAATTGTAATTATGATATTGCAATGACTTAACCAGAATATGTGTCATCAGTTGCTCATGAGTGTATCATTAACAAGCACCATATTACTAAGTCAGATTTGTAATTGCTTCAGTTTACAAATTGAAAACAACACAAAAACAAAGTTGTAGATTAAATATAAGACATTATTTAAAAGTTTGTATATTAGAAGTATAAGACTTTTTAAAAGTTTGTGAAGTAAAATAAAACTTGTGATAAGTTTGATTGGTAAAGTTATATATATATTTGCTACGTAAAGTCAGTGTGTAACCTTAGCCTACAGGCCAGCATGCTTGTGTGTATTTAAATAACGTAAATTACGCACTTGCTGTGCACCCCTTCTCTCTCTCCCACTCTCTCTTTCTCCATTTACAGCATTTTTATTAAAATTTATGTAGTACAGTAGAGCATTGTACTTAATACAATAGATTTCAAGCAGTTTTATTATTTCTTATACAAAAATATGCCACTACTCTTGTTACTCTGGAGCCTTATGAGGCAGTAAATATCATTAACATTTTTACATCGGTTTTTTTTTCTTTTGGCGACGGGCTTAGTCTTGCAACAGGTTCTTCTCAGATTCTTCTGTTATGTGTTTTTTATCTAGTCCAGGTTGTCACTTGTGCCATTTTTCTATGATTTTGAGGCCTTTTCACCGGTGTATGTTCTACTACTCCATATCTACTATAGCTCTCCTCCACTTATGAAATGTCCACTCCACCACAGTCATTTGAGACCTAGATTCATAATCCAGCCTCTAGAAGCCACATCTCTCTTGATAGTTTTCTCATATATATCAGGAGCTTGTAGGGGCAACCATATTGCAGTTAAATATGTAATTGGAAATCCTGAACAAAAATGGCAAAACTTGCAGTAAATATGACGGTTCTTGATGTGGACATCAATGACATGATATTTTTTTTAATCTTATCTATACAGATATAACAGAGTGTAAATGAATTTTTGGTTGAGGCCAGCTGGCCATCTGGAAGAAAGTGGGTTGAAAATCTTTCCATGACTTTGGCATTTGCTCACCTTGAAATGAGCAAGCGAACGCAGTGTGTAGTTTATTTCAACTCAATTTATATGCGTACGTATGAATTACAAGTACTTATACTCATAAGTACTATTAATTCATATGTACGCATATGATTTTCAACGCAGATATAGAGAGACAGGTGAGAGAATGCGTAGTAAGTGCATTGCTATGCGTATTTTTTTATTAATTTCCTTCGTTGTGTGTTAGCATTGTGAATATGTCTGTTGTATCGATGTTTTGATTTTAAGTACTCTTCAGTATGCATAGGATAATATTTGGGCTAAGATTTTAGGAATTTGATAATAGAATTGTGATATGTAATTTTTATTGTAAATGAATGACAGATTAATATAAGCGGATATACATATGGCATTTTGAGTAAATATTTCTAATGCAGCAGGTAAATTCAAATAAACAACGACTCTTTGGTCCCGGGGGTGACGTTTATGACGGTTTTTGTTGTAATAATAGTAGTAGTACTTTGGGTAAATAGCAATGATATTGCAACATTATGGAGTTTGGCTGGATTCAGATATATTGGTTGTATACAACATCTTGGTAAACTTTAGCCTACCAGATATCTCAGTACATTTTAGATGGCAGCAGTGTGCAAGTTGTGCTCTTTGGGACAGATTGCTGTTGGTTGAACTCATTCTGGTGTACTTCTCCCAATTCATGGGCAGCAGGATAAAGTACATGGCACTGAATGACCCCTCTGGCCAAACTGCAGGGTCTCATGGCCCACATTTCATACATTCACAAGATAACATTCACTGCACTGTCTCATTCAAATGGACTTAAGATAATTCAACTAAGAAGCTAAAGCCTTTGCAGGCATATTGCCTTCTTCAGTTAAAACAACATAGAAATATTGGAACTGATTCTGGAGTTCAAGATCTAATGGGCTTTCCATATGTGTGCAAATGATGTGTATATTTCCTTTTCATTGAATTGTCTTGATGAACAGGAAAAGTTATAATGGCCAAGATTTAGTTTATATTTGAAAGTAATAGTGAAGTCAGTGGCGGATCTAGCAATCTGTCATGGGGCATTAGGATTTTAATATATATATATATAATATAGATATAGCTATATATATTTATATATATATATATATATATATATATAGCTAATATATATATATAGATATATAAATATATATGCCTATTATATATAGTATATATATATATATATATATATATAAGCTATATATTAATAATATATATATATTATATATATATATATACGCGTGCGCACACACACACACACACACACACATATATATATATTCAGACTTAATTTGCATCATATGCATATATATTGTATGTACTGAATTAAAGAAGTTACAAGGATTAGGATGTCTCAAAGACTTATTAGTCCATCCGAGGAGACATCATATGCTCACTTATCTTTAGGAGCAGATTTTACAATTCATTCACAGCGTTGTGATGATTTTGTCTAACTTTCTTTTGAACTATCCTACACTGCTGCTGTTTACAACTTCTGGTGGTAGTTTATTCCATGTTTCACATATCTTGTATGTAAAGAAGTTCCCACAATGTGATGTGTTGTATCTCTTCATTTCTAGTTTACGTCCATTATTTCCTGTCTGGTTTTCGTTTAATGTGAAGAGGTTACTGTCTACTTTTGTTATACCTTTCAGTATTTTGAATGTCTCTATTAGTTGCCCTTGCAATCGTCGTGTTTCTAGGTCATACATGTTCAGGCTGTCTAGTCGTCTTTGGTGACCTATTTGCCTGATGGATGGTATTAACTTTGTGGCTCTTGCTTGTACCCCTTCTAGTCTATTCATGTTGGTAACCAAAACTGTACTGTATATTCAAGATGTGATCTAACTATTGCTCAGTAGAGCTGCAGCACCGTTTCCTTATTTCTGTATTGGAACTGCCCCATTATATATCGCACTAGTTTCTGTGCCTTCTTATCAGCTTTTATGCATTTTTTGTGGCTTTTAAGTCCTTGGTACATTAACTCCAAGGTCCTCTTCTTGTTGTACACTATTTATGTAATTCCCAAGCAGCATGTAGTTGGCATGCAGGTTGTTTTTTTCTATTTCTCCAGGTAAAAAGGCATTTGCCATATTTTTGACCACTCCTATTTCCCTTAGATCATTTCTTAAACTTTCCTGTGTATCTGGGTCTGCTGCATTTACATCTAGTTTGGTGAAACCTACAATCTGACCATTCTGATTCTACCCCATTTATTACGACTCTGTTTTCTTTTAGTTAGCCAATCTTCGAACCAGTTTGCTATTTCGGGGGCGGGGGGTGCACTTGTGACAAGCTCCCCCCTCCTCCTCCTGAAGTCCGCCACTGAATGAAGTGTATAGGAGTGTCATCCATCCGATGTTTGAATCTGAGATGCAATAATGGAATTTATCAGATTAATGCCTGGAAGATATAGCTGTTTTAAGAATTAGTTTGACGATTCCAGTCGTGGGTTGTCCTTGAAAAGGGCCCCAGGCATGCTACTGGTTTGGCTGCCAACATAATAATGTAGTCTTGGCTCTAACATATGGTTTAGGCCAGATGTCACCAACCTTCGAAGCTAGAACAGACATTTATTTAGGGAATTATAAAAATGTAGTACCTTCAGAGCTGCAATAACAAAAATGTCCTTAGAAATTATTCATATCTTATTAAAATTCCATAAAATTTATGCCTATAATACGCTTTTACAATTGAATAAAATTTAATCAAATAGTCTTAAGAGTGTTGCCTAATTTCTTTGTTTTAAATGGATAAAAAAGTATTTATTCAGCGTTTGGAGCTGCACAAGTGTCTTGAAAGAGCCGTAGGTTGGCAACCCCAGGCTTAGGCTTACAGCTGTACCTTATTGTGTTGGTACCCTCCCCTTTGGGGTTAGGTGGATGGAACTTATAGGTAGTACCTTTTTAAGGATTTCAAGCAATTTTATTATTTCTACAAAAATATGCCACTACTATTGTTACTCTGGAGCCTTATGAGGCAGTAAATATCATTAACATTTTTACATCGGTTTTTTTTCTTTTGGCGACAGGCTTAGTCTTGCAACAGGTTCTTCTCAGTCTCTTCTGTTATGCGTTTTTTATCTAGTCCAGGTTGTCACTTGTGCCATTTTTCTATGATTTTGAGGCCTTTTCACTGGTGTATATTCTACTACTCCATATCTACTACTGCTCTTTGCCACATATGAAATGTCCACTCCACCACAGTCATTTGAGACCTAGATTCATAATCCAGCCTCTAGAAGCCACATCTCTCTTGATGGTTTTCTCATATATATCAGGAGCGTATAGGGGAAACCATAATAAGGTTAAAGATGTAATTGGAAATCCTGAACAAAAATGGCAAAACTTGCTGTAAGTGTGATTGTTCTAGATGTGGACATCAATGACATGACATTTTTTAATCTTATCTATACAGATATAACTAATGGTACTACAGTGTGTAAATGAATTTTGGGTTGAGGCCGACTGTCTGGAGGAAAGTGTAGTTGAAACAGCCATTATAGGAATTTAGTTGAATGGCAAAAACTCTTGGAAGAGATTTGAAATTGAATAATTGTAGAGTAGAGAGAATAGCGTAAAGGATATTAATATGATTAATTTCTGTTCAACTTGGTAATAGCCATTGAAAAACATTCCCAGAACGCATCCTGGCTGCTTGGCAAAAATTGGAAGTGTGTTCCCCTGACTCTCAGCCCCTTCTCAAAACTCATAACTTGACCCCTGCAGTTGCTTAAAATTGTATTATTTGTGGCTGATCTGTAAAGACAAGGTACAACCCTGTTGAGAAAAGTCAGGTAATTGAGCTCTGCCTCCAGATTATTATGCTGTTAATAGCTCTATACCCCTCCTTGACATATGGGATTTCTTTCTCTTCAAAAGTTGAACCAAGGACTGATAAGTTTACTTCTAACATCTGTTGGTAAATGTACCTATTTGTAAGTAAAACCAGCAAATTATATCCCTCTAGCTCAGTGACTGATTGTGGCTCAACCTTTCTGAAGGTTAAGGCAATAGAAGCTGGTTTTAAAACTTGATGAGAAAGTTAATGCTGCTCCCAGATTGCACAAAATATGCAGTTTAAGAGATAAGAGCATGACTGAAAATATTTGTTAAACTTGGAGTTTATTGTACAGTCCATACACGACAAACTAGAACGATCTTGTAGATCCTAGACTGTGGTAATAAATTAGGTAATTCAGAGTAAACTAAAAATAATGTTCATCAGTGTCAGAGGTCATCTATTGTATTTTTTGCAGATAACAGATGAAATTCTTAACTTATGAAATTGTTTGTGCTTCTTTCAGGAGTCAGTCGCTGGTGCTCAGAAGTTTGTTTCTGGAGTTGGAAGACATGGAAAGTTCCATATAGATGCTGACTTTGATGCTACAAAATCAAAGTTATGAGCCTTGTGATTAATATAAGTACTTTTTTGAGCTTTGATATAGCATTGTAATAAGAAATAAAGTGCTTTAGAAGGATTGTACACAGTAAATAGTGTTGCAGAAAATTTGAAAGTCAAAATTTACTAAGTGCATAGCATCAGAGTATGAAGTGTGAAAACTCATTTTGAATAAAACTGAAAAATAATTGAGTGTTTTCCTTTTATGTGGCTTGACCTTTGGCCAAATCTGTTGTGGTGGTAGGCTTGATAGCAAGATAGTTAACTGGTGGCAGGTAAGTGAGAGTTTTGGTACCGCCACAGAGGGTCAATAACAGCTGTATACTTGTAGGCTGCTACTTAGTTTCGTTAGCTACCACCAAGGTAGTGCTACAGTCTTCCAGTCATCTTGAAAAACCGAGAAATGAAATAAGCGTTTAGTGTGTGTGTGTAGTTCAGTTTTTTCAGCAGATTATTATTGCAGAAATGTACACAAAAATTCTTGTTTGTTATTAAAAATGCATAGTAATAAGTAGACCTGTAGGTTACTGGTTACGTTAATAAATCTCATCTTTTAAACATATTAAAGGACAACATAAAGAAACCATAGAAAACAACATTATTATTCATTTCAAAATGCAAAGAAGTTGTTTTCTTCATATGTGTAAAAAATCTTGGCTTAATTTTTTATAATCGATAATAGGTCTGTGACTGAAAGAAAACTACACATTTGGTAAGGTGCTATATCATTTAAACTTCATTTTAAGTACAACTTATAATTTTAAATTATATAAAAATGACATCTGTATGCCAAGGGAAAAAGTATAAAACCTTTATGGATGGTAGCATAAGGAAAATAATCTTGGCGAAGCAAACACTTGGCCTATGCCTATTGATTTGGCAGGTATTTGTATTGTTTTCTCTCTTTTTTTGTAGATTAAAATAACACAAACAATGTATAACCAAAAACTCACTTATTAGACTTCATTACAAGGCACTAATTCCAAAGTGAACTTGCATCCCGGAGAGAACTCTCGAAACAACAGACTGGGAGCTCCCACAGCCGCAACCTCTCTCTACCAAACTGCCATGCTCTCGGCTCTTGCCACCCATACTTTTCTCCCCTTTACAAACCCCCTCCCAATCCCAAAGACCACATGCCCCCATGATCTTAAGAGCAAAATAAAAACCAAAATCATTCATACTCGTTACAGTGAAACAACTACAACATCCAACGAAACAAAAAACAAGCAGACAACAGTAACAATCTTCGTATGTATAGTACTATTAGCAGAAATCTACTCCAGTCCAAAGTTCCTCTTCCAGACACTCCAACTCATTGTCCCTCATCCAGGCAGGAGCACGCCTTTTTATTCCTGGGATTTCTCCTGTTATCATCATTCCTCTCTTCATTCAAATCCTCCTCACTAGACACCCCTGAGGACTCAACAACCCAATCCCAGGCAAATCTAACACATGAAGTGGCATACCATCCACAGACATTATATTTAGAAACAATTCCAGTTACAATCCGATTCTTCCATTGAATAGTGCAGCGTGCATTGGGAGGTTTGACTCACACTTCTGAACAGGAGCAATGTCCTCAGTAACAATAACTGGCACTTTCGCTGGGTGTCTCCACTCATATTTCTAGATAGGCTTTTTGAGAATCACTACTCTCATCTAACCTTTCCAGGGTGTCATATTGTAGCAGAACACAGCATTTAATGGACTTTTGTCTCCCCTTTCAGACAGTTTTGATAGTTCTTTGGTGCCTCTCCACAATATCATTCTATCCATATGATATCAGCATTTTGATTAGAAATGAAAGGCATTGGCAATTTTATGAAAATCACCACCAAGTAAGCCCAACCATTTGCTTTTAGAGTAAAGTTTATTATAAATCAATTAAACACCCCAAGGACAGAAACTTTAGCAGCCAGATATTTGGTTAGCACGCACCTGGAACCTTCCAAAGGAAAGTTTAGATTTTTTTTATGTGACGAAAGTAGAAATGTCCACTGAAGCACTGCGAGCAATATTTTTAGATCATTCCTCCCACCGTGATACCTCAGTTACATTTTTCACAGATGGCTCAAAGTCAGGTGCTGTTATCGGCTTTGGAGTGGCCTTACCTGATGTAGAAAAAAGTGGGAGATATTATCTGTTGCATGTATACTTTTACAGCAGAACTGAATGGAAATAATTTTACTATTTATTGAGACTCAAGTAGTGTTCTTCAGTCTTTAGAATCTTTTAACTCTTTACACTGTGATTTTAGAATTACTGGAATCGCTGTTGCTAGTGAAAAGGAGAGGTACAGAGGTAAATTTTTGCTGGGTGCCTTCCCATGTTAGGGTTCTTGGGAACGAGCAAACTGATCTAACTTCTTAAGTCAGCAGTCACCTCTCCAGAACCCAGAAGATGACTACTGTCATTTATGTCAAAATAAAACCCTTAGGCAGTCCCATTGAGAAAATATTGAAACAAACCTAAAGATGGAAATATTATGTGATCACTATTTTTTTTGTCAATACATTGTGTGGGGTGGACATGTTGGAGGTCTCGCTCACATTTCTTTAAAAAAATAAGAAGGGTTTTTCGCCCTTGGCGATTATACTCTTATAGTAGGCAATGTGTTAATAGTGTCTCTACATAATACCTGGTGTGTAAGCCGCAGAGTGTTGTGTAATTACAGATATATTAATAGACATTCTGCTCTAATCTGGGCCTTCGAAATCATTCAAATTACAGCTACTTGAGGCCTACTGGTTCTGGGAAATGGGTAAAAGAGTGCTAGTGTTTGGCCCTTCCTTTACCACAAAAATGTTATCCGACCAACCTCTAACTGTCGCGCAAGTGACCCTGGCACCTACTAAAGCCTGTGCCTCACACGCAAGTTCTGTACTCGCGAACAATTGTCTTTACGTTATACAGTATACCAGTAAAACCGCTCTGATGTTGAGTCTGCTATACAATCTCAGTTATGTCTTCTCTGATGAGGAAATTAATGTTGCATATACAAAATGCAAAGATCTGATACCAGAAACATCTCAAGGAGCAATCCACAAAAAACCTTTCCTCTCACAAGAAAATATACATCTCTAAGTGGCTAATGACCTGCTCCATGGAAATTTACACCATGACTATTACAATCTGCTCCAAAGGGGCCGCTGACCTAAACCTACCTGCAGTGTACCACAAGGCAGAAAATGCCTTCCAAACAGCAAAATCCCTCTCAGAAATAATTGGAAAACAGAAAAGATCGAGGAAACAAATGATAAATTTTCAAGAGTCTGGGACATGATCAAAGGATTACAGGAATCCCTAAAGTCTTAAAACTGTGGAAACAAATAACAATCTTGCACGGATCTGGGATGCGATCAAATGAGTGCAGGAATCATTAGACAAACTTACAGAAAGCCACCAGACTCCTTTGAATGCGACATCCATCATTTCCTCACCTCCCAACGACGTGGGAGAAGTGAGGGTGTGACATGAGTCAAGATGGCCATACCCACCCAGGTGTCAACTGGCCTCTCTCCCTCGGTTGAAGTGCCCCCATTGCCCATAGACCATTCTGAGGGGACTGTTGGACTCCCAACCTCTTCTCCCTTCCCAGTGCCTCCAGTGTAAGATAGATCCTCAGTGACGATCACCAGCCCTTGTGAATCTTCCTACCCAATCTCTCCCCCAAAATCCCTCACCATGGATGTGGATGAGAGTGATCATAAGGGGTCTGGTGGCTGGCAGACACAAACAGGTAGAAAAAAGAAAAGAACCTCTCATTTGCCCGATGACTGAAGTCCAACAATCGTGATTCACCTCGCCTGAAACCTGAGAAGAGATGTCACATTGTAATTCACAATCTGCGCTCATCGGTGACACTAGACGCCATAGTGGAGAAAGCCAAGTTTCTCATGGGCTCTGACCTCCTCATCTCCCATGCAAAATTAAACAAAGTGGTTTACAGAATTACCTGCCTATTTCAACACCTAGCCTATATGTTCTTAAAGGAGAGAATTTGGGTCCTAATATAAAATTCACAAGATGTAACCTAATACAGGACTCCTTCTCCCCTGCCCCCCGGAGAACTTACTGATACCCCAAGCAGGGTCACTTCCACTGCAAGTGCCAGCCAACCTCCCACGGCGAGTGACTACCCACCACCCCTGACTAACTCCCCATCCACCCAAATGATCAGCGCTTTCTTCTCCAAAGTTTGTGAGTAGTCATGGATACATTAGATATAATCTCTTGGAATATTTTTGGCCTCAGGCAAAACCTTCAAAGGCATCATTGCATTGCAAAAACGCTCCTCTGACCACATGACCTTGTCATCTGTGATTCAATACAGGAAAACTTCAGAGCCTTCTCAACTTCACTGATGCAAGTTTCAGATCAAATCATAGCCGGTCACCCAAAAGGGGGCCTTTCTTTCCTGTGGCTTAAATCATTAGAAAACATGGTATATGTGAAGATCTACAGGAGTGACTAATTTCTGGGGCTTCAAGTGACAGTAGGGGATTCTAAAATCCTAATAACACTGTCCATTTTTTTACACTGAATCCAAAAATCATGCTCATTTCACTCAATCAGATCAGATCAAGTTAATGAAATATAGCATATTAAAAATATCCTAAATTCCGATCTATTGGTAGGTGAATGAAATACAATATTGAAAATATTAGACTGATTTTTTCACAGAAGCAGCGTTGGGGGAAAATATAGGGATTTAGGGAAATGATTAGATAAAAGCTTAAACTTGGTACACATGCAGAGATGTGTGACTTGAATAACATGTCAAAAGTCCCATGGCCTCCCGCCCTTGCGTTAGCCGCCATATTGGAAAATGGTCGCCATATTGGAATTCTCTTAAAATTCAAATATCTCGTAAAATAATAGTTTTATGAAAAAATACCACTCAATAAAAGTTGTTCAGAACTTATTGACTTATAACACTGATTAGGTCAGTTTACAAAGATATGTAAATTTATGTAAAAAATAAAAATTTATATGACCTGATTTTCGATCATACAAGGTTCTACCAGTACAATGAAACGCGTAAGATAAAATTAACACGTGTACTTTCCTTAATAGTTACACAGGGCGCTGTTGCTAATATTATGCTACTAATTATATGATTATTATATAGTCGGAAGGTACTCTGAGGCGACACGCGCCTACCACTGTCTTTGAGACACGCCCTGACCCGTCGACCACTAATTCCCTACTGACTCTTAACTTTTCTAACTGAACTTGTTTGGGTCACAGGTCTAAGCTGATTGGCCTCTTCATTGTATGGCACTCATTTGAATCACCCACGCCACGCCACCAGCGATCATACGGGCATTCGATGAATCAGTGATATCTATCTGATCGTTACTCTCTGATCACATATACGCATAACACATCTAGTAGATTTTCCATTACGTCTCACACATGAATTTTCTATACAGATCAGTTCATATATATATATATATATATATATATATATATATATATATATATATATATATATTTCGAAAGGGGAAAGTTTGATCTACAACTTTTGTTTCGATACATTTTTTCATACAGACCATCATTTCTGTGGAAATTGTCTTTGAAAATAAAGTTACTTAAATTTCAATATTTTTGCTTTTTTCCCATATAAATTTACATATTTTTGTAAAATGACCTAGTCAGTTATAAATCAATAAGTTCTGAACAACTTTTATTGAGTGGTATTTTTTCATAAATATTATTTTACGAGATATTTGAATTTTAAGAGAATTTCAATATGGCGACCATTTTCCAATATGGCGGCTAATGCAAGCGTGTTAAGCCATGGGACTTGTGATATGTCGTTCAAGTCACACATCTCTACATGTGTACCAAGTTTCAGCTTTTATCTAATTATTTCACCTCAAAACCCTAACGTTCTTGGGGCATTACAAAATATTCTGAATATACAGCAAGAAGAGTATAATGAACTTAGGAAGCTACATATGGATGAATGGTCTTGAGCAGAAATCCTAGGGAGGAGAATGCATACACGGACTAAAATCCGAAACTTAATAATTTTTTAAGTTAAATGATAATGGTTATCTTAATGGTAGTTATATCGATAACTACTTCATTGTTGCCTGGATTGGAGTCCTTTAAGTGAAGGAAGACCACTGGTACCATGTCTCCCAATCCTCCCCAATTCCGTCCCACTCACTAAAAACCATGATATGGGAATTAATATTACTGAAAACACAAGACAATCCGAAAGGAATAGACGAAAGCAAAAGCTAGTCACGCTGGAATAGTTTAAATATCCGTATCAGTAAAAAGTATATCTTAGTTTTACCAGACCACTGAGCTAATTAACAGCTCTCCTAGGGCTGGCCCGAAGGATTAGATATTTTTACGTGGCTAGGAACCAATTGGTCACCTAGCAACGGGACCTACAGCTTATTGTGGGATCCGAACCACACTATATCGAGGAATGAACTTTTATCACCAGAAATAAAATTCTCTGATTCCGCGTTGGCCGAGCCGGGAATCGAACATCCGTATCAGTAAATATGGCAAGAATATATCTAACGACATATGAGAAAATTTGTAGTAGCCAAATTGAAACCGCTGAATATGAATATAAGTACGGCTGCAGGCCTATACATATAAGGTAAAGCATAATTTAAAATATAAATATTAGGGGAGCTAAATCATATGCTACAAAAAAACTTACACGGTCATAGCGTTAAGAAGCAATTTAAGATTAACGGCTTTCGTTGGGGTATTTAATAAATTAGTGTTTTTATAAGGGTTGAATGCAAGGAACAGATTGTTTAACAAACCTTAGGGAAAAACCTTAAAGTCACGAAATCACGATGCTGTAATGAAAGTGACATACGTCAAGATTTTTCCATCCTTTGAACACTGCTGCAATAAAATCCATTGGTGACTATCAGGTGTTCGACGTCTGTCGCTGGAAGGCAATGGCTTGAGGCTAATGCAGCTTGAATTAGGTAATTAATGTCCCATTGCGAGAGAAGAATATAGCAAAGAAAGTAATGTTATTGACTTCCACTAGCTGTTGTCTGAATCTAAAGGAAAGGGTGGTTCACTGGAATAGTGCAAAGATAGTAAAAACAGATCCATGGTCTACTAAAGATATAGATAACATAAGAAATGAAAATACTGTAGAAAATCCAATTACAACAAAGTATAATCTAAGAAACAGAAAGAGTTAAATATGTTTCTATATATATGTAAAGTGTTGGACTGAAAATGTTATATGATGTATGTAGTGCTATATATATCTATATATATATATATATTCTCTATATAATATCTATATATATATATATACGTTATAAAGATATATCAAGAAGGGGAGGAGTTATATATATATATATATATATATAGATATATATATATATATATATAGCAAATCTGAGAAAGTCTATTCTAGCAGATGCAAACATGCGGCTCATCATAGCACTAGTTATAATAATGGACTCATCCATTCAGAGGTGGAGATAAGGAAGGGTGCCTTGTTGCATGAACATGGCAAAGTTAAAAAGATAAAGGACCTAGGAATAGTTAGTATAGATATAGCAACATAACGGAGCAGTGAAATTGAACTAAAAGAAATCCAAAGTGGCATCAAATCAATTCTACAGAGGAATAATAAATAAGTGCTTTGTCATTATTGGAAAAATTAATTCACAGCATCGAAAAGCCGCTAAGCACAAGGTCAAAGAGATCCCTCTTACCCTTCATTGGAACTGCTTTAAATCAACTTTTCGGTGTAGCAACAGAAGCAAATGTAAAACAAGAAAAGGAAAGAATAGACAGACTGGAAAAGTTGGCAGCCGAAAGGGGTACAGCGATAAGTAAAGTGATTGCCTCTCACAATGAAAATGCAGAACAAATAGAAAAATTGAAGGTTTTCATAAATCAAGTTAATTAGAATGTAATTAGGGAACTGAGTAAGTTAGAAAATATTCAGTTTTTAAATACCTTGGCACTAGAAAGTGAAGTGAAATTTTTACAAAATTTCAATTTTTTCACCACTTTCAACTTTCTGTTTTTTCGTAGCATCAATTGGATCTTCCTGTTTGTTTACTCCTACTAAAGGCCTCTTTAAAAAATAACTATCCAAGGAAGATTGCTTCTGCCTACTTTTCACAATGTTCCTGAAACGACTCAAGCAAACGTCATCGAACTGCGCAAGCATACAACCTGTGCAAGCCTTTTCGGGGTGTCTCTTTTCTACAAATGATTGCACCTTATGAAAAGCAGCTAGAGAATCCTTAATTTCTGCTGTTGTCATAGGGTCGTCCTTCTCCTCCTCGCCGCTGCTAGAGAACTCTTCTTGAACGACGTTATGTTGCATGGCCTCCAACTCCTTCAGGTCATCCGTCATAAGCTCCTCTTGGTGCTCCTCGAGAAGGTCATTGATGTCGTCCTCGTCGACGACCAGCCCCATGGACTCGCCGAGTGCAACGATCTCGTCAAGATCTGGTTGCAAAACAGTTTCAGGATCGTCAACTGTTTCTAAATCTGCACCAGCTTTGCCCACATCGAATCCCTCGAAGTCTCAGGCAGATACAGCATCAGGCCAGAGTTTCCTCCACGAAGAATTCAAGGTTCGCCTCGAAACCTCCTGCCAAGCTTGATCGATGAGTCGGATGCATATCACAATATCGAAATGCTCCTTCCAATATTCACGCAAGGTGAGGTTTGTGGTATCGGTGATGTCGAAACATCTCTTGAAAAGTTCGATATCACTTGCTGGCCCATGGGCTGGAGGAGAGGGGTGGTGTTAGGCGGAAGATAAAGAACCTTTATAAATGAATACTCCACTAGGATATCTTCCTAGAGGCCAGGAGGGTGAGCAGGGGCATTGTCCAACAACAGCAGACATTTCAGAGGGAGGCACTTCTCTTCCAAGAATTTCTTCACTGTCGGGCCGGAACACAGATTTACCCACTCGGTGAACAAAAGTCTTGTTACCCAGGCTTTCGCATTAGCCCTCCACATCACTGGAAGCTTCTCCTTTAGCACTTTGTGGGCCTTGAAGGCTCGAGGAGTCACCGAATGATACACAAGTTGGGGCTTCACCTTGCAATCCCCACTGGCGTTTGAACAAAGTGCAAGCGTAAACCTGTCTTTCATAGGCTTATGCCCGGGTAGCTTCTTCTCTTCCTCCGTGATGTACGTCCGACGAGGCATTTTTTTTCCAAAAAAGGCCAGTCTCATCACAGTTGAAGACTTGCTGAGAACTGTAGCCTTCTTTGATCATCATCTCGTCGAACGTCTTAATAAAGGCTTTGGCCGCTTTTGTGTCCGAGCTGGCCGCCTCCCCATGCCGCACCACCGAATGGATGCCAGTCCGTTTCTGAAATTTTTCAAACCACCCATGAGAAGCCTTGAAGTCTGGGGTTGGCGTCGATGTCCCTTCTCTGTCGTCTTTGGCCTGGGCAATCAAATCGCCAAAAATAGCGCTGACCTTGTGGCAGATTGCTGTCTTGGTTATCGTATCACCAACGATTTTGTCTTTTATCCAGACAAGAAGCAGCCTCTCCATCTTGTCGTGCACGTGGCTCCTCTTGCTAGACAAAATAGTCATGCTCTTGGAAGGTGTAGCTGCTTTGATGGCTTCCTTCTGCTTAAGGATGGTGCCTATCGCCGATGGATTTCGGCTGTATTCCTTAGCGATCACACTCAACCACATGCCAGCTTCATATTTTTTAATGATCTCCATCTTTGCCTGCATAGAAAGCATCCTCTTCTTTCCGTGAACTTCAGCAACTTTCTTGTGACCATGACTACGTATATACTGTACGTAATTAAGTTATGTAGTATACATATGTACTAAAGTTCTCACACAACACAATAAAGTAGTACTACAACGAAATCACTAACGAATTTACATTAATAAACGAAATCGTATAGAACGAATGAATTTCGCGTGCGTACACAAATGATGCTTCTTCGGAGAGACCGAAGAACGCTGCTACATAGGTGCACGATGGGAGAGATGCTGACCAATAGAAGAACAGGATCTTATGGCGGTGACTAGCATCAGGAACCAATGGAAGAGTGGGAGGATGGTGGAGAGTCTACTCAGTTGGCGGCGCGCGAGTTTTAAAATTGTTATCGGTGGTCCGGGCGAATCTTGGGACTTTACAACAACCTTTCGTAATCTGAACTATTTTCGTATGTAGAGCCAAAAAAAATCTTCGTATTTGCTTTCGTAACTTGAATTTTTCGTAAGTTGAGACTATGTCAAGGTACCACTGTATATAAAAAGATTGAGGACAATGTTGGTAGGTGACCAAGTGATGTAATGATAGCTAGGAGAATGTCAGTTAGGAATAATGTAAATATAAAAGAGAGAGAGAGAGAGAATTAGTCATAGGAAGATTCTTGAATAGTAGTAGCCACAACACACACAAAGTTTTAATCTAAGCGCTCCCATAAAAATCTTCACCTGTGACAAGACCTTTACACTCTCACAGTAAACTCAACAGTTTCGGTGACGTCATTAGTTCCACCCACAGGGGGATGGTGTTAGATAATCTAAAACCAATATGAATGATCAACAAGCAGGAAAAAGCTTATCCCTTCCTATCCCCGCCTATTCTAGGTGAGACATTCTCCTTGGTAGAATCTTCAGCAGGGAAGTTAACTATATCTTAGTTTTACCAGACCACTGAGCTGATTAACAGCTCTCCTAGGGCTGGCCCGAAGGATTAGATATTTTTACGTGGCTAGGAACCAATTGGTTACCTAGCAACGGGACCTACAGCTTATTGTGGGATCCGAACCACACGATATCGAGAAATGAACTTCTATCACCAGAAATAAATTTCTCTGATTCCGCGTTGACCGAGCCGGGAATCGAACCTGGGACCACCGGATTGGCAGCCCAGCTCGAAAACCACTCGTCCAGCGTGGAACTTTCAGCAGGGAAGAAGAGCACCTGTTGGAAAAAGAAAGGACCGCAGCACAGCTTTGACAAAAGTAGGTCAGCTACCCAGATCTAGAGCAGTTGCTGTCAACAGAACTTCAAATTGATTTGTAGTTTTCATTGTTAACTTGTAACTTTGACTGTATCATTCAAGTGAATGAAGGTAAGAAACTTGCACTGCGTCTCATTTAAACACTCCTGAGAGACTCAAATAAATAATCATAATTAAGCAAGAAACGATAAAGGATATAAAATAAACCAAACCAAAAATGAAGAAAAGAAGATAAAACAGAAAACTTTACAGTGGTATGGTAGGGCACATTAAAAGGAATTGAAAATTTCTGAAAAATTGTTGTAAAGAAATGAGCCTCATTTTCTCTCGACTTAAACCTGTCGCATCATGAATACAAAATGATGAAAGTGAGTTTGCGGTAGGGGTGATGGTCCTTCCTCTCGTATGTAATATATTTGCGTATGCCTTGAATCTGACATATGACAAAGTCGTGGGAACTTTTTCCGTATTTTGTTTTATTAGATAATTTCTTTTGAAATGGCCACCTTAATGATTGATTGAATGGAACCTTTGTTTGAAAAATGTAACTGGACGCTACGTCTCTGGAGTAAGAAGCGTGTCCCCCTTCCAAGAACCAATGAGGTGAGACCAATTTGTTATGCTCTGGTGTTGCTGGCCAGATCATTGCAAACCATGCATTGTAATTCATCATGCTAGTGTTCAAAATTCATTGAATTGCATTTGGACGAAGTCGTTGATTGATCATTATGTACTCGTATACTGTACCCCGACTCATGTTGTTATTTTCAGTGTTATTGATGTGATCTGTGATTAAGATAGCAGGATCACTGATCCCATAAGGACCACATGGTCGTCGATGTAGGTAAAGTATATCCTTTAAGCATTAATGAAATTTATTTTTGATTGATTTGTAAGAGTAGTTGTGAGATATTTATTTTTGTAAAAAAGTTGTGTGAAATTTTGCCGCCATCTACATTAGTCCTGTGAGTGGGGATCGAAGTCTGTGCTATAGGCTAGGCCATCCTGCCAACTCCATTGGCTGAATCAGTAAAAAACCAGTTGCGATGGTATACAGTGGGGCCTCGATAATCGCGGGGGTTGGGGGCCACCACCACCCGTGATAAGCAAATATCCATGTTATCACACACCTCAAAAAACCCTAGGCTATACCCACCCCAACTGCTTACTTCAGTAGTTAAAACACCAAAGTTGTGCTACATATAAACTCTTACAGGCTAACTGCCTATTTTAATACTAATTTAAACACCTAATATACCTTAAACTGTCATATGGGTACTCACTATTGATTGGTTCATAGCTAACAATGGCTGCTCCTATTAGTACTAGTAGAAGGGTATTGTCATTGAAACGCCTATAATGTCACAAATCTTTTATAAATTCTTTCCTATCTTCAATTTCCCCTTCATCAGATCAGCAAACAAAAGTATATTAACTAACAATTCCTTTCTATTTTCATGATTTTGCTGCTGCACGAAACTAAAAGTACATAGTATATCTGTTCCATAAATGAACATATTTATGATGAAAAAAACATGATTTATAGTAATAATTAGAGCACCCAACTATAATATTAATGTATAAACAGCAAAATACAGAAATAAAAAGTATTTTTGCCTTTTGTTTACATTTAGAATCAGCTGATGGACATTACAAAAGAATTATTTTGGAAAACAATTTAGTTGCTAAAAGAAACGAAATTATTAATGGAATTACTATTATTTTTAACTTTCTACATAAACGTTTATGATACAGTAATTCATATTTCATTGAGAGAGAGAGAGAGAGAGAGAGAGAGAGAGAGAGAGAGAGAGAGAGAGAGAGAGAGAGAGAGAGAGAGCAGCTTAGGACGAGAGTAACTGTGACTAGCTTGAGAGAGCAGCTTAGGACGAAAGTAACTGTTGACTAGCTAGGTCGAGAATAACAACAACATAATGAAAATTTTTATTTTAAATATTTTTATGGTGATAAGGAATGAAACTGTAATAATATGTGATAATCATTGAGTCAACTGTAAAAGTTGTATTGAGAGACAGTTTAGTAAATCACAGAAAGAATAAAAATAAAAATTGGACCATATTGTTCTTTTATTACGATAATAATAGATCAGCATTATAGTTCTTTCTGTAAGTAAAATAAGGTTTTTTGAAAAGTTGCTGATTTATTTAATTAAGAAATGTGTATAATTACAATCAAACAAGCACTGTGGAGTGTCATTTTTGATGGCAGTAAGGATATATAACCACCGATTACAAGGTAAAAATGAATTTCAGTTCAAACCATGCAATTTTGAATACTGTCAATAAATGTTACATATATACTCTAATATTGTTCAAATGAGCACAGGGAAGGCTGGGAAAGACGTGGTATCGAAAGAGACCATATGCGAAAGACACCTCATTGGATTTAAAAACTGCCTTGGAACATAAGGGAAACAACGGCCTTGAATCCATACTAAGTTGGATCACCCCTATTCACTCGATATTTGGTGAAACAAGAATACAATTACATCTTCAATCATACCATTCAAAAGATTGAAATTTTGTCAACAAAATGTGATAAATGAAAGCGCCATACTAACTATAATAAGCATGAAGTCTTTGTAAAATATGTTTTCAAGGCAATTTTTAAATCCAATATGGAGTCTTCCGCCACCGGCATCGATCCCACATTATGGAGGAGTTATGGAGTTCCATTTGACAATGTCTGTGAGAGAGAGAGAGAGAGAGAGAGCGCGAGGGGAGGGGGGTAATTAGTGGTTGGATGGTTAACGACCGAATTGGCTGTTGGTGGGTTCTGAGTTGTCTGCTGGTGCTGTTGGAGTTCAGAGTTCTGAGTCTTTAGTCAGTCTTTGGTGAGAGCTGGTGATAGACAGTAGTGTTGGCAGCAGTCTAGTGAAGGCATTGAAATTCGTTTGAGTTGTGTTTTGTTGATTTGTTGTTAGTTATTGTTAAGTTTGGTGTTGTTAGTGGGTGTGTGTGTTGCCTATTTTGTGTTGTTGTTTTTATGTGTTAGTAATTGTTTGTGCAGTGGTCTTGAGTTGTGATTGAGTTCCTTGTTGTTTGCTGTGTTGTTGAGTTGTGATTGTGTTCCTTGTTTTTGTTGTTGTATTGTTTGGTTGTGGTCCTTGGGTGTTGTGTTGTTGTTTGGTTGTGGTCCTTGGTATTTGTTGTGTTGTTGAGTTGTGGGTTTATGGTTCTTGGCTGTTGGGTTGTGGTTTTTGGTTGGTAGTTGGTGGTGTCTCAGTGACCTTGACCAGCGGACAGCACAGCATAGCCCGGAGTATCTGGAGTGGTTGGTAAGTACGTGTTTATTTTTTTTTCTGTGTGCAGGTATGGGTCAATTGTCCTGCTTGTATTCTGTAGTGTAAAGAGGCAAGTGTGACTGAGGGTGGGTTTGGTAGCTGGAGTGATTAGGTTTATGTGGGGCGGGGGGGATTAACCCGCTTGTTTTTAAAGCTTTTGATCCCGCCACATTATTTTGGCGCCCGAACAGGGACTGTTGGTGTGGCAGCTGTAGGATGATTGGGGTGTTGAGTTGTGTGATTGGTAGAGAAAGTGAGGATGGAAGGGTTGAAGGAGATAGAGAGGCTGAAGGAGGAGCTGAGGTTGGCAAGGGAAGCTAAGGAAAGGTTGGAAATGGAGAATGATAGGTTGAGGGTAGAGTGTGAGGATTGAAGAGTGAGTTAGAGGAAATGAGAGGAATGCTAAGGAGTGCGAAAGTGGAAATGAAAGAAGAGGTGAAAATAGCGGTAGAGAGAATGGTTGAGAAAATGGACTAAAAATTTGGGGTAATGATGAATGCAGTGCAAGAGATGATGCAAGAAATGATTAAGGGATTCATGGGAGAGGGAGCTGAAGGAGGTAGGCCTACTGGGTCTTGTGACAGGGCAGGAATGGTAAAGAAAGTGAAAGAGCGAGTGGATGAGAGTGAGAGTGAGAGTGATGAAGGTGATTTGGTTGTGATAGGTAAGGGAAAGAAGGGGAAGACACAGGATAAGGATAAACCTGAGGACAAGCATAAGAAGGTGACTGAGGAAAAGAAGATGACTAAGGGAAAAGAAGGTTAGTAAGGGTGATGGACAGGATGAGACTAGGACAGAATACATTGGGGAAGGGGGTGAGAGTGATTTGGATAGCGGTAGTGGAAACAGGTAGGCAGAAAGAAGAAGGGTAAGAAAAGTGTAGTCAAGAGTATGAACGTGAGTATGGAAGTGGATTCGCTGTATTCGGAAGGAGGAAAGAAGGGTCAGAATGGAAGTAGTGAAAGTGAGAGTGAGAGTGAGCAGGAGGTACGAGAGGCTGTGTATATGAGAGAGGAACCCCGATGTGCACAATACTAGGAATATGCTAATAGGGACATAAGGGACTTTTTTTAAAGAATATGAGAGGTATTGTGAGGGAAAGTATGGGGATATCAAGAGAGTTAGGTAGTTTTTTGACGGGATTTTTGTTGAGTATGTATGGGGTAATAAGTGTAGGGAATGTGCCGTATGAGTGTGAAAGCTAGGATTGTAGAACAGGCAAAGAGGATAAAGAGTAGTGTTAGATATAAGAGAAAGCAAGATTTTGAAGAAGCCAGAATGAATGTTGGTGAGTCGTCGTTGATGCATGTGTGCAGGTTGAAAACATTAGCTAGGAAAAAGTTTGGGGACGAAAGGATAAATGAGTGTAAGGTTAGTGCAAAAGCTGTTGGCAACTGTACCAGAGAGTGTATATGAGTTTATAAATCTGAAACGTAAGGAGAAAATGCGATGGACGAATGAAAGGTTGATGTGGAATGACATTTTAGAGATAGTAGAGGATTATGAGTTAGATAAGTGTATGAAAGAGAGTAGGAGTGTTAGTGTTAGGACTGAAGTAGCTGAGTTTGTACCAGAGTTTAAGAGGTATAGGGAGGCAGTTTTGGAAGGGCCGAGGCGAATGGCAGAGCGAGTGGTAGATAGGAGCGTTAGGGCAAATAACGTGAGGTAACGTGAGTGTAGTTAGCCCTAAAAGAGATAGGAGTGCGAGTGTTGGAAGATTAGGGTCAGTTAGTTGTGAGCGAGAGCAGTAGTGTTATAGATGAGGTAAGCCAGAACTCAGGAAGAATGAATGTCGGTAGGCGTTAGGAGCGTGCTTCGGGTGTGGGCAAATGGGGCATTTAGTGAGCGAGTGTAAGAAAGATAGGGATATTAAATGTTATAGGTGTCAACAGGTAGGGCACATAGCTAGTGGATGTCGGGGTACCTGTATGAATGTGGTTTGTGGCAACTGCAGGAAGAACGGGCATTATGCTAGGGTGTTTAAAGAACAGAGTGCAAAATGTGTTGAATGTGGAATGGAAGGTCACGTGGCGTGTATGTGTGTAGACGAAAGAGGATAAGTCAGGTTGGGAATTCGGGAAACTAGGTGTTAAGGGGATTCAGTTGGGTGGGTCCTCTAGTATGCGACAGTATGTTCAGGAGAATGTGATGAGTGAGTGGTTGAGGGTGAATAAATGTGAGCCAAGTGTCAGGGACCAAATGGGTCTGGAAGATCGGCAGTTGGTGTTGGTTGAGTATGGAAGGTAAGGAATGGGAATGCTAGGGAGAAACGTGAGCGCAGTGATAGAGGGGTTAGTGTTAGGGTAAAAATGGTGGATAAGGCATGTAATACGGATGACTTTGAGGGGAGGAAATATACATATAGCGTGTGTGGGTTGAATTGTCAGGGTTTAGTGAAGTTTCACCAGGAAGGGAATCGGGTGGTAAGGATGTAGTTGGCAGCATGAATGAGTCTCTTCGGGAGTTTGGCAGGAGTGTAAATGAGGTAAGTGATTTGGTGGTAGAGTTACGAGAGATATTCGGACAAGAGTTGGAAGGGGTAGATGAGATAGTGAATGGGATTTGGGAGGATGGTAGTGAGGGAGATAGTAATGATAGTCTGACTGGAAGGTGGTGGCAGTGTAACTGAGTGTGTGTATGAGGGCCCTCAAACAAGATCCAGGAGACCTGCGTCCGAGCATCCGTGGGTGTTGCGGAAGGCTGTTTAGTGTGGGTGTTGTGAGTGTAAGGAGACGTTGTCAAATGTAATGGGGGGAGGAAATATGGAGGAGTTATGGAGTTCCATTTGACAACGTCTGTGAGAGAAAGAGAGAGAGAGAGAGAGTAATTGGTGGTTGGATGGTTAACGACTGAATTGACTGTTGGTGGGTTCTGAGTTGTCTGCTGGTGCTGTAGGAGTTCAGAGTTCTGAGTCTTTAGTCAGTCTTTGGTGAGAGCTGGTGATAGACAGTAGTGTTGGCAGCAGTCTAGTGAAGGCATTGAAATTCGTTTGAGTTGTGTTTTGTTGATTTGCTGTTAGTTATTGTTAAGTTTGGTGTTGTTAGTGGGTGTGTGTTGCCTGTTTTGTGTTGTTGTTTTTGTGTTAGTAATTGTTTGTGCAGTGGTCTTGAGTTGTGATTGAGTTCCTTGTTGTTTGCTGTGTTGTTGAGTTGTGGTTGAGTTCTTTGTTGTTTGCTGTGTTGTTGAGTTGTGGTTGTGTTCCTTGTTTGTTGTTGTGTTGTTGAGTTGTGGGGTTGTGGTCTTTGTGTGTTGTGTTGTTGTTTGGTTGTGGTCCTTCGTTGTTGTGTTGTTGCTGAGTCATGGGTTTATGGTTCTTGGTTGTTGGGTTGTGGTTTTTGTCTGGTAGTTGGTGGTGTCTCAGTGACCTCGACCAGCGGACAGCACAGCATAGGACGGAGTGGTTGGTAAGTACGTGTTTATTTTTTTGTGTGTGCAGGTATGGGTCAATTGTCCTGCTTGTATTCTGTAGTGTAAAGAGGAAAGTGTGACTGAGGGTGGGTTTGCTTGGTAGCTGGAGTGATTAGGTTTATGTGGGGGGGATTTACCCGCTTGTTTTTAAAGCTTGTGATCCCGCCACAAAGTCATTCCTAACCTTCCCAGTGCTTATTTGAACAATATTAGCGTATATATGTAATGTTTATTGATCTTACTCGAGATTGTTTGTTTGTTTGTATTGTGTTTTTACGTTGCATGGAACCAATGGTTATTCAGCAACGGGATCAACGGCTTTACGTGACTTATGAACCATGTCGAGAGTGAACTTCTATCACCAGAAATACACATCTCTCACACCTCAATGGAATGCCCAAGAATCGAACTCGCTGCCACCGAGGTGACAAGCAAAGACCATACCAACCACGCCACTGAGGCGCTGTTACTTTACTCGAGATTGCAGTTGTAATCAGCACAATAAAACAACATTTTTTTTTTTCATTGCCTATATTAGTGAAAGTATGAAGCTTCTTATTCCTGGGGTTATGGGTTGAACTGAAATTCATTTTTACCTTGTAATAGGTGGTTTTACCCTTACTGCCATCATAACTGAAACTCCACAGTGCTTATTTGATTGCAATTATACTCATTTTGGTCTTAATTCAATCCAAAATGCACTTGAATTCACTCCAAATTGCACTTGAACTATGTTGAGAGTTTATTGACAGTGAAGTTGTTGCAGGAAAAAATTTCCAGCCTTGTCGTACATCTGGCTCCCGAAAAACATCGCCGAGCAGACGACGGATTAGTGAATTGTTATAAAAAATTTTTTTATTTATTTATATTTTTTTTCCTAGCACTTTCCATTGATTTAAGTTTATATTACTATTTAGACTTTTTTATTTCAAATAATTGTATGCCAGAAAGATGTAACCTTTAATATTTGCATGCTAGGAATGGCAAAATGTCATCGTTGCCAAATTAATGGAGCTTCACATATATGTGAAATGCATTTACTACAAACTGTTTCCATGAATTCTAGCTGTCTTAGTAATACAATAATGATAAAATTGCTCTAATTTATGTCTCGCAAGAAACTCAAATCAGCTATCGCCGACCCATTTTTACTCTCTCGCTGGTCAGATACCACATTTCCACCCGCACGCTGTATATTTGAATTTCCTTTACCTGTAATAAAAATCAGTACACTTCTACCTGCCTCTTTGTCCATTCCTCAAGAGGCACATTAAAACATCGATACATACACAATTTATAAGACAAAGTAAAACCAGGGGGAATAGAACCAGGACATAACCTAAACAGAGGTAATAAGACTGAAAACAAAAATGGACGGGCCTAAAGTTTACTCAAGACCCAGCAAGAGCGAGAATGGATGAGAGAAAGAAAACCACAACAGAAGGGCGATAAACATTTGGACAGAGGTTGTTTGTGTATTGTGTTGGGACCGTCTTATTTATAACAACAGAGGTCGATTTCGTTTTGGGCTTTTCCTATGATAGAAGAATTTTTAGAATATCACTTTTGTACATTTTTACATGATGTCTTATATATGAGTGCTCCGGATTAGTCAGTACACATCCAGTTCAATAGCTTACACTTTTATGGGAATCTGTGCAAATCTGTCCAATTGTTAACCTTTTGTTATTGTTTTCCTTTTCTCGCTCGGGTCTTGAGTAAACTTATGTTTTCATATTATCACTTATGCTGTTTAGGTATGTCCTGTTCCAATTCCCCCTGGTTTTAATTAGTCTTATAATGTTTGTATCGATGTTTTGCTGTGCCTTTTTTGTGAGATGCTTTTTTAATCATTGCAGCCTTGAAAATGTGACGAAAGCATCTGTCATGAAACGTTGGTATAACAAACTTGTAGGAACAATGCTACGTTATCCCTTCGTCTTCGAGTTTGTACCATGAGTTGAGTCACGCAAATATTGTTTGTGTATGTATATATATATATATATATATATATATATATATATATATATATACATATATATAATATATGTTTATATATATAGTATATATATATCCCATACACATTATAATTATATATATTATACACATACTATATATATAATATTATATATATATATATATATACACGTACATATATATATATATATATTATATATATATATATATATATATATATATATACACATAATGAAATGGATAGCAATCTCCTGTTCCACCAGCAAATACCGAATCCCTTAATATTATCATTAAGGTCAATGTAATATTTTCTTTTAAATGTTATTTCCCTTTCTTATCGTGTTTATAATATCTAAACCATTATTATTATCTTTTCACTATTTTTCAAGGGTGCTGCTGCGTGCCCGGTCCCCCGTGGCCGTGACGTCGAGGGTCACTTTCTATGCCCACTTGGCTGTTTTTGCTCCATAAGAAATAAAAAGGCCTGAATTTGAATCTCCCATGAAATCGTTAATAGAGGGGAGTTATCATTTAGACCCTTAGACCCATATATATAGATAGTATATATATATATATATATATATATATATATATATATATATAATATATACAGTACCTAGGTATGCTGCTTAGTTGTCAATCAGGTTTTTGTAATCAAGTATTTTTTTTTTACAAGCTAGCTATTGTATAAATTTGTATTTTTTCTCAATCAAATCATATGCGCCTCAATGCTAACTTTGCTCATTTAACGACTTTCTGGTCGTTGCAAATTCGGCCCCATTAATTTCTTATGGTGCGAAAACAGATAAGAGGCCCAGAGAGCGAAAGCGATTGTGTCACACAACGGCGGTAATCCGGCAGTCAAACATCTTCATATATCCAAAAAGTAAATAAAGATATATGAGCATTACGATTATCACAATTACATGAAGAGCTGATAACAATCTGCATGAATAACTGGTAAACTTCTCAGATATGCATTGCGTACCTATATATGTCACCATTTTCTGCAAGAAAGTTGAGTAGCCTATAGTAATTCAACTACAATTGGTACGAAAATAAAATATGTCATGACGTCATAATACAGGACTGAAAAAAGGTCCTAATTCCAGAAATAACTACTTAAAACACCCTTATATTATACAAAACTTACATTATGTATGTAATATACATTACATTGTATGTAATGTTTATTACACTGTATGTAATATACCTTTACTAATAAAAAAAAAAGGAAAACGCGAAAAATACATCGTAGTTGCAAAACCGTTGATGTTTGATTCAGGAATCTAGTTACTTTTCAACAATGAATACTATCAAATTAATTATCTTGAATATGTAAAAAATTTATGCAATGCATGACCTTATACTGAAGTTTAACTATTTATTTAAATAATTATCTAGCCCACGCTTCTTACTACAAAAAAATCGCGAGTTTCCTTGGACTCGAGGGCGGGTGGCGTCACTGTTTACGATTGTTGTAAAGAAAGTGTCCCAGCATCTATGGGTACAAGCGGTGTGCGGATTTACCACAAGAAATGGGAAATTTGTTGACACAAGTGAGTCTGCAAACATTGAGATGGCGTCAATCTTCTATATATTTGGTGTTTTAACCATGGATAGGTTTCGCTATATCGCTACCCTGTTAAAGGTGCGTGCAGGTTGAGCTCGACCTGAGCATCTAGAAAAATTTGCCAATAATCACTAACTTCATCTTTGCAGTACATTTTAGTTTCTAAAATAAATTTTAACATTCACAAACACTACTGAAACAATAAATAATACCGGTCTACAAATTAAATATTTATTACAAATATTGAAAAAAAATAAGTATATACAAAAAATATATGAAAATATTTACCAAAAATACAAAATTAGCTATATACGCACAAAAATTACAATTTACAATATGTGACTGCCAGAAAAGGTGTCGGATCCACAGAAGTAAAAATTTGAAAATAGGAAAAAGGTTAAATTTTTTTGGCCAAAAAAAAAAAGAAGTAAAAAATTTCACGATTTTTTGGGGTACCTCAATGAAATAGGAAGTGGCTATTTTTTTTCTTTATAGAATAAAGTCACATTTTCCTAGAATGTAATTATGTAAAAATATTTGGACAAAGATGATATTAGCTGTTATATAAGGGGCCAAAAATAAAGGTAATTTTTACCTCCTATTTCCACCATGAAAATTTCTTATAAAAATCGTTGTAACTATTATAAAATATGATATTTATGCATGAAAATATACCAACATATAACAAATTCTATAGAAAACACGAATATATAGAGATATGCCCACTCACCTTTCGGGTATGTAAACAAAATGGCCACAATCCACGCCAACTTCGACTGCCAAATCTGCCACCTGAACTATCTGACTTGCACTAACAAAACTATAAATTGAATTTGCTATGGTGAACCTATTGCTCTTTTCTTTAATTAATAATATATGAGGGTGTATAGCCATTATTGCAGTTAGGCAGCTTTGTCATAAGATAATTCTCAGAAATGTTATTCTCTCTCTCTCTCTCTCTCTCTGTCAATCTTCATACAGTGTCGATGGTTTATTGACATAAGCTGATGTAATCTGTCACCAGATAAGGCACAGACCCACTATTCTCCTCCCCCTAGCATGCCCCTCTCTCTCTAGTCATTTCAAGGTCATCTGCTTTGCCTCTCGCACACTTGATATTTTTGCCATAGAGGTGTCAGCAACCTCTAAATTATCATCAACATCACTTTCTACCTAATTCCATTAGAAGTAAGTTAATGACTTCCATGCCCAGAGAATACTGCCTATTGGCCATTGTTGATGAGAACTGCAAAAAAAATAAAAATAAATAAAAATGTAAAAACTGAGAAATTGGCATTCGAAGAAAATTGGACCGATTGGCCAATATAATCCATCTCAGCCAAAACCAATGGCATGCATATAGTACCATACACCATCCACTAACAGTTTCCAACAATATAAAACATTACCAGTATCAGCAGTGATAGACAGGAAATCACTACTTAACTTTTGCCTTTCAATCCCCCACATGTTAAAGGTGTGTGGTGGTCGAGCTCGAGCCAAGCACTTCTCAGAAAAGGGGGAAGGACAAAGGCAAGGCAAATGCAGGTTCTAACATGATTGTAGTGTGTTTTCTGCTGGCTTCTTGCAGGTCGATCACACCCAGATTTGAGATAGATGATGATTTATGGGAAAAAAGCATGTTTTTTGGAACACTCCTTGGGTTGTGCGCAACCCATTGCACCTATTCAGGGTTAAGTAAAAATTTCAAAAGCATCATGGAGGTATGTTTGCACTATGCATGGCTAGACTTTCATTGACCTGTTTAATCTTAAAATATGACCTTAATTTCTAACTTTGGAGATAATACTTACTTTGAAAGGAGAGTAGAGGGCTCGAGGTGTTGATCTCACCACCAATGATTCATGACTGGTGCCCATCTCCAGTGTCAGGACATGTTAAAGTACTTTTCAGAGGGTGGATCAACAAGGGGCCAAGATTGGATCAGCTAGTCCACTCGGTTGTTTCCCCATATCACAATATGTTGACAAAACTTCAATCTTTTGAATGGTATACTTAAAGATGTAATTGTATTCTTGTTTCACCAATTAAATATCGAGTGAATGAGGGTGATCTACCTGAGTAAGATGGATTCAAGGCAGATGTTTCCTCTAGTCCTGGAATGAAGGCGACTATGCAAATCTCCAAGCCTGGCGGAAAGTCGTCAAACTCGGGGACTTGGTTACGATTTTTGCCAATTTATGGCAAATTGGTTGTAAAGAGAGCATAATGGGGTCGTAATGAGCAAAATTTCGCCCGTTATGACATACGCGGTTGGAAATCGCCAATGTGTGACCCAGGCTTAACTCAGTTGGGAACTGATCGAAGTGTTCACCATTCAGTTGGGGAGAAGAAATGTAAACAAAGCCGCCATGTTTGAACTCTGCGACCACCACCGGCTCGGAGCATGTCAAAGACAATACACGAAAGATGGGAAGCTCGAGCCACAGCCGCATCGGCCGCATACAATTTAGTACCTGGCATGAAATGAAGATGGCGGTAGCATTGCACCTGCCTACATCGTCTGTTTGTTTACTTTTTCACAAAGCGGGGCATTCAATTTCAATCATGAGTGGGCGTAGCCATCATCACCCGTGTGTGGTTTGCAATAGGACGAAAAATGATTTTCCCCATCTGATTTTTCATGCTTTTCCTCAGAATAAAGAAAGGTAATAAAATCATTACATCTGTTACAAAGTACATGATGACTTTTAGAGAAAATGAAGAAATAAAATAGACCAAAGCAAAATTGAATGTCGGTGCAGTGTTATTCCGAAATAATATTAAAAAATATTTACAATACGGTGGACGCCTCTAAGCGGAAAGAAAATATATTTATATGTGATTTTCGTCTGTAAAAAAATATTTGCCATTTGAAACCCCAACAACCAACCTAACCTTCCTGGTAGTGTACATCAGTAGCCTAATCATGTCAACAGTAAACCTAACCATATCAGCAGTACCATAACCATGCCAACAGTTACCTAACCATGTCAACAGTAATTTGCAATGGAAATGAAGCTATCTTGCAAAACATATCTAAATCAACTAGAAAAACTATATTTTCTTGTCATTTACAGGCATCAACTGTATTTCAAATAAATACCTTAAAGTTATATTTGCATATCTTGAAAATCTCTAGAAATATGAAATAAACATACCAATTCCTATCACTGTCACACAATTCGTGAATATTGGGTCTCCATGCCTTTTCCAGATAGGCTACTCACAGCAACTTTGATATACTGTAGTTCTGTTATATTCTCAGCAGCTTACCCTTGGGTTGTAGTTATAAATGTTTACCTTAATTTTTCACTAATAAGCAACTATTTAGCAAACCAAAGTTGTTTCATCAGGAAGGATGGACCTTGTGGGAGCATTCATATGGGAGAGCATAAGTAGGTTAGTTAAGTTAGTGTTTTACTTTAATTTCAAGTTCACTAACCTTTTAATCTATGATTGAATTTTCCTATATGTATGGATAAAAGCATTCAAAATAAAAATAAAAAATGACATGCAAACCGGCATATTTGCTCCCACAAGATCTATTCTTACCGTTTCATCTATGTTTCTGCATTATATGCTCATATTGTTCAATTTTTAAAATGAAATCTTGTAATTGGTACCAACACCCCACATAGTATTCCAAAGTAAATTTACCATTTGGCAGCAAATGTACGCAGTAATACAGTAGTAATAAATTGGCAAAACAAGTTGTGAAAACCTGATATTTGCTTGTACTGTAGCATTGATGCAAAAGAACATGGTTCAAGTCAATTAGAATAATTGTTTCAAATTTTTTTAGGAATGTGCATGCTTCTTGCAGAAATTGCATCTTACTAGAAAATACCAGGCAGAAGTGTTGGTTGCATTACCTTCATAAAAAGGTGCCAATTGAATATGCATTTTTGAGAACTCCCACAATTGGGCTATGAGATTTTAATAAATTGTTATAAATAGGTTTGTTTCCTATTTGATTTGTGATTTCAATTTTTATTTGCTTTTTATGAAAATTAAGTTAAACCTAGATTTTTGCTTAAAATACAGCATTGCATTTGTTATAAAAGGGTACCTTACTTTTACTACTTTGTTGTTGTACTTTTCTTAGTTTTATTAACAAATATTGCTTAACTTTTGCCTAATCAGCATGCAAGTTAAGTCTGTTTTTTCATTTTGATTTCATATTATTGGTTTTGATTATCCCATGCTTTGTTTGCTATTTAAATTCTGATATATGCATGTTTTGTTTGCATGACTTGTATGACTATTGCATGCAAATGAAGCATGTGCCATTTCTTTTACTTTGTTTATGTTCTTTGCAAGAACATTTGTGTACAGTAGCTTAGGTATGTACAGTATTCAATCATAAGCACAAGCCCAAAAACAGGAAAATAATTACTGTATACTATATTGGTGAAATAATAAGATAATATGAGAATAAGTTTGTTTCATTCCAACTGCCCTGTCAATTTTAGATAAAGATACTTAGCAATTAATGTTAACTGCCCTCTCAATTTTAGATAAAGATACTTAGCAATTAATGTTACATTAACTGAAGGATTTTATTTAATGATTCAAAAATGCCTAATATATAAGTCATAAGCTATGATAGAGTCCTAAAATCATGTTAACAAGCAATATTAATCGATTTAGTATTCAATACTTTATCAAGAGAAGTTTATTGCAGCATGAGAATAAATTTTAACATTTAAAAATACCGCGCTACGCCACAGCAGAGTTTTAGTTGAGGGCATGATCAATAGATGGCGCGCATTCTGATGGGTTGGATGATGTTTGTTTTAATGGTATTAATAGTCAGTTTCCCATTTTTCGTGTATTGTCTATGGAGTATGTTCAATAAGGGGAAGGGAAGATGGGGCACTGGGGGAAGGTGAGCAGAGAAGGTACGTACGAGTTGGCTAAGTGACATGGGGTTTTTAGGTAGTGATATGGTAGATCAGGCTGTGTAGCTTCTGTGACCTCAGTCAATGATGGTATGTCGATATCCTCAGTCGCCAATGACAGATGGCCTTGCGGGCAATATCTAACAATGGAACGCGTGGGATGAGACCTAGCCC
Organism: Macrobrachium nipponense; assembly: GCF_015104395.2. Classification (NCBI taxonomy): domain Eukaryota; kingdom Metazoa; phylum Arthropoda; class Malacostraca; order Decapoda; family Palaemonidae; genus Macrobrachium; species Macrobrachium nipponense. The sequence goes on along the minus strand of NC_061088.1, from coordinate 44,909,635 downwards.
AAGGTCTGGATCTACTGTAAATGAAATACGACCTGGATAAAATAACATATTACTTGCGTAAGAATAAGATGAGAAAGAGAGAGAGAGAAAATTCTGTCATGAGTTTTACTTAACCTAATAAAGACCTAAGCCTATATTGATATATAATTTCGTATATGCCTACTGAAAATCATGAATGGTTTTGGCCATAATATTAGGCCTACTTACTATAGTTAATTCACTTTACCTAGATATATCTGCCTGAAGGGCTCCCCTAAAAAAACTCCAATAATTTTCTAAAAAAAAAAAAAAAAAAAAAAAAACTTTCTTTACCAGGGAAGCGAATCTAGCTTAAGTGAAGGTATTATTAACCCACGAATTTACAAAAATACAGAGAGAGAGAGAGAGAGAATTGTCATAAATTTTCCTTGTCCATAAAAAAAATCTAGGTTAGACCTATGCGCCTATATGCCATAAGGCTAGGTATTTTAGCTTACAGCAATGTGCCTAATAGCAACAAAGAGTTAACAAACAATATGAGAGTTGATAATAGGCTTAAGTAAAATAACTTTATATGAAAATTATATCAATCATCAATCAAAAGTGTTGCATAGATATAGGCTTATAAAATAAAATAATTATACAAAAAGAAGGCATACAAAGAAATGAATTGTAAGCTTTATAAATAGATTAATCAAAATGTTTGTATTCAAAGTCAGCTGATAATAAACCTAACCATTTTCATTTGAGAAATATTGAATTGGGTCTCTCTCTCTCTCTCTGTGTGTCTTACATAACTAACTTCAGTTCCAAAATAGGCTATGCCAGCTAAAATGATCTTCTACTGATATAGTAAATAAACAATGTTTACCTGAAGTTATATCCTTAGTATACATGTGTTGAATAGGCACAGCAGGATCTTTCAAATTTGCGTGCATTTTAAGGATGATAATCTAAAGGTATATATATGTCTAATTATAAAGGCTCTCTCCAAAATCACCTGGGACAAAATTAATGGAGCATATTCTTGCATTCTTCACATTGAAATCATCTTTCCTTTTGCACAGATTAACACAAGTTTTGCAAAAAGATGGATCCTTTAGAAATCTGTAAAGTAAAATGTCTTTTTTCTTGGCGATGGTGATCATGATTATTGCAACCAAACACAGCACATACCACCATCTTCGTTGTCTCTTACTAACTGAGTGAAATGTTAAAAGATCAGTGAATTCCCTCCAAAACAGTGTGAGTCAATGAACCTCTTGCCACTTACTCGCTGGGTTCCAAGTGATGTCACTGCGCAGGAAAACAAAACTCTTCTCACGAGTCACGAACTCGCCTTACTCTTCTTCCATCCTGGGCTATACAATAACTCGAACTTTGCAATAACTCTTACCTGGAAGGAAGTTGTTACGTATCAGCAGTGAGCTTCCTTTCTGTGGTTCCATGCCATAGTAGGTGTGAACTGTGAAGTTCTGTAAGAATTGTTTTGTTTCAATATTCAATCGTTGCTCATGAATGTGATGTTTGTATTCGTGTGTTTTGTGTATTTTCACGTTTCTGTAAAAGTAACTTTTGTAGTGTATATGTATCAAAAAAGGAATGGTTCCATTTTGTAATGTTGTGAACTTTACCTACGCGGGATGAATTACCTGAACTCTGTAAACAGCTAGCAAGAATAAAGATCATTATGAGCACGTCGTCTATCGTTCTCGCCTCGAATAAACGAAGATCGGTTAGCCTGAGTTATGCTAACTGAATACATCAAACCATTAATTGTGTATGATTAGACAGTATCACTATTCACATTTCACACACATGTCTAGGCTAAGCTAGGCTAGCCCATGTTGGCCAACCTCACAGTGGCGACGAAGATGGGATAGCCTGAGTTATGCTAACTGAATACAGGCGGTCCCCGGGTTGGGACGGGTCCGGCTTACGACGTTCCGAGGTTACGACGCTTTTTCTTAAATATTCATTGAAAAATCCGCCCTGGGTTACGACGCTTGTTCCGAGGTTACGATGCTGACGCTTCCGACGCTCCGAGTTAACGACGCTTTTAAAAAACGCATACTATGATAAGAATCCTTTATAGTTTAGCACAGTATATTAATCAAAATAAGTTTTTGGTTAGATTACAACAAAAATTTTGAGGTTATGATGATTTTCGACACTTTTTATGTCGTATTTTTTAAATTTTTTTAGTGACGCCTCATATGCGGAACTAGTTTCCGAGTGAATGAATACACTAGCTTGGGATGCGCAGTTAATAACAGTCCAAAAGCGCAAATAATGAAAAAATCATTCCTTGTTTCCAGTATACATAATTAACAAAAGTAAGTTTCTGGTTAGATTACAACGCAAATTCCAAGGTTATGATGGTTTTTTATGCCTTTTAACGATACCTCATACGCAGAACTAGTTTCTGAGCAGAGGGCGCATAAATTAATTTACGCTATTAAACTGTATGGTAACCATAGTCAAGGATAAGGAACGCATTCTCAAACAGTATACGTATCCGTTAATACATAACAGCAAAATATCATTGAAACATTATTTCACTTAACCCTCTTACGCCGATTGGACGTATTAAACGTCGAGTCAAAATGTCTCCCGTATGCCGATTGGACGTATCATACGTCGGCTCAAAAAAGTTTTTTTAAAAATTCGCGGAAAAATACTTATAGGCCTACCAGCCGAAAACTTTTGTATCACGCGCCTTGGGGATGCTGGGAGTCACGGATCAAGGCATTGTTTTGTTTACAATCGCTACGCAGGCGCGCAAGCGCGAATTTCTTTCTTATCGCACTAAAAAGTATCAGTGACACATCTCGGAAATTATTTCGTCACTTTGACATAATTATTGCACCATTTTAAATTATCCTTTACATGAAGTATTATATATGAAAATGTGCGCAATTTCATGCACAATACAACTAAAAAATACTCATGATTGTAGCTTTTATCAGTTTTGAAATATTTTCATATAAATAACGATAAGTGCAAAAATTTCAACCTTCGGTCAACTTTGACTCTACAGAAAAGGTCGAGAAACGCAATTGTAAGCTAAAACTCTTACATTATAGTAATATTCAATCATTTGCCTTCATTTTGCAACAAATTGGACGTCTCTAGCACAATATTTCGATTTATGGTGAATTTATGAAAAAAACTTTTTCCTTACGTTCGTGCGATAACTCTTCCGATAAATTTTTTCGTGCGATTGTCCTAATGTTTGCACCCTTTTAAATTTGCCGTTACATAAAGTTTTATATATGGAAATGTGCGCAATTTCCTGCACAATACAACAAAAAACAACCCATGGTTGTAGCTTTTATCAGTTTTGAAATATTTTCATATAAATAACGTTAAGTGCAAAAATTTCAACTTTCGGTCAACTTTGACTCTACCGAAATGGTCGAAAAACGCAATTGTAAGCTAAAACTCTTATATTCTAGTAATATTCAATCATTACCTTCATTTTGCAACGACTTGGAAGTCTCTAGCACAATATTTCGATTTATGGTGAATTTATGAAAAAAAAAAAACATTACGTTCGCGCGGTAACTTCCGAAAAAATCAGAATTTTTTTGTGCGATTGTCGAAATGTTTGCACCATTTAAAATTAGCGGTTACATAAAGTTTATATATGAAAATGTGCGTAATTTCATGTAGAATACAACTAAAAATGATTGAAGGTTGTAGCTTTTCTCTTTTTTCGAAATATTTGCATATAAATCACGATAAATAGAAAAAAAATCACATTCGGTCAAATTTGACTCTACCGAAATAGTTGAAAAACGCAATTGTAAGCTAAAACTCTTACGGCCTAGTAATATTCTGTCATTTTTCTTCATTTTGAAACAAATTTGAAGTCTCTAAAACAATATTGTGATTTATGGTGAATTTTTGAAAAATATATTTACCTTCACTCCGCGCGCCGATTCGCGGCCGCAAGTCTCCGAATACGTACATGGCATTATCCTAATATTTGCTCCTTTTCATATTAGCCTTTTTATAGAGTTTCATATATCAAATGTGCGCAAGTGCATGAAGAATACAATAAAAAATAATGAAGGTTGTAGCTTTTCCATCTTCGAAATATGTCCATATAACAAAATATATATATTAAAATTTCGACATTCGGTCAAATTTAACTCGTCCGAAATGGTCGAAATCTGCAATTCTAATCTAAAACTCTTACAGTATCGTAATATTCAATCATTTGTCTTAATTTTGAAACAAATTGGAAGTCTCTAGAACATTATTTAGAATTACGGTGAATTTTTGAAAATAACATTTTTTTACGTCCGCTCGTTACGAATTCGTACATCATTTTGTGATAATATTTTTCCGGTGTTGCTTTTATTGTTTTACAATGTATTATATATCAAAATGATCGCAATTTAGTGTACAATACAACGCAAAAAAAGTAACTGGTTAGCTTTGACCGTTTTCTGCACAGCGTGATTTGAATACAATTATGTATGAATTTTTTTTTTTTCGCTACCATATATCGCATTATTTACATATGATAATGATATTATTTTTCATTTCTGATGGTTTGCATTCTAAACTTCAGGCAATGACAAAAAAAGGAGCCAAAAATGAACTCTTAATCTTCAAAAGTACGCGCGCTGTAATTTTTTGAAAAAATTATTTTTTTCCTTCCACTTCCGCGCTCACTCCAAACCAGGCCCGGCATACGGGAGAGGTTTTGATTTTTAGGGCTCCGGCGTAAGAGGGTTAAAGAATCCATTTATACTATACTTAGACTTGGATATAAAAACCATAGTTTCTCTCTCTCTCTCTCTCTCTCTCTTTGTATTTTACGACGAAAATAATCACTAATTAGTGTATTTTGATGTTTATTTTCATGACTAAATACATTTTTATAATACAAAAATGATTTACTAATTGCAAATATTAATTTTGATTAATACTGTATTTAGTAAGTTTAATAAGTTGAAATATCACATAATAAAAATAATAATTCGCTCTCTCTCTCTCTCTACCTACAAAGATTTATTTTTTTTTGGGTAAATAAATAAATAATGATTTCCGATTTTTTCAAATATTAATTTTATCAGCAATAATATCAATTCATTAAAGAAAATACCATAGTGAATTAGTAAGATTTTAGCTTATATTTAAAAAATTATGGAAGAATGAAGGAAATCCCAGTCTTCTTCCAGTAACCTTTTCTCGAGATCCAGGTACTAAAACTGTCAGATATATCAGTTTCTGTGACAGCCAGGAGGGGGAAGAGCTGCAGTGTTGCAATCACGTGTGTCCATCGAAATCTCTCTCTCTCTCTCTCTCTCTTTCTCTCTCGCTCTCTCTCTCTCTCTCTCATTTACTGAGACTCAAGATTTTTTATGTACTTGTACTATTTGTTTTTAATACTTTCAAATAATAATAATAATGAACCAAACAAAAACTTCTTTCAGTTTTCTTCTGAAGATTGAAAAAGAAACCCACAAATTCAATTTGTAACAACTTGTTTACTTCTAAGTATTTACATTTAGTTTTACTCCCACTCGAGTACTTTCCAGGCCCTTCTGTGGCCCATTCTCAAGAGATGTTGGGATGTTAGCCTGGGTCAAGGGGCCCAGCAGTCTTCTGGAACTTCTTCTCGTTGTGCTGTCATTTATGCGATGGCTGTTCTGGTTTTCTTGAGAGTTGCCAATCCCCTCTTGTCGCTCTGATATCCTTAGCTGATGGTCAATGGGATTCACACTTGTGGTAAGGGTGTGGTCACCGTAAGTCTGTTGGGCAGGAAACCTAATCTCCAGGTCAGCAGGGTCATCTTAGCTTCTTTTTAATATCAAAGCTCGGCTTATGGGATCTTCTGAGGTAAAACCTTTGTTTCCTTCAATTACTTTGATCTCTCTGATAAGCGCACCTTCTACTACCCTCCTGTGACTAATTTTGTTGCTTTTGTATATAAGCCTACTGTTTTTGAAATCCATCCTATGGTCATTTTCCCAACAATGTCTAGCTATAGCACTCCCCTGAGAGTTAAGCTGTACTGCCCTTCTATGTTCTTGGACTCTAGTCCTTATTCCCCTACCTGATTCCCCCACATATCTGTCTCCACAATTATTGCAATTGATTTATGTAATACCCCCGCTACATCATCTGTATTACTGTCTTCTCCTTCCAATTTATTTTTACATACTTTGTTTTTTAAGGTATTATCAAAGGTATATACAAATTTATATTGACTTTCTTTCATTTTTGACGTGATTTGTTTCATTTTAGGCATAAAAGGGAGGGCAACTATTTTCTTGTTTTCTTTATTCCATGTACTCTCTACATTCGCTCTGTAAAATATTTTTCTAGCTTTGGTGAGTGCCCTTTTTCTGAACCATTCCGGGTATGCTAATGCATCGAAGCTTTTATCGATGTATTTATTTCTTGCTCTATCTTGCAAGGGTCACACGTTTCTCATTGCCCTAAGAAAATAAACCTGTTAGAACCCCTATTTTTATATCATGACTATGAAAGAGAAGAAATGAATATATGAGTTTGTATGTGTGGGGGGCTTTCTATATGTGCTGAATTCATATCCTGTTTCTTTTCTTTCTATGAGTATGTCTAAAAAGGGCAGTTTATTATTGTTACTTTTCTCTAAAGTGAACTGGATATTGTTATCAAACTTATTGAGCTCATCTAGAAAAGTTTCTATTTTATTTCCATCCCCTTGCAGAATAGCAAAAATATCATCCACGTATCTCCACCATCCTTGCAGTTTTAAGTTAGGGACATTCACATTAGGAACTAGATTAGTTTCGAAATATTCCATATAGATGTTAGCGAGTATAGGTGATAATGAGGACCCCATAGCTACTCCATATTTCTGTTTGTAAACATGTCCCTCAAACGTGAAATAAGTATCACTGACACACAATTTGATCAACTCAAGGAAGACGCCTATTTCGATGTTTGGATTGAAAATACCCTCATTATGTTTAGTCTGTAGGAATTCTAATACTTTATCTAAGGGGACATTGGTGAATAATGCTACTACATCAAAACTAACCATGGGTCCCGTCCCTTTATATTCTTTTTCTTAACTTTGTCTATGAAATCTACTGAATGTTTAATATGCGATTCTGAAAATATACCTAAGTATATTCCTAGTTCTCCAGCTAACCACACAGCTAAGTTTTTGTTAGGAGATTTCCTACTAGAAACAATAGGGCGTAGAGGGCAGCCCTCCTTGTGTATTTTGGGGCTGCCATATATATATGCAAGCTCAGGTAATTTACTTGAGAATAATTTAGTGCATAGCATGTCCTTCCCATTACCTAGTCTACTGATTATTTTTTTCACATTCTGATTAAAGGTATTCTGAAGCTTTTGGATTGTTGGAGGATTCTCTATTTTAGCATAAGTAGTTTCATCATCTAGTAGCCTGTACATTTTAACCCTATATTCTGAGCTATTCATGATGACAATACTACCCCCTTTGTCAGCTTTCATAATTCTAATATCTTTGTAGCTTTTTAATCCCTTCAGAGCGATACTAAATCTCCTTGGCAAGATATCTCCAAGTTTGCTTTCATTACTCCCTATCATCACTCCTCTGAGAAAAGGAGCTAAATCATTGTGATGTTCAACATTAAGGTAGTTAATCTTGCTGTTGAATTCTATGTTAATATTGTTTGTAGTCCCTGCACAAAAATTTAATCCTAGCCCTAGTGCTGCTGTTTCATCCCTAGTCAATAATCTACTTGGTTCATCATGTACCCACAGCAACATTACAACAGAAGTACATTTCAACAACTGTATGAAGTCGCTGGAACCCAAGCTGTTCATTATGCAAGAAGATATGAAACACAACTTTACAAAGCCAAAGCCATGAAAAACAAGATCTGGTTTATAAGTGAATGTTTGAAGAACAAAGTGTGTCCAAAAACATATGGCAGGATTGGAAGAAGACCCTGGAGTGGAGAAGCATTCAGCAGTTTTCAAGAAGGATACATCAAGGATCAGTTGCAAGAGCTTAGGGAGAAGAAAGAAGCTGCATTTGCTGGTGTAAGGAGTACACAAAACACACTTCAAGAGACCATAAGGGGTGAGTGGTACAAAAAAGTTGTTGGGCAGGTCAACAGTAGAGTAAACTTTGATACAAATCGTAACATGGTCAACATTAAAAATAAGTTTGAGAGTTTATTTAGTAATTCGGTTTGGATAAAATTTAGCAATATGGATAATATAAAGAATATCTCAAGTAGATTATTGACTAGGGATGAAACAGCAGCACTAGGGCTAGGATTAAATTTTTGTGCAGGGACTACAAACAATATTAACATAGAATTCAACAGACAAGATTAACTACCTTAATGTTGAAACATCACAATGATTTAGCTCCTTTTCTCAGAGGAGTGATGATAGGGAGTAATGAAAGCAAACTTGGAGATATCTTGCCAAGGAGATTTAGTATCGCTCTGAAGGGATTAAAAAGCTACAAAGATATTAGAATTATGAAAGCTGACAAAGGGGTAGTATTGTCATCATGAATAGCTCAGAATATAGGGTTAAAATGTACAGGCTACTAGATGATGAAACTACTTATGCTAAAATAGAGAATCCTCCAACAATCCAAAAGCTTCAGAATACCTTTAATCAGAATGTGAAAAAAATAATCAGTAGACTAGGTAATGGGAAGGACATGCTATGCACTAAATTATTCTCAAGTAAATTACCTGAGCTTGCATATATATATGGCAGCCCCAAAATACACAAGGAGGGCTGCCCTCTACGCCCTATTGTTTCTAGTAGAAATCTCCTAACAAAAACTTAGCTGTGTGGTTAGCTGGAGAACTAGGAATATACTTAGGTATATTTTTCAGAATCGCATATTAAACATTCAGTAGATTTCATAGACAAAGTTAAGAAAAAGAATATAAAGGACACATGGTTAGTTTTGATGTAGTAGCATTATTCACCAATGTCCCCTTAGATAAGTATTAGAATTCCTACAGACTAAACATAATGAGGGTATTTCAATCCAAACATCGAAATAGGCGTCTTCCTTGAGTTGATCAAATTGTGTGTCAGTGATACTTATTTCACGTTTGAGGGACATGTTTACAAACAGAAAATATGGAGTAGCTATGGGGTCCTCATTATCACCTATACTCGCTACATCTATATGGAATATTTCGAAACTAATCTAGTTCCTAATGTGAATGTCCCTAACTTAAAACTGCAAGGATGGTGGAGATACGTGGATGATATTTTTTGCTAGTCTGCAGGGGATGGAAATAAATAGAAACTTCCTAGATGAGCTCAATAAGTTTGATAACAATATCCAGTTCACTTTAGAGAAAAGTAACAATAATAAACTGCCCTTTTTAGACATACTCATAGAAAGAAAGAACAGGATATGAATTCAGCACATATAGAAGCCCACACATACAAACTCATATATTCATTTCTTCTCTTTTCATAGTCATGATATAAAAATAGGGGTTCTAACAGGTTTATTTCTAGGGCAATGAGAACGTGTGACCCTTGCAAGATAGAGCAAGAAATAAATTACATCGATAAAAGCTTCGATGCATTAGCATACCCGGAATGGTTCAGAAAAAGGGCACTCACCAAAGCTAGAAAAATATTTTACAGAGCGAATGTAGAGAGTACATGGAATCAAAGAAAAACAAGAAAATAGTTGCCCTCCCTTTTATGCCTAAAATGAAACAAATCACGTCAAAAATGAAAGAAAGTCAATATAAATTTGTATATACCTTTGATAATACCTTAAAAAACAAAGTATGTAAAAATAAATTGGAAGGAGAAGACAGTAATACAGATGATGTAGCGGGGTATACATAATCAATTGCAATAATTGTGGAGACAGATATGTGGGGGAATCAGGTAGGGGAATAAGGACTAGAGTCCAAGAACATAGAAGGGCAGTACAGCTTAACTCTCAGGGGAGTGCTATAGCTAGACATTGTTGGGAAAATGACCATAGGATGGATTTCAAAAACAGTAGGCTTATATACAAAAGCAACAAAATTAGTCACAGGAGGGTAGTAGAAGGTGCGCTTATCAGAGAGATCAAAGTAATTGAAGGAAACAAAGGTTTTACCTCAGAAGATCCCATAAGCCGAGCTTTGATATTAAAAGAAGCTAAGATTGACCCTGCTGACCTGGAGATTAGGTTTCCTGCCCAACAGACTTACGGTGACCACACCCTTACCACAAGTGTGAATCCCATTGACCATCAGCTCAGGATATCAGAGCGACAAGAGGGGATTGGCAACTCTCAAGAAAACCAGAACAGCCATCGCATAAATGACAGCACAACGAGAAGAAGTTCCAGAAGACTGCTGGGCCTTGACCCAGGCTAACATCCCAACATCTCTTGAGAATGGGCCACAGAAGGGCCTGAAAGTACTCGAGTGTGGAGTAAAACTAAATGTAAATACTTAGAAGTAAACAAGTTACAAATTGAATTTGTGGGTTTCTTTTTCAATAATAATAATAATAACTGTAATTACAAAATTCATATGTGATAGTATTTTAAAGAAATACAATACGTACTATTCTATCCATGTCACTTTTAATTAAGGTTACTCTCTCTCTCTCTCTCTCTCTTTCTTGCCACACAAGATAATAATGTCATAGTGGTAACTCCCTCCCTCTCTTTCGCTGGAAGCATTATAAGTATTTTTTGAGAGAACAGAGAGAGATAAACTCTCTCTCTCTCTCTCTCTCTCTCTCTCTCTCTCTCTCTCTCTCTTACCGAGATGAAAGAATTTTTATGGTACTAGTATGTAAAATGTTTATTGATAATTTCAGTTATTTAATAATAATAATAATAATAATAATAATAATAATAATAATAATAATAATAATAATAATAATAATAATAAAACTTTAATTACAAAATTCATAATGGTCGTATTTTAAAGATATGAAAATGACCTTTCCATTTCAATTGTAAGGATAATTCCTCTTTCTTACTGAGATGAGAGAATTTTTATGGTAGATGCACGTGTTTAAATAATAGAAGTAGTAATAATATGATAACTAATTTCAAAAGAAAATTCTTCCCTTCGTCTTTTTCTGTATCAATTTCCCTACCTCATAACTCCAGTGACACTCGGAGCTTAACAATGCCATACAATGGTCAACGAATTTAATGGTTTTATGTAATCTCTCTCTCTCTCTCTCTCTCTCTCTCTCTCTCTCTCTCTCTCTCTCTCTCTCTCTTGTATTTTAATGAAAATATACAGTAATTTGTGAATACACAGTGTTGCACATGAAAAAAGTAAATTAGTGATAATTTTAGAGATACGGCCCTAAGAAAAATGGCAAATTAGTGAAATTTTCCCTGTGGACATGTTTTCAAGAAAGTCGTTCCGGCTTACGACGATTTTCGGGTTACGATGCGTCTTAAGAACGGAACCCCCGTTTTAACCCGGGGACTGCCTGTACATCAAACCATTAATAGTGTGTGATAAGACAGTATCACAAATGAAGATATTTCTCCTTCGGCAGGTGAGAGTTAACTTGTGCTATGTTCATACACATGTTTAGGCTAAGGTAGGCTAGCCCATGTCGGCCAACCTCACATTGGGCGCCGAGGATTAGTGGAGCAGCCCACACAGAGGCAGTCATCTTCATCATCATCATCCGAAAGTCATTTGGGTAAAGGACATATCCCTAATATGCCTGTAGATGTCAACCAACCACCATTGTTGCTCAGCGATGGAAACAGTGGAAGAAGACCTTCTCCATATACATCAGAGCCATGGGTGTAACCAATGCTGCACAACAGAGAGCCCTTCTGTCGTATGTTGTGGGTCTCAATATCTTAGAAATCCTTGAAACCTTATCAGACCCCACAGATTCTCTTGAACAAGCTCTCCAAGCCCTTGATAGGTATTTCTCACCAAAGGAGAATAAAAGGTAACAGCGTTTTCGTTTTAAACAATTAATCCAGGAAAAAAAAAATGAATGCACAAGCTCTTTTGTAACAAGGTTGAAGAAACTTGCAAATACATGTCAGTTTCATGATGTGAATGACGTCATCGTAGATCAGGTCATTGAAAAGTGTTCTTCATCAAAGCTCAGGCGCAAGCTTTTAGAAAGGGAAGACCTGACTCTTGACAAGGTCTTAACCATAGCTAGGCCCATGGAACTGTTGGACACACAGGCTTCCATCACAGAAAACAAATCAAACTCAGGTAATCATTTCAAAGAGATAGCTGCGGTTAGTTATCAAAGTGCTAATAAAGGTTCATCATCTTATAGGCCTAGGCCTAAGCAACAGGCAGGCCTACCATCAAAGAATTGCTCACAGAACAGTTCCCACAAATATCACAACAACAGTAATGTTACAGGTAATCATCATAATCAATCATTCTTGAGGGCCAAACCGAAGTCCCAGAGTGGGCCGCAAAATATGCCAATAAGCATATGCCTGTTGGGATATGTCAAAGATGTGGAGGAATCGGACATATGCAGGCAGATTATTACAAATGTCCTGCTACAAGAAAACAATGTATGAAGTGTTCTAAGTTTGGTCATTTTTCAAATATGTGTCGATCAGAATCTCACTCACAAAAGACAACCCATCACATGCATGAGGTATCACAGTCTCAGGAGATAAGAGTAAAGATTTCATTTTCATTTTGAATTCCATTAGCAAGTTCAACAAAAGTAAATGCATATATGTTAATGTTTCCATAAATTGGGTTGATATTTCCATTCAGGTCGATTCAGCAGCTGATAATATTACAGTCATTCTAGAGACATTTCTTTCCCACATACCTAACCTAACCATACAGTTCAGTAACCACATTGTAAAAGACCACAATCAGAGAGATGTTAATGTAAAGGGTTCCACTACTGTAGATGTAACATACCAAGGTATAAAATATGAGAAACTTCCTTTGACAGTAGTTGACAGTGGGAGGAAACCATTACCAGGTGCTGACTGGATTGATATACTCATTCCAGAGTTTCGCAAATTTTTTCGAGTCAATGAAGTCAGTAGCCAAAATCACACATCACAGAAATTGCTAGACAAATACAAGAAGACTTAGGAAAATTTAAGAATGTTAAAGCATCATTAATTTTAAAAACTGATGCCACACCAACATTCTTTGCTACAAGACAAATACCGTATTCCTTAAAACCATTGGTTGAACAGGAGATACACATTGCGACTGGGCTACCCCATTGGTGCCAGTAGTTAAAGGAGATAACAGTATCAGAATTTGTGGTGACTACAAGGTCACGGTCAACCCACAGTTGCAGGTGGCCCAGCATCCCTTGCCAAGGCCTGCTGACATGTTTGCAGCCATGGGTGGTTGCACAGTTTTTGCAAAGCTAGATTTAAAACAGGCTTTCCAACAACTTGAAATGGATGAACACTCACAACACATTTGTACACTGAACACACCATTAGGGCAATATAGGCCAAAATGTCTCCCTTACGGTATTGCCAGTAGTCCTGCTGTGGCGGGATCACAAGCTTAAAAAACAAGTGGGCAAAATCCCCCTCACATAAACTTAATCAATCAGGCTACCAAACTCACCCTCAGTCACTTTCCTCTTTACACTACTGAATACATGCAGGACAATTGACCTACCTACACAAAACAAAACACAAACACATATACTCGCCCAACTGCAGGGAGCACTGACAATTCCGCACAGGGCAATTCAGCTTAGAGACAATTCAGCGCATGACAATTCAGGTTAGAGACAATTCAGCTTAGAGACAATTCTGCGCATGACGATTCAGGGCAAGGACTATTCAGCACAAAGACATTTGGCAAAATAGAATAAAAACATGAAAAACGAAGAAAACCGCCATCAGATTAATTTTTTATTTGTAACATATTGAACTTTAAAAAGTAGACAAAAATATTTATTGAAATGACATACTATAAAATATTTCTGTACAAAAATATTAATACTAATTTATTTCTGCAATTCATGAGGTAGCTTATATTTTGTAATTATTCCAATTTGTTTGCTCGATTCCCATATTTACTAACTGGTGTTTCTATTGCCTTAGCTGTTCTCTGATAATTTGCTTTTTTTCTGGAATCGTCCTGTCCAGCTCTAATTCTCAGTATCCTTTTCTCTGCATTGTCTTGCTCCAATTTCAAAAACTCCACATGAGTATGCATCATAACTTATTCCCATGAACTTACATTAACATGAATTCGACCTCTGCATGTTTCTTGTGTACAACACCATGACTCCTTTTCATTACGAAGTTTTTTATCAAAACAATAGCAAAACCATTTGATAGAATGTAATCACGACCTTTCTCTGATAAAATCCGCTCCATGGTGCTTTTATTTTTTTTTAGCTCTGCGAAAGTTTGTAAAAAACTATGCTCCAGAAAAGATAATACATCCAGTCCGAGTTTAGAAGAATACCAGTAACTATTATTCGCTTGTTGTTATAGCATAAATACAACCGTCAATTGTTTGACGGTTGAAAGTGTAAACAGTCTTAGATTCTTACCAATATTTTTAACTGCAAGTAGTTAGTTTTGTTTTCTGTTGCCAAATCAGAAATAAATTAATATAATTTTCAATATCTTATTTTGATAAATATCAAATTTCATTTTTTGAATTTCAAAAATAATTTTCAAATAAAAACTAATTTGATCACTGTTTTCTTAATTTTCCATGTTTCAGCTTTATTTCTCCAAATTGTCTCTGCGCTGAATAGTCCTTGTGCTGAATTGTCATGTGCCGAATTGTCCTGCGTGGAATTGTTGGCCCACGCAACTGCAGATACTCAGGGCTATGCTGTACTGTCCGCTGGTCAAGGTTGCTGAGACACCACCAACAACAAAGATAACAACTAAGAACCAAAACCCCACAACCAAGGACCACAACTCAACAACAACCAACGACCACAACAAACAAGGAATACAACCACAACTCAACAACACAGCAAACAAACAAGGACCACAACTCAACAACAAACAAGGAATACAACCACAACAAAAGACCACTGCACAACCAACCCCAAAAACAACAACACAAAAAGGCAACACACACCCACTAACAACACCAAGGAATCACAACAGCTCACCAGCAACAACCCTCAACAACTCACAACCACACCAAGAAACCACAACAGCTTCCCAACAACAACCCTTAACTGTAACAACTCACAAATAACTCAACAGAAACTCAAAAGCACAACAAATCTAGCACCGCAGGCACAACAACCCCAAAGCTGCCTCAAAACTCTGATCCCAACAACTAACATCAACTGCACCAGCAGCCAATTCAATTGCTAATTATCCATCCAGCAATTACGCCTTTTCTCTCTCTCTCACAGATGTGTCAAATGGAACTCCATACCTCCTCCATATTTCCTCCCCCGTTACTATCTCGTCTACCCCTTCTAACTCGTGTCCCAACATCTCTTGTAAGTCTGCCACCAAATCACTTACCTCATTTACACTCCTGCCAAACTCCCGAAGAAACTCATTCATACTGCCAACCACATCCTTACCACCTGATTCCCTTCCTGGTGAAACTTCACTAAACCCTGATAATTCAAACCCACACACGCTATATGTATCATTCTCCCCTCAAAGTCATCCATACTAAATGCCTTATCCACCATTTATACCCTAACACTAACCCCTCTATCAAGCAGTTCACGTTTCTCCCTTTCCTTACCTTCCGCTTTCTTCCATGCTCAACCAACACCAACTGCCAAACTTCCAGACCTATTTGCTCATTGTCACTTGGCTCACACTTATTCACTTTCAACCACTCACTCATCCACACACCAGAGGACCCACCCAACTGAATCCCCTTGTCACTTAGTTTCCCGAATTCCCAGCCTGACTCATCCTCTTTTGCCTACACACACTCACCACATGCCTTCCATTCCATATTCAACAAACTTCGCAAGCGGCTCCTTACACATCCTAGCATAATGCCCATTCTTCCCGCAGTTGCCGAAAAACCACGTTCATACGGATACCTTGACATCCACTAGCTATGTGCCCTACCTGTCCACACCTGTAACACTTAATATCCCTGTCTTCCTTACACTCGCTCACTAAATGCCCCGTTTGCCCACACCCGAAGCACGCTCCTAATGCCCACCAACATTCATTCTTCCTGTGCCCTGGCTTACCACATCTGTAACACTGCTGCTCTTGCTAACAACCAACTGACCCTTCTCATCCAACACTTGCACTTCCATCTCTTTTAGGGCTATCTACACTCATGTTACTTGCCCTAACGTTTTTATCAATCACTTGCTCTGCCATTCGCCTCGGCCCTTCCAAAACTGCCTCCCTATAGCTTTTAAACTCTGGTATAACCTCAGCTACTTCAGTCCTAACACTAACACTTCTACTCTCTTTCATACACCTATCTAACTCTTAATCTTCCACTATTTCTAAAATATTCTACATCAACCTTTCGTTTGTCCATTGCATTTTACCTTACATTTCAGAATTGTAAACTCATATACACTCACAGGCACAGTTGCCAACAACTTTTGCACTAACTCCTTACACTCATTTATCCCTTCGTCCCCAAACTTTTTCCTAGCTAATATTTCTAACTTACAGACATCATTGAGAATGACTCACCAACATCCATTCTTGCCTCTTCAAAATCTTGCTTTCTCCTATATCTAATGCTACTCTTTAAACTCTTTGGCTGTTTTACAATCCTCGCTTTCACACTCTCATACGGTACATTCCCTACACTCATCATTACCCCATATGTACTCAACAAAAATCCTGTCAAAAAGCTACCTAACTCTCTTGCCCAGACTCTCTTGTTATCCACATATTTAGCCTCACAATACTTCTCATATTCCTCAAAAAAGTCCCATATGTCCCAACTACCATATTCCTCGTATTGTGCACATTGGGGTACCTCTCTCATATACACAGCCTTTCGAACTTCCTACTCACTCTCACTCTCGCTACTTCCATTCTGACCCTTCTTTCCCTCTTCCAAATGCAGAGAATCCACTACCATACTCACGTCCATATTCCTGACTACATTCTTCTTACCCTTCTTCTTTCTACCTACCTGTTTCCACTCACTGCTATCTAAATCACTCTCAGCCCTTTTCCCAATGTATTCAATCCTAGTCTCATTCTGTCCATTACCCTTACTAGCCTTCTTTCCCTTAGACTTCTTTTTTTCCTCAGCCCCCTTCTTATTCTTGTCCTCAGGTTTATCCTTATCCTGTGTCTTCCCCTTACCTATCATAACCAAATCACCTTCGTCACTTGTACTCTCATCCACCTGTTCTTTCACTTACTTAATCACTCCTTGCCCATCACAAGACCCAGTAGGCCTACCTCCTACTGCTCCCTCTCCCATGAACCCCTTCATCATCTCCTGCACTGCATTCATTACCCTAAATTTTTCACCCATTTTCTCAATCATTCTCTCTACCGCTCCTTTCATTTCCACTTTCGCACTCCTTAGTATTCCTCTAACTTGCTCTTCAGCTCCTCACACTGCGTTCATCTTCTCATTCTCCACTTCCAACCTTTCCTTAGCGTCCCTCACCAACCGCATCTCCTCCTTCAGCCTCTCCATCTCCTTCAACCCTTCCATCCTCACTTTCTCCATCAATCACACAACTCACTACCCCAATCATCCTGCAGCTGTCGCACTAGCAGTCCCTGTTCGGGCACCAAAAAATAATGTGGCGGGATCACAAGCTTAAAAATCAAGTGGGCAAAATCCTCCACCCCCCACATAAACTTAATAAATCCGGCTACAAAACTCACCCTCAGGCGCACTTTCCTCTTTACACTACTGAATACAGGTGGGACAATTGACCAACCTACACAGAAAAAAAAAAAAAAAAAAAAAACGCATATCCTCGCCCAACTGCAGATATTCTGAGCTGTGCTGTGCTGAGACACCACCAACAACAAAGACAATAACCAAGAACCACAACCAAGGACCAAAACCCCAATACCAAGGACCACAACAACACAACACTCAAGGACCACAACCCCCAACTCAACAACACAGCAAACAAACAAGGACCACAACCACAACTCAACAACAAACAAGGAATACAACCATAACAAAAGACCACTGCACAATCAACCACAAACGCAAAAATAACAACACAAAAAGGTAATACACACACCCACTAACAACAACAAGGAATCACAACAGCTCACCAACAACAACCCTTAACAACTCACAACCACAACAGCTTCCCAACAACAACAACCCTCAACTATAACAACTGGCAAATAAATCAACAGAAACTCACAAGCACAACAAATCTAACAGCACAGGCACAACACCCTAAAGCAATAACATCAACATAACAACAACCAAACAACAAATCAATGACACACAAAACTTAAGGGGGCCGGCCGGAACCCCTATATATGGGGGTATAGGGCAAAAAATGCAAAGTCATGAAAAAATTCATGGAGCTTCATATGGCAATTGAGAATACGTATATGAAATATTTCGTCAAAATTCCTCTTACTTTCGTAGTTACAGGGTAATTAGTTAACGTAACTCAATAGCCTAAAACATTGATCCGTACAAGAAAATGTTATTGTTATAATACAATTAAGTTTGTTCATACTTACCTGGCAGATATATATATAGCTGTATTTCTGACGTCCGACAGAATTTCAAAACTCGCGGCACACGTAGTGGGGCGGCCAGGTGGTAGTACCCATTCCCGCCGCTGGGAGGCGGATATCAGGAACCATTCCCATTTTCTATTCATATTTATTCATGACCCTTGTCTCCTGAGGGGAGGAGGGTGGGCACTCTAACTTATATATATTCTTGCCAGGTAAGTATGAACAAACTTAATTGTATTATAACAATAACATTTTGTTCATGAAACTTACCTGTCAAGTATATATATAGCTGAATCACACCTTCGGATGGTGGGGGGTAGAGACAGACTAGGATTTTTTAGGAAATTTAAATTAAAATAAAAAAAAAGATTAACTTATTGGTTCCTTACCTGATAGCAAAGTAGACTATGTGATTACTGTCACCTAAAGCCTGCTTATGCTTTATCAGAGTTGCCAGCCAGGTTTGGACCTGTAGTGCTGGTGCTGCTCTGGATGCTCTGTCAACGGGGACGTGACCACAATGTGACAAGACCCATCTAGGCCAAACATATGGCAGTAACACAGCAACCGACCACCACCTGACCAACTAACCAAAAAACCCCTGACATTAACACTAAGGAATGGGGAGATTTTCACAGAAGATCTCACCATCAACCAAAAACACAATAAACTAACCTAACTAAGCTAAGGGATAGGGAGAGAGCCACTCAGCCCCCAAAACTGTGTCTGCCGAAATGTAAGGTCCCAAAGAACTACAGTTCTCGTAAATCGTTCTCACATCCGGAGGTAATGTGAGGCGAATACGGAATTGCTCCTCCAGAAGGTGCTATCAAGAATATCTCTGATAGACATGTTCCTTTGGAAGGCAAGAGAAGTAGCTACGGCTCTGACCTCGTGAGCTTTCACTTTAAAGAGGCTCATATCAGTCTTCTGGCAAGATGAATGAGCCTCTTTAATGACGTCCCTCAAGAAGAAAGCAACAGCATTCTTCGACAACGGCAAATCTGGTCTCTTTCACCGAGCACCAGAGATTACCTGAGGGACCTCTTATCTCTTTAGTCGCCTATTTCACATAGAACTTGAGAGCCCTGACAGGGCACAGGGCTCTCTCTGGTTCTTGACCCACGAGACTCGATATTCCTTTGATTTCAAAGCCTCTTTGGCCAAGGATTAGACGGGTTCTCGTTCTTAGCCAGAAAGAAGGGTTCAACGAGCAACAGCCGCTGTCCTCCCTTGAAACCCACTAGGCTACTGAACGCTTGGATTTCACTAACTCTCTCGCCGTCGCCATAGAAGCTAGAAAAGCGTTTTTCTCGTTAAGTCCCTTAGAGAAGCTTCATGGAGAGGCTCAAAGGGACTTAGCATCAGATGTTTCAACACCACATCTAGATTCCATGAGGGCGGTCTTGCTTGTGGAATTTTGGTGGTTTCGAACGACCCTTAAGAGATCGTGCAGATCCTTATTGTCGAGAGGTCCATTCTCTGTGGCGAAAAACGGCAGACAACATACTCCTATAACCCTTGATTGTAGGACTGCCAATTTCTGCACATTTCTTAGATAGAGTAAGGAAATCTTGCTTATCTGATCAACAGAGGTTCGTGGAAGAGGAAATTCCTTCTTCTTGCACCATGCCCTGAAGGAGGACCACTTAGACTGGTAGACAGCTCTTGAAGAGGCTCTTCGAGCATTAGCGATTGCTCTCGCAGCTGCCTTTGAAAAGCCTCTCGCTCTGGCCAACTTTTCGATAGTCTGAACGCAGTCAGAGCCAGAGCGGAGAGGTTTTGGTGAAACCTTTTGAAGTGAGGCTGTCTGAGTAGATCTCTCCTCCAGGGCAACGTTCTTGGGAAGTCCACAAGGAACGTCATGACCTCTGTGAACCACTCTCTTGCTGGCCACATTGGGGCAATCAGAGTCAACCTTGTCCCTTCTGAAGCTGCGAACTTCCTCATTACGTCCCCCATGATCTTGAATGGGGGAAAGGCGTAAAGATCCAGGTCTGTCCAGTTCCAGAGCAACGCGTCCACTGCAATTGCCCCTGGGTCCAGAACCGGGGAGCAATACAGAGGAAGCCTCTTCGTCCTTGATGTAGCGAACAGGTCTACTAGAGGACGTCCCCACAATCTCCATAATTGTTGACAGACTTCCTGGTGCAAGGTCCATTCTGTTGGGTAGAATCTGATTTCGGCGGCTGAGAAGGTCCGCCCTGACATTCTGAACCCCTGCCACGAATCTTGTCAGGATCTTGATGCGCCTTGCGTCTGCCCATAGCAGAACTTCCTTCGCCAGAGAAAAAGGGATCTGGAGCGAGTTCCTCCCTGATTCTTTAGATACGCAAGGGCTGTGGTACTGTCTGAGTTGACTTGAACAACCTTGCTTGACAGTTTTTCTTCGAAGAACTGCAGTGACAGGAATATCGCTGCCAGTTCCTTTACATTGATGTGCCAGGCTACCTGTTCCCCTCTCCAGGAGCCTGGACACTTCCTCCCCCCCTAGTGTTGCTCCCCACAGGAAATGGAAGCGTCTGAGAACAACTAGGTCGGGGCTCAGAAGATTTAAGGAGAAGCCCTCTCGTAACTTCTGAGGGTCGAGCCACCATCTTAAGTGGACTTTTACTTTGTTGGAGATCCTTAGGATCGCATTCAGGTCCTCTTTCGACGTCCATTCTTCCGCAAGGAAAAATTGAAGAGGCCTGAGGTGCAGTCTTCCCAGCGAGACAAACTTTTCTAGCGAGGAAATGGTGCCCAGCAGACTCATCCACTCCCTCACCGAACAAGCTTCTCTCTCTAGGAAGGCTGCGACTTTCTCTAACCCCAGTCGCTGACGTTCCTGGGATGGAAACGCCCGAAAAGCCACTGAATCCATCTGAATCCCCAGATACACGATGGACTGTGTCGGGGTCAGATGCGACTTTTCGGTGTTGACCAAAAGACCCAGAGACTTTGCTAGGGCTAACGTAAACTGAAGGTCCTTCAGACCCACTTCTGCCTCGACGACGCTCTGATCAGCCAATCGTCGAGGTAGAGGGATATCCTGATTCCTGACGAATGGAGCCACTTCGCTACATTCCTCATAATCATTGTGAAAACCATCGGGGCCGTGCTGAGACCGAAACAAAGGGCTCTGAACTGCCAAACCCTGTTGTCCAAGACGAATCTCAGGTACTTCCTTGAAAGAGGGTGGACTGGGACGTGGAAGTACGCGTCCTGCAGGTCCAGAGACACCATCCAGTCGCCAGGTCTCAAGGCTCCCAGCACCGACTGAGGCGTCTCCATTTTGAACTTGATCTTTTCTACAAAAAGATTGAGCCTGCTCACATCCAGGACCGGGCGCCAACCTGACGACTGCTTCGGCACTAGGAAAATCCTGTTGTAGAAGCCCGGTGACTCTAGGTCCAAGACTTGTTCCACCGCTCTTTTTTCGACCATCTGGTCTAACAGATCGAAAAGAACACTTTTATACATTCAACTTCCCTGCCAGATATATACTTAGCTATAGACTCCGTCGTCTCCGACAGAATTTCAAATTTCGCGGCACACGCTACAGGTAGGTCAGGTGATCTACCGCCCTGCCCTGGGTGGCAGGACTAGGAACCATCCCCGTTTTCTAATCAGAATTCTTCTGTCGCCCGGACCATCAACATTGTTGTTGGTTCCTCTCGATTGGTTTTTCTTTTTTCACCGGCAATTGATCTTCTTGACCGACTTTTGGTGACGTATCTGGATTGTTGGATTGGCATACGCTTTTGTGGACTGTTTTGTGGACTTGATTTTGGATTTTTCTTTAAATATGTCTGACTCTGGTATGGTTGTGAGACGTTGTGTGAATGTAGGCTGTAAGGTGAGGTTGCCGAAAGCTTCGGTAGACCCTCACACGGTATGCAAGAGGTGCAGGGAGTATGAATGTTCTTTTACTAATACTTGTAAGGAATGTGAGAACTTGAGTGAGAACGAATGGAAGAATCTAACTAATTATTAAAAAAGTTTTAGAAGAGAAAGAGTGAGGAAGGCTTCTCATAGAAGTTTAAGTAGTTCTAGATCTGAACTAATTCCAAGCTTGGATCTTCCCAAGGGTAAGTATTGCTACTCTCTTCCATTGCAGCCCCTTCTCCTATTGCAGAACCTGTAGATCCAGCGAAAGAACTTGCAGATCTAAAAGCAGCCTTCAAGTTGATGGAAAACAAAATGGCTGCCATACAAGGTAAGGCTAGTGATTTGTCAGTGGACAGTGATATGAGTGTCCCCAGTGTAGTGGAGGGGGCATCTGGTCGGCTCAGCAACGCTCCTAGGTCTAGACCTCTTCCAAGCTCACATGCCCAGAGGAAAGGAAGGAATGTCGAAAGCCGAAAAGGAGGTTGTGGAGAATCCCCACCAATCAGGTGTCCCTTCGGCGGTTTCTGTGACACCCCAGACTGCCAAGGACCGCTATTGTAAAAGCGTCCTACGTGAGTGTTTCTCGTCGTCGGGATCTTCATCACCGAGACGTGATTGGAGAGATTCCGATCGATCTCGGCCTCTCAAGAGGAGTTGGAGGGCGCCGACTATTGACTCGAGCCCTGAAAACTTCCCTGAGGAGTCTCCATCGGGAGTGAAGAAGGCAAGAAGAGCCATTCTTTCAACCAGAGTGAGAAGGAGGCAGGAGGTGGAGGCTATGGACTCCTCCCCTCCTCCTTCCCCTCCTCCCGAAGAGGATAAAGAGGAGGCTACTAAGAGGTTCATGATGGCGATGCAGGAACAGATTTCGTCGTTTGTAGGAGTCCTGTCAAAGGAGCCTCCTAGAAGGAAAGACACTTCCCTTCCTATTAAAAGATCCTCCAGACGTATGGAGGTATCTACCTCCAGGATCGATACTCCTACTCGAGGTGAGGTTTCCGGTACGAACCTGGATGAAACAATCAGACGTCTGGGCACCGGCCAGGAGTGAGGAGTCACCCAGGAGGCAGGAGCCAAGACCAGGAGTGAGGAGTCAACCAGGAGGCAGGAGCCCAGAGCCAAGAGTGTGGAGGCATCCAGGCAAGAGGCAAGAGCCAGGAGGCAAGAGCCAGGAGGCAAGAGGCAGGAGGCAGGAGCCAAGAGGCAGGAGCCAGGAGCCAAGAGGCAGGAGGCAGGAGTCAGGAGGCAGGAGCCAGGAGTCCGGAGTCAGGAGGCAGGAGTCCGGAGTCAGGAGGCAGGAGTCAGGAGGCAGGAGTCAGGAGCCAGGAGGCAGGAGTCAGGAGGCAAGAGTCAAGAGCCAGGAGTCAAGAGTCGGGGACTCGTTCCTGGAGGTTATGACTCTTCGCCAAATAGGAGCTCCTCTCCTTCAACATAGGAGGAGGTCTTGGAAGGACTCTCCCTCCAAACGTGAACTTTCTCCTTCGTCTGATCGAGGGTTAGACGAGTTGTCTGACGACGAACCTCCTGCTAATGAGGACTTTCTAGTTATAAAGTCTTGGCCTCATTACTACTACAAGAGTTTGATTCTCTTAGTCCTGCGCTCCTCCTTCTCCTCGTTCGCTCTTTTCGAGCTCAGCTACGGCTAAATCGTCGGCCTTTTTGAAAATGAAGCCTGCGATATCAATGAAGAAGGCACTCCATTCTTTAGATTCTTGGATGGACAAGAAGAAGGAGTTAGGAAAGACGGTATTCTGCATGCCTCCTTCCAGATTGCACGGGAAGAGAGGTATTTGGTATGGGACAGGAGAGACTATGGGTCTTTCTTTACCCGCCTCTGCAGATGCCGACTTTTCCAGTTTAGTGGAGGCCTCTAGACGTCACTCCTTAGGATCGGTCAGAGCGACGTGGAGCACTTCAGAGTTGAACCACTTTCTAAAGGGACTTTTTGTCACTTTAGAGGTGTTCAATTTTCTGGATTGGTCACTCGGAGTTCTGGCCAACAAATCTAAGGATCCGGAGTTTCTGAAAAAAACCCAGAAATTCTCCATAGCGTCCTGTCCTGCATGGACAAGGCAGTACGGACGGACGGTTCGGGTGAAGTGGCTTCCCTTTTTGGTGCTGGTCTCCTGAAAAAGAGATCAGTGTATGGTTCCCTTTTATCGAAAGGGGTTTCTCCGAGCCAGAGGACTGCCTTACTGTTCGCCCCTCTATCAGATCATCTGTTTCCTTCTCAGTTAGTGAAGGATATATCTCGCTCGCTAACTGAGAAGGCGACACAAGACCTACTTACGCAAACGTCCAAGAAAGGACGAACGGTAGTGTCGACGGTTAAGAAGGAATCTCGTCCTACTCAGCAGCCCTTTCGTGGAGGTGCAGCGGCTCGTCCCCCTGCCAGAAAGAAGAGCTCTGAAAAGAGAGGAAGGTCTTCATTTAGGCCCTTCAAGAAATCGAAGTGACTTGTTGCTCCTCCAAGCACCAGTGGGCGCCAGACTCCTGAACTTTGCAGGAGTATGGGCACAAAGGGGAGCCGACCTTTGGTCGGTGTCGGTCCTAAAGAAGGGATATGTAATCCCCTTCGACGACAGCCCGCCCCTAACATCTACGCCTCGGGAACTGTCAGCGAGGTACAGAGACCCGTTAATGCGAAAGACTCTCCTTCAAATGGTGGAGCAAATGTGGGAAAAAGAGGCCATCGAACTTGTGCAGGATCCACACTCCTCGGGATTTTACAATCGCCTTTTTCTAGTACCAAAGGGGCATGGGGGGCGGGGGGTGGAGGAGGCCAGTTCTGGACGTAAGCGCTCTGAATCGCTTCGTACAGAAAAAGAAGTTTCGTATGGAAACGTCCGCCTCTGTAATGTCGGCGCTTCGCCCAGGAGATTGGATGGTCTCTCTGGACCTGCAAGACGCCTATTTCCACGTTCCCATTCACCATTTGTCAAAGAAATATCTTCGCTTTGTGATAGGAGACAAGATCTTTCAGTTCAGGGCTCTGTGCTTCGGACTGTCTACAGCCCCACAAGTATTCACCAACCTGATGGCGAATGTAGCAAGATGGCTTCACCTAGAGGGGATAAACATCTCCCTCTACTTGGACGACTGGCTGATCAGGGCCAAGTCGAAGAGTCAGTGCTTGGAGGACTTAGAAGTAACAAGGAACATGATAGATTCGCGCTAGGGTTGCTCGTCAACCTCGAGAAGTCACAACTGATCCCCAGCCAGAACTTGGTCTATCTGGGGATTCAGATGGATTCTCGGGGTTTTCGGGTATATCCTTCGCGAGAAAGAATCGCTCGAGGTTTGTCGAGAATCTCGAGCTTCTAGAAAGAAAGAACAGCTCAGCGAGGGATTACCTGAGCCTTTTAGGGACCCTGTCCTCATTGGAAAAGTTCTTCTCGCTAGGGAGACTTCACCTCCGCCCTCTTCAGTTTTTCCTCAAAGAGGTGTGGAGTTGGAAGACGGGTCAACTCTCGGACGTCTTCCAACTTCCACAAGAAGTAAAAGATCATATGAAGTGGTGGATCCCTCAGCTTCAAAAGAACGAAGGCGTATCGCTTGCTCTGCAGAACCCAGACCAAGTGTTGTTTACCGACGCTTCGGAGTCGGGATGGGGAGCGACGCTGGGAGCAAGGGAGGTGTCAGGCACCTAGACAAAGGAACAGGTGTCCTGGCACATCAATTGCAAGGAACTTGTGGCCATACACCTAGCCTTAAAGTTCTTCGAAGAGATAGTCAGAGACGGGGTGATACAGATAAATTCAGACAACACCACGGCTCTGGCTTACATACGCAAGCAAGGAGGCACGCACTCTTTCTCCCTCTATCAGTTGACAAGACACCTGTTAACCTGGACGGAAGAAAGAGGCATAACTCTCCTCACAAGGTTTGTTCAAGGGATCAAGAATGTGAGAGCGGACAGACTGAGCAGGAGAAACCAGGTCCTTCCCACAGAATGGACTCTTCACGAAGAAGTGTGTCGAAGTCTTTGGTCCCTGTGGGGGAGACCTCACATAGACCTGTTTGCGACGTTCCTCTCCAAAAGAATAGAGACCTTTTGCTCTCTAGTAGAAGATCCGAGAGCCTTCGCAATAGACGCGTTTCTCATGGATTGGTCGGGTGTGGACGCTTACCCGCCTTTCCCCCCGTTCAAAATCCTGGGGAAGTGCTCAGGAAGTTCGTAGCTTCGAAGAGCACGAAGTTGATACTCATAGCCCCATTTTGGCCAGCCCAGGAATGGTTCACGGAGGTACTGGAGTGGATAGTGGACTTCCCCAGATCGCTTCCAACCGACACGATCTACTCAGACAACCCCACTTCGAGAGGTTTCATCACAACCTCCCAGGTCTCGCTCTGACTGCCTTTCGACTATCGAAAGACTTGTCAGAGCGAGAGGCTTTTCTCGCAAGGCTGCGGGCTCTATCGCTAGAGCCCGCAGAGCTTCGACGAGAAGAGTATACCAGTCGAAGTGGGAAGTCTTTAGGAGGTGGTGTAAGGGTCAGAAGCTGTCCTCCTCCAGTACCTCTATAGTGAATATTGCCGATTTCCTCCTCTTTCTGAGAGAGGAATCACACCTATCTGTCTCGACAATAAAAGGATACCGAAGCATGCTGTCTTCAGTATTCAGGAATCGAGGCCTGGACATTGCTAACGACAAAGATCTACACGATCTAATTAGATCTTTTGAGACTTCGAAAGCAGCTACTCCTAGAACACCTAGTTGGAATCTAGACGTGGTCCTGAAATTCCTTTCATCGGATAAATTCGAACCTTTACATCTGGCGTCCTTCCGCGACGTCACTAGGAAATGCTTGTTCCTGGTGGCTCTCGCTACAGCCAAGAGGACGAGCGAATTACACGCTCTGGATTCCACGGTGGGGTTCAAAGGAGATGCTGCCATCTGTTCTTTCCAGACAATGTTTCTGGCAAAGAACGAAAACCCATCAAAGCCTTGGCCCAGAAGTTTTGAGGTAAAAGGCCTATCTAACCTGGTAGGCAGAGAGATAGAGAGATCTCTCTGTCCAGTGAGAGCTCTTAAAATACTATTTAGAGAGGAAGAGACAGATGGGAGCTTGTCAACAAGGTCTTTGGTGTGCAGTGAAGAACCCCAAACGACTCATGTCCAAGAACGCCTTGGCTTTCTTTGTGAGAAGCGTTATTACGGACGCTCACAAGAACTGCTCGGAGGAATCCTTCGGTCTTCTAAGGTCAAGACGCATGAAGTAAGAGCAGTAGCAACGTCTTTGGCGTTCCAAAAGAATATGTCTCTGAAGAATATCATTGAGACTACATATTGGAGGTGCAATTCAGTGTTTGCATCTCATTATCTGAAGGACGTGAGAGTGACCTATGAGAAGTGCTTCTCGCTAGGTCCTTTTGTATCAGCAGATACAGTACTGGGTCTTGGAGCAAAGACTGATCCTTAATTTTGTGTTTTTATCGTACATAAACCCTCTTGTCAGATATGTGCTTGGTTTTTCTAGTAGCAAGCTCACTACTGTCGCACGGGAGCAGAGTGTCATTGCTGGTAGGGGATCAAGGGTATGTATGACTAGTAGGGGAGTACAAATTTTTTTTTTTTGTATATTTTGTAATGAAAGTGTAATTATGTTTTCGAGTTTTTTGTTGTTTGTGAGGAGTTCGGGATAACTCCTTACAATCTTAGAACTAACATGGATGTTAGGATCAGGTGATCGGGATCGGTTTTGTGCTCCTTGAACAAGGTGTATTGTCATGTTAGTGGAATAGCAACCCAATGACAAAGGCTTTAGGCTCTGCCGAGTAAGTGGAGTAAGACCCCATTGGCAGACCCACAAGAACTCTTAGCCATAGATCATTATCTCGCTGAGGCTCTTGAGGCTAAGCAGACTCCAAGGCAGTAGCCGCGAAGTCTTCAGCCTAATAAGGTAGGAACCAAGGTTTATAAATACCTACAACATATGTTGTTTACCTGTCTATTTCAGTAGTTAGCTGTCTCTTACCCACCACCAATGGGTGCTAATCAGCTAAGTATATATCTGGCAGGGAAGTTGAATGTATAAAAATGATATTGTCATGTTACAATAAAGTTTTATACATACTTACCTGACAGATATATACTTAGCTATAGACTCCGTCGTCTCCGACAGAATTTCAAATTTCGCGGCACACGCTACAGGTAGGTCAGGTGATCTACCGCCCTGCCCTGGGTGGCAGGACTAGGAACCATCCCCGTTTTCTAATCAGAATTCTTCTCTTCCACCTGTCTCCTGCGGGGAGGCTGGGTGGGCTATTAATCGTATATATCTGTCAGGTAAGTATGTATAAAACTTTATTGTAACATGACAATATCATTTTTCTTCTCTCCCTGATAAGATGGAGAGAGGTCTCTGGGAGTTGATGTTAAAGGAGGAGGATGTAGAAAGGGGATCTTGTACCCCCGCTCTACTATCTTGAGGGTCCAAGGATCCGCCCCTCTCTGCCTCCAAGCCTCCGCAAAGAATTCCAGTCTGGCCCCGACTGGCGTCTGAAGGACGAGATCTTCATTTGCTGGTTTTGGGTTTGAATGAAGCTCTTCCTCTCGAAAACCCTCTCCCTCGAGGAGCTGCTCTCGAGGGGGTGCCGCGAAAGGGTTTGACTTTCTTCGGGGGTTTGCTGAATGTCGAAGTGGAAGGAGCCGCTGGACGTCTTGAAGACTGAACCAAGAGGTCCTGGGTCGCCTTTTCTTGCAAACTCTGTGCAAGATCCTTTACCATAGCCTGGGGGAAGAGATGGTCCGAAAGAGGCGCAAAGAGCAATTCCGCTTTCTGAGCGGGAGATACCGACTTAGCGGTAAAATTGCACAGCAGTGCTCTTTTCTTCAGGAAGGCAGTTCCAAAATGAGAAACTAGCTCCTCCGAAACCATCCCTGACGGCCTTGTCCATACATGACAACACGCTGGACAGCTCCCCCAGACTGAGAGAATCAGGACTCCTAGACTGAAGGTCTAAAACTCCCAGACACCAATCTAGGAAATTAAAAACATTAAGGGTACGAAGCAGTCCTTCAAGTGGTGGTCAGTCTCCACCGGAGTCCAGGACACCTTAGCAGACGATAAGAGAGACCTCCTCTGAGCGTCCACTAAACTGGAGAAGTCACCCGAGCGGACGAAGGAACCTTTACTCCCACATCCTCCTTGGTCTCATACCAAACTCCTCCTTTCCTGGCGAGTCTAGAGGGTGGATGGGCGAAAGTGGTCTTGCCCTGATCCTTCCTTCTGGACATAAAGTCTTGAAGCTTCTTAAACGCCCTCTTGGTCGACAGCGATGTCTTCATTTCGACGAATTCAGGGGTCTTAACGGTCTTGGAAGACGAAAGTTGAGAGGGAGGAGACCTAGGGGCTGCCGGCTGGAACTTCTCCCCGAAGGCTGAACGTAACAGCCTAACAAGAACCTTGTAGTCCGAGACAGCTGAAGCTACCGGCTGTTCTTCTTCGACGGAACTCCCTGGACTACTAAGTTCCCCTTCCTCCCTAAGAGGAACTGGAGAACGGCCCATCAGGAGAGGGAGTACGTCCAGCAGTCTCAATCCTGAACAATGACTTCCGTTGATTGGAAGTATCCGCTACAGGTACGGAATCGGCCTTACGTCGATCTTTAGAGGTACGGACATCTTGCGAAAGAGGAGCGTCCTTAGAAGCAACGTGAACTGTCTTAACAGAAACGTCTCTACGAGAGGAAGCGCGAGCTTCCTGACGAGAGGCGCCAAAAGCGTCCTGCTTAGCCAAGCGAGCGTCCTGCTTTGCGTCCTCAAAAGCGTCCTGCTTCGCTCGAAAAGCGTCCTGCTTCACACGGCGAGCGTCCTGCGGAGCGTCCTCAAAGGCGTCCTGTCTATAACTCGAAGCGTCCTGCTTCGAACGCCGAGCGTCCTGCCGAGCGTCCTCAAAAGTGTCTTGAAGAGAGCGCAAAGCGTCCTGTCTAGAACGCCGAGCGTCCTGCCGAGCGTCCTCAACCGCTACCTGCCGAGAGCGCAAAGCGTCCTGCTTCGAACGCCGAGCGTCCTGACGAGCGTCCTCTCCTGAGAGAGTAAAAGATCTGCTAGGAGAACGAGAACGTTGACGATCCGGAGGCGGAGAGAGAGACGAGCGAGACGAGAGAGAATGAGGCTGCTTCGTCCTCTTGACGGGCAGCCGAACGTCCTTCCTACGCTTAGGCTCGACTGCTGCTGGGCGAGTCCTCTGAGCCATCAGCGACGTAATCTGGTCCTGAAGGGACACAAGGATATCCTTCGTAGGTGACGAAGGAGCGAAAAGAAGGGGCAGGACTGAGCTGCGAGAAGGCGAGGGGCGAGGGGACGCCTCCTTCCTTCTAGCAGGTACAGCTATCTGCCTCTCAGGTGAACACGCCTGTGCGTGGAAACTAACGTCCTCTTCGGTAGAAAGCCTTCCTCTCTTCTGCGGAGGAAAGGCGTCATAAGCGTCCTCTGACGAAAGAGGAGACATAGGACGTGAAGTGTCCTCAAAGCGAAAGGTCCTTTTCAACGGACGCGAGTCTCTCCGAGCGCTCCACCCACCCTTGCGAGGGGAGGACGCTTCGGAGGCACGAAAAAAGCAATCTTTCAGGACACGCGCTCGTGCGCGCTCCTTGGCAGCCTGGGATTTAGCAACAAGGCCTGCCGAAGGGACGCCAGATCGGTGGGAGCCCCCGTAACCCTCTTGCGGCTTTCGACATACCCACTCCCTGAGTCCTGGGAGTCCGATAGAGGTCTAGGCCTAGAGGCATTATGGGGCCGATCTGACGCCCCCTCCACAACACTAGGGGCACTAACACAAACTTTCACAGGGCCGGTTTCTAGGGCCAATACTTTAGATTCGAGAGCACGAATAGACTCTAGAATCAGAGAAAGGGTATTACCTTCTCCAGACACAGCACTGGGGCCCGAAGGCAACAAAACAGGATTAGGTTGAGCAAAATCTACTGGTGTTAGAGGAGGAGAAATGTTACTATCCTTACCTTTAGTAGAACTGCCCTTGGAGGAAGACCTCCTGACTCTATCGCGCTCCAATTTACGTCGATAGGTCTCATACATCTTCCATTTATCATCATCCAAATCCTTACATTCATTGCACCGATCATCAACCACGCAAACATGCCCCCTGCAATCCATACAAACTGTGTGAGGATCAACTGAAGGTTTAAGAAGCCTCACCTTACATTCACTCCTCACACACACTCTGAAACTTCCAGTACTTGATCCAGACATCATGTACCCAGAAAAGCCAATCCAAAATAAAAAACCAATCCACTATTACGCGTGCCAATCCAACAATCCAGAAGTCGATACCAAAAGTCAATCCAGATAATATTAAGCGAGATAATCAAAAAATCCTAGACGGAGGTACTGTAAACAGATGTTTGCAGCACCGGCGACAGAAAAAATATGAATAGAAAATGGGAATGGTTCCTGATATCCGCCTCCCAGCGGCGGGAATGGGTACTACCACCTGGCCGCCCCACTACGTGTGCCGCGAGTTTTGAAATTCTGTCGGACGTCAGAAATACAGCTATATATATATCTGACAGGTAAGTTTCATGAACAAAATGCAATATTTCTTCTATTATCGTAAATTTTGATAATTATTGTCAAAGAAATTGGGAGAAATGGCATCTGTAGACATTCCCCGAGTCGTGAAGGGAGACTTCACTTCAGTCAGCTACCAAGTCCAACCATCAGTGCGAGCACAAACTTCAAGTAGTCTACACGTTCGATTTCACCTCTGACATTCGCTTGCTTTTATGTATGTTTATGTATGTTTCGGCATGAATTTCATCATGCAAATGAGGAAAAGACAAGGAAAACATCTCGCTAACATACAGACGAAGAAAAATCGCTCAAGTATTATTACAGAATATAAACATACGCGTAGTTAGTGAAGAGAGAGGGGAGGGTTGCGTAGGAAGGGTTGCGTAGTAACGCCCCCGTCTTGCCTGACAGTGCACACGTCACACTGTGCCCAAGGCTACGATCTTTGAGCAAAGAGATCTTCATTTATGATAAATAACAAAGTTTTGGTTTTTTAATACTCAAAATACAATATGAAATTCATAATAATCATGATTTATTAAATTGTCTTTGTAAAAAGAGAGTACACCTTCGAGTTTCACCTCTGACATTCTCTTGCATTTACGTTTGTTTATCTTTGTTTCGGCAAGAATTTCATCATGCCAAAGAATAAAATACAAGGAAAACATCTCGCTAACATACAGAAGAAGAAAATTCGCTGTAATAAGCCGAGTTAGTGAAGGGGAGAGAAAGAGTTGCGTAGGAAGGAGTGCCCCAGGCTACGATATATGAGCAAAGGGATCATCATTTATGATTAAATTATGATAAATAAAATAGTTTTGGTTTATTAATACACAAAAAAGAAATATACATTCGTAATAATCATTATTTATTAACATTGTCTTTATAGAAATTCGAAGGAAAACTTTGAATGCCCGTATCTCAAAACTATACTTATTGACCTTCAAAATCTATCTTCTCACTTAGTTTTAAAGCTATAACATTGGAATTTGGTATATAACTCAGAAAGACATTATAGAACAATCAAATAGAGCCCTTTTTTCCAATTTTTGTTTCATCTTTTTTTTATAAATTTTTTTTCTCCTGATTTATAGGGTTTATTTTTTTTACCATATTGAAAAATTCATATCTAGCAAAAAAAATGACTTTTAGAAAAAAAACTCCTCATTCGATTGGACGTCTACATCAGGTCTATATATGGTAGTAATCCTAGGTCTTAATATTAAATATCAAGGGAGGAGATAGAATTTGAAAAATGGTTATTTTCAGGATAAATCGCCCTGGCATCACAAAACCGAAGGTCAGAGGTGAAAATCATATGCGGTTTGGAGATGTCCCAAGTCACCTTATAAGTGGTATGAATATCAAAGTCCTGTCCTTAAAAAATGGCATTAGCCTTAAGCGACTTCCAATGTCTTCAGTACTCTCTCCATAGACCGCTGCCAACAATACTGACTATCAGCGACCCTCACCAAAGACTGACTAAAAACTGCCTCAAAACTCTGATCCCAACAACTAACATCAACTGCACCAGCAGACAACCCAGAACTTACCAACAGCCAATTCAATTGCTAACTATCCATCCAGCAATTATGCCCTCTCTCTCTCTCACACAGACGTTGTCATATGGAACTCCGTAACTCCTCCATACTGCCTGATGGCAACAAACTATGGATAACATTTTCAACAATATTGACAATTGTTTTGTATTTGTAGATGATATTCGATGTGCTGGCTAAGATGAAAAAGATCTACTAGGTAAATTAGAAACAGTCTTAAAGAGAATGAAAGAACAAGGTTTAACACTCAGAAAAGGTAAATGCAACTTCATGGCCAAGTCAGTGGAATATCTTGGATTCAAGATTGATGCCAACGGTATTCGCAAAACCAATGATAAGTTGAAAGCAGTAAAAAATGTTGAAGTTCCCAGTAATGTAGAAGAATTACAGGCTCTCTTAGGTTTTATTACATTTTATGGCATGTTCATTCCAAGTCTTGCCACCACAGCATCACCACTATTGGATCTACTCAAGAAAGGTGCAGAATGGGTTTGGTCAGGTGAATGCCAACATGTATTTGAGAGTATTAAGCTTGAATTACTCTCACCAAGATTCCTAACACATTTTCACCCAGACTTGCCAGTAAAGTTAATTTGCGATGCCTCATCAGTAGGTATTGGTGTGGTGTTAGCTCATGTCATGCCAGATGGAGTTGAAAGACCGATCGCATTTGCATCACGTACCTTAAATAAAGCTGAAAAGAATTACAGCCAAATAGAAAGGGAGGGACTAGCTCTCATTTTTGGTGTAAAAAAATTCCACATTTACTTATATGACAGACAGAAATTTACCTTAGTAACTGACCACAAGCCATTATTGGCTATTCTTGGTTCCAAAAGTGGTTTTCCTACAATAGTAGCAGCAAAATTGCATAGATGGGCAGTGATATTGGCAGTCTACTCATATGATTTACAGTATCATTCCACAACAACATAGGCAATGCTGATGCTTTGTCCAGACTTCCAACAGAAGCAGCTCCAAGTAGCTTTGAATCTAATGTTTTGATGACTGAAAATTTGTCAATGCCCATTAATGCCAAGGAAATTGCTGAGAAAACAAAGCAAGACCCAAAGCTATCCAGAGTGTTACAAGGTCTTATTTCAGGTCACATATTATAGCTAAGCAAGAAGAATTTAAAAGCTTTTCTTCACTTTGGTCAGATTGTTTTACCGAAAGTGGATGTATCATGAGGGGTCCTAAAGCACTTACAAGAAATTCATGCTGACCACTTAGGTATTGTAAAGTCCATCATGGTGGTCTAATATTGACAGGGATATTGAAGCCTTTGTAAAGAACTGTCCAGGATGCAATGCATTTCAGAACAATCGTCAACGGATTTGTTTGCATCCATGGTAGTATCTTCAAAAGGCATGGCAGTCTCCACTTAGACTTCGCAAGTCCATTTTTAGGACATTACTATCTTATAGTTGTAGATGCTTACAGTAAATGACCTGAAGTCATTCCTATAACAAATATAACATCACATGCTACCATTAAAGTATGCAGGACACTTTTTGCAACACTTGGCTTGTCTGAAAGGATTTTCACTGAAAACGGCACTACATTTTGCTCAGAGGAATTTAATAACCTCTTAAAGCCAAATGGCATCTCACACACTACATCATCTTCATACCATCCTTCTTCTAATGGAGAAGCTTCAAGCATAACATGAAATGCAGAATTGCTACACAAAAAATTGTAGGTACCCAAATTAGCAAATTCTTATTACAATACAGAGCAGTCCCCATCTTTTTTTTTTATTAATGGGAAGGAGAGTGAGAACCAAGTTAGATTTAATGGTCCCTAACTTTCAGGCTGAACAAAATAACAGAGGATATAAACAGATGGAAAATATAGGGCCAGTGATGCAGTTCAAGGAAAATGACTGTCGTGGTACATAAGTAAAACGATCACGTTAAATGGGTCTCTGGTGTAGTTAAGAAGAGTAGAGCACCTTCATTATGAAGTAGAGGTTCAAGGTGTTGTTCACAAAAGACACATTGACCAGTTGCAAACTGATATCCAAAACTCAGATGCAGATTCACAGTAGTCTGCAGTTGAGAATGCCGAGAGTGAAAACTCAGAGGCAGATTCACAGCAGTCTGCAGTTGAGAATGAAGTGAGAGATAGAAACAAGTTGGGCCAGAGCAAGAGAGGTATTCTACCGGACCGCTTGAATTTGTAGTTTTCATATACTGTATCTGTTCTTTTATTTTTGTAAGGGGGAAGAGGTGTAACGTCTCAGCAGTGAGCTTCCTTTCTGTGGTTCCATGCCATGGTAGGCGTGAAGTTATTTAAGAATTGTTTTACTTCAGTATTCAATTGTTGCTCATGAATGTGATGTTTGTATTCGTGTGTTTTGTGCATTTTCACGCTTCTGTGAAAGTAACTTTTGTAGTGCATGTGTTTTGTTTTGTTTGTATGGTGTTTTTACGTTGCATGGAACCAGTGGTTATTCAGCAACGGGACCAACGGCTTTACGTGACTTCCGAACCACGGAACTATCACCAGAAATACACATCTCTCACTCCTCAATGGAATGGCCGAGAATCGAACCCGCGACCACCGAGGTGAGAAGGAAACACCAAACCAACCACGCCACTGAGGCGCTTGTAGTGCATATGTATCAAAAAGGAATGACTGTTTTGTTTGTACGGTGTTTTTACTCTGCATGGAACCAGTGGATATTCAGCAACGGGGCCAACAGCTTTACGTGACTTCCAAACCAAGTTCGGAGGAGTTTGAATTCTATCACCAGAAATACACATCTCTCACTCCTCAATGGAATGGCCGAGAATCGAACCCGCGACCACCGAGGTGGAACGCAAACACCATACCAACCACGCCACCGAGCCCCTTTGATGACTGTTTTGTAAACTTTACCCACGCTGGATGAATTCCCGCGGACCGGCGTACTCTTGACTCAATAAACAGCTAGCAAGAATAAAGGACATGCTGAGCACGTCGTCGTATCGTTCTCACCCCGAATAAACGAGGATGCGATAGCCTAAGTTATGCTTACCGAATACATCAAACCATCAATAGTGTCTCATAAGACAGTATCACTAAAGAAGATATTTCTCCTTCGGCAGGTGAGAGTTAACTTAAGCTATTTTCAAAGACGTATTTAGGTTAAGCTAGGCTATCCCATGTCGGCCAACCTCACAGAAGTGATATAATCCTGTTACATGATGTTATACACTGAAATCTGTGTTTCTGTATAGTCATCATTGATTCCCATTTCGTCGAGTTTTGGTTAATTGAAACTCATAGCTGACGAGCTTGGTTGGCGTGTAATTCTTCTATTTTATGAAGCCGGAAAACAATATGGCGGGCTCGTTTACGTACTGACAACAATAAAAAAAAATATGGAAAATACATCCTTCGATGCTAGCAGCAAATAAAACACTCACTTATGCACAAAGCATCAGAATATTACATGGTGAATTACTATTTACATAAGCTTCACCAAACTACAGAAAAACAATTACTATTCTGTTTACCTACATATCTAACAACTTTTTAAAATTAACAAACGACAAAATACACTTTGTTTTCTTGCTTACTCAACGATAAGAACTCTTGAAGAGTTACTCTGTGCAAATCATTTCGTAGAACTGTTGGGAGGCATGATGACACTGTGGGAAGAGTCCACAATACAGCCCTGTGGCCGAACGTTCCACTCTCCTCTCGTCCCGTCAGAACGTCTCTCTCCTCTTCTCTCCTCCGCCCCGAGAAGTGAAAATGAAATCCTCTCGGCTCCGTCGCTCCTCTTATTCACTTCCGGAGACGTCGTAGAATAAAATGATTTCTATGCGACCACATAATCTTATCGACATCAATGCATACCAACCCATTCTTATCAGCGAGTCTTTCTTAAATCTTAATCCGCGAACGTCAGCCTCCGATAAGTTCTAAACAGGAATACGTTATTATTCATTAATATCGTTCGTTAATAATCCCACCGAATCCCATCTTTAATTGCTGGATTCTGTCTCCTCAACGCTTCAGTAACAATGCAGCTATGTATGTTGGCATTTTAGAAGTGTTAAATTTACTGTAATTTGAGTATCTACTTCTTTATTTCTGGGCACGAATTCATGAATCTATTGTATCGTGATAAGTTTTATCAATACAGTTCTTACTTTTATTACTGATATTATTATTGTTTTGTTATTATTATTATCATCAAATAATATCGTAATGGTTAAGATTTTCAGTCTTTTGAATTCGCAGTATGCAAAAAGACAGAGCAATCCACTGATATATCCTTTACTGGAAATTACGTAGACATTAGATAAGAAATTGGCCGAAATTAAGGATATATATATAATATCTATTTCAATTTTATAAAAGTTTGACCATCCTGTTGTTATCAAAGACATAATGCTGGAAATGGCCATTGTAATAATAAAAATTTCGACAGATAGTGCAATAATACTGTTTAGATTTTTCACAAATTACTTATCATTCAGTGTTAACCATTTTGTTGCTCATTGTGGCTCCCATATGATTCACTCTTACCGGAATCTTCTTATTATCTGGAAACTTCAGTCATTCCAGGTTCCGTTCTGATCATTGCTCCTGACCTCGGGTGCTGACAGTAAGTCTAATTCCGCTCTGTAGTAACTGCGTTCATCCCTGTTGATAAACAATCTGGCCTTTAAAGACGGAAAAATTGCACCATTCTCAGAATCTGACTTACTTAACAGTCTGCTTGTTGAAACTGTTCTTGCTTTTTAAATCTGCTTGAGAAACACCCCCCCCCCCTCTCTCTCTCTCTCTCTCTCTCTCTCTCTCTCTCTCTCTCTCTCTCTCTGTGCAAGTTGAGTGACGTAATTGGTCTGGTGTATCCTTGGTTTTACCGGAGATTATGTTCTTTGCCTAATCTCTGCTGTGTTACACCACCGACAATGTTGTTACATTTATTATTAACATCATCATTATTATAAAGTGACGGAAAAGCGGCATATGCCAACTTAGACGCATAATTAAAACCAGGATTCGATAAAGTATATTTACCTGAAGCATCTCCGTTTCTCATACGGAGTAATGGAATTTCAGCTTAGCCACGTCGACAAAATATGCCCGCCAGCTGACTGGTCGGAGCCGGGAACTACTACACTCATTCGGATATTCGACGATTGAAATATAGTCCTGTGCTTGAGATAACTCGGTTTCTTTAGTTCAGCCGTGACAAAGACCCCTCCGTAAGACTTGGATCTTCAAAATGATTATCTGTGCTTATGCACTTTGGAATTGGAGTCGACTTAGATCCGTGCCGAATTATCGTAATCATTTAATTGTTATGATATACTGTAGATGGTACAAAAAGAATAACTATGTATTTTTGCCAAAAAAGAAATAAAAGTAGAAACTCTTATTTATACTGTAGCTAAATGTAAATTTCATTAGCACTATGCCCTTGGAAATTTCATTGAGGATATTTGTTAGATACTGAAGAATGACAGTATTTCTGGTTTACATAAAAAATGGCAAGTTTCCCTGCTAATCATTTTGCTAATATAGTTCTGCAGTGGTTTTACGTTTTCTTCAGTTGTGGTCAAGAGGCCATTTTCTTTAATGTTATAGTTAGTCAATTCTTCTTCTTGGTAGTCATTATTTCAAAAATAATTCAGTGTGGGAACATTAAATTTTGTAAAGTGAGTGTGGCAGGCTGGATTGGATATCTGATAAAAACTTCCTATCCTAGGGGTTCTTCTGTTAATGCATAATTTTTACGTCACTTCTCTGTGGTTGAGTTTGTGGCAGTAGCGTCATCCTCTGCGCATAATACCACGTCATCTTCTCTTAACCCCGATACAATGACATTTGGGCATTTATTTTCTTCTGCAATTTGAATGACCAAAACATTTTGTATATTGTTCTTTATTTCAGACGCAATGGAGTTCAAATACTGCTCTAGAAACGATTGCATAAAAAAAAAAAAACTTGTGGGTTATGTCGCAAGAACAGACAGACTGCAATTATTGTCAGCAGCCACGACAGACCCGTGCTTAATTAGACTTTTCTTGTAAGATTAATGTTTGTAAGTGTCATAAGGAACTTAAGCGTAGTTCCTGGAAAACTTAAGAAGGTTATTGTTATATAGAGAAATAAGTGTTTAAAAGTTTTTACGACAATAAATTTGCAGAATATTGCCGAACTGGTAGCTATAAGTGGGCGGAGCCTGGTCGGGTATTATCTTAGAGCTCAGTCGGGTTTGTACACTCAGTTCCAGTGGTTTCCTTGCTGCAGTTCCAAACTAAAGTCAGACGTCGGAACAAAGGTAAAGTTCTGTATGTTTTGGTTGTTTTTAACATCCTTTTAAAAAGTAGATATCACCTACCATGAGATGTCTTGACATTACCCCGTAACTTCCTTTGATAAAGTGTGAAGATCTTAATAGTTGCTACAAGCAAGTGTTTTGTAACTCATAAAAATTAGTTTCTATATTAAATATTAAGATTTACGCATTGTTGTCTGAAAAATTGTGTGTTCAGGTCGAAAGGATAAGTTACTGAACAGCATTCTGTTGTTACTGAAACCGTTATGTCACGAGAAGGCGATGTACAGTCACTGTAATCCTGTAGGAGTGCTATTCAAACAAAGCTTTTTAGGGCGAAGCGCCGAAGTCTTGTCTTCTCTAATAGTAGACAAACTGGGTTTCCACTGCAGTTTTTCTTCGATATCGGAAAGAATTCGTGCATTTCCATCCTGCACTTTAAGGCATTGCAAAGAAAGGCTGAAGTGTACTTTGATTAGTGGTATGATAGTCGGTCATTTTTTCAATCAACGTACGGAATGGATATTCTAGGTGTAAATCTTATCAGCAAGGTGTCAAATCCCACTTCGCGGTGAAGTTATCAACACACTTAAGAATCCACGAGATATTGATTATGTGATAGTATTAATTAGATGCGATAATTACCCAGGGATAATTAGTCTTATGATAAATGAAGCCGTAGCAGAACCAGTGCGACTTTTGCAAACGCTGCCACAGCCTGATCGAAATAGCTCTGCCAAGAAACTGAATTGGATATAACATAGCATAACGTTAGTTACTTTTTTCCAAGTTTGTAGTATTTAACGATTATGCCGAATAAGTGCGAGATGTTCGACTAAGAAAGTATATTACATTTATGTATAAAAATTTGAAAGAAATCGTGGCAGGTAACTACGGCTAAAAGTATTTTGTAATAATGAACCTATCATTCTTACATACGTTATGATTATTATAGCATTCGTGTATGTCGTGACGTGACTTGTGACTGCACTAGTACCTAGGTTTTTATATTACGGGCCTGGCATTAGTCTGAGGACATTAATATCCACTAAGTAATCTATTTACTTGGACCCGAAGTGATCGTTCCTGGGAAACAAGAGTAGAATGGAAAATGAATTTAGGAACCTTTCATAAGAAATTTGTTATGCTGACTTTCATAATGATGTTTATTATAAATACAGATAGTATATGCTGATAATTTTAGAGTACCGCTGTTTGTGTGCGGCCGTGGAAAAGGGAGAGATTATTCCAGTAGGCTATTGTCTGAAGTGTTTTTGTTAGAGAGAGAGTCAAATCATGTGAGTGGCAAAATCTACACTTGTAAAAATATAAAATATGTGATGTTGGATAGGAATATTTATATAGTTATTTCACTGATATTGTGTATGTGAATGGGTGTTCGTTCTGTTCACGTGTACCCGATGCATTGCATATTTGGTTATTGGGCGCTAACAAAAGCTTAAGTATGCCATCCGTGCCTGACTACGTTACAAATTTCGTTATGTTTGCTTGTTAGTGCAACACGACCACAAGAACCCGTTACTGCACCCCACCGGTTAGACCTGGCACTAAATGGATACGTTATGTAGCTCATGAAGAAAAGTCTTTTATAGATATATATATATATATATATATATATATATATATATATATGTGTGTGTGTGTGTGTGTGTGTATTATGTATATATATTACAATATAATAAATATTTATATCCTAATACTATATGATATATATATATATATATA
The DNA here is from genome assembly GCF_015104395.2 of Macrobrachium nipponense. Lineage (NCBI taxonomy): Eukaryota > Metazoa > Arthropoda > Malacostraca > Decapoda > Palaemonidae > Macrobrachium > Macrobrachium nipponense. Next base: position 44,868,047 of record NC_061088.1, on the reverse strand, counting down.
TATATATACGTGTATTTATATATGTATATATATTGCAATATAATAAATGTATTGAAATATATATATATTATTCGAGCTACAAATATCCTTTAATATCTAATTCGCTATCCCTCGGAATTGATATATTTTCATATATATAAACCGAAGGGGAATTTTTTTAGTTGATAATAATTTCATCCCATCATGGGATCGAACCACCGTCCGGACAGGGACGAAATCAGGACGACAGTGACGTTAGCGATATGGTTAACAAGTTAGGTTATAATTTTATACCGATTCTGACCTTACAAATCACCGTCGAACTCGGTTATTCGTAATTAGAATCGATATCCAACCCCCTCTACCATGTTACAAATTCAAACGTTTGACGAACATAGCCACAATATGAATAATTATCACATCACCGTGATTCATATAAATTATTTGAGCTACAAATGTCCTTTAATATCTCATTTAATCCCATGAGGGGTTGAATTATTAGAAACTAAAAAATTCCCCTTCGGTTTACATATATAAAAATATATCAATTCCGAGGTAGAGCGAATTAGATATTAAAGGACATTTGTAACTCGAATAATTTTTATGGATCATGGTGATGTGATAATTATTCATAATATGGCTACGTTCGTCAAACGTTCAAATTTGCTAACATGGTAGGGGGTGGGATATCGATACTAATTACGAATAACAGAGTTCAGTGGTTATTTGTAAGGTCAGAATTGGTATAAACTTAAAACCTCACTTACAATAGCCGAATTGCTAACGTCACTGTCGTCCAGATTTCGTCCCTGTCCGCTGGACGGTGGTTCGATCATATGAGGGGACGAAATTATCATCAACTAAAAAAATTCCCCTTCGGTTGACATACATGAAAATATATCAATTTCTAGGCAGAGCGAATTAGATATTAAAGGACATTTGTAGCTCGAGTAATTTATATGAATCATGGTGATGTGATAAATTAATTATCATATAAAATATATAAATAATATATATTATTTAGAAATGGTATTATATATATATATATAGATATAGTAGATATATAGTATATATATACGAATTTATTATTATTTAAAATAATATAATATATATATTAGGTAATATTATATAAATATTATAAATAAATTAAATATAAATATATATATATACTAAATGTATATATATACATATAAAACTATATATATATACATATATAACTATATATTCTATATATATATGTATATATATATACATATATATACATATATATGTATATCATCATCATCATCATCATCATCTCATCATCATCATCATCATCATCATCAGCCGTCGTTAATCCACTGCAGGACAAAGGCCTCATACATGTCCTTGCACTCCCTTCAGTTTACGGTCTTTCTATGCCAGTCTATACCGGCAAGTTTTCTTTGCTCATCAATCCATCGTCTTCTCTTCCTTCCCCTGCTTCATTTGAAATCTCTAGGGACCCATTCTCTTACTCTTTATGTCCGTCTAGTATCTATCATTCTCATTATATGTCCTGTCCACGTCCATTTCTTTTTCTTTCTTGTAAGAATATCGTCTACTTTAGTTTGCTCTCTTATCCACGTTGCACTTTTTCTGTCTCTTGGTGTTACTCCCATTATTATTCTTTCCATAGCTTTTTTAGCTGTAACTAATGTAGATTCACATCAACCCTTAAGATGCACCTGATTGGCTGTTGATAAGCCAATCACAGGGCTGGAAACTCTATCTCTCTCGAGAGTTCACATAGGCAGGATGTATGTTCCACTTCTCCTGGGGGATAAGTCTTTCAAAAGTATCCCTCAGGAGAGGTGGAACATACATCCTGCCTCTGTGAACTCTCTCGAGAGACTGAGAGTTTCCAGCCCTGTGATTGGCTTATCATCAACAGCCAATCAGGAGCGTCGTAATGGACTGGCCTAGACATCAAATGCACGGTTGATGTGAATTTACTATAGCTTATGTTCTAAGGCTTTAGTAATGCTTCAAGTTTGATGTTTACCAAAAGCTCTCCATGCCATGGTTTACCAAAAGCTCTCCATGCCATGCTTATCCTTCTTTAAATTTCAGTCTTATGTCCTGGGGAAACACTTACTGTCTGTCCTAAATATTATATTTATTAGCAATCTCTAGAGGTTCTCCCATAACCCTTATTGACTCTGCAGTTTTAACTCATATTCATTTTCAGTCCTACATTTCTGCTTTCCCTATTCAAATCTTCTATCATCTTTTGTAATCCCTCCCCTGATTCACTGAATAGAACCAAGTTATCTGCAGATCTTAAGTTGTTAAGATATTCCTCATTAATGTTAATTTTTGTAATTATCTAATTTAGCAGGGATGGGGTCTCAATCGGAAATTTCTCTCATTATGTAAGTTTAGGATTGCTGTACTACCCGTATAGATATCTTCAAGTGTTCTAACATAAGATTCATCTATTCCTTGCATTTGAAGGGCTTTCAGTAATGCTGAAGTTTTGACAGAATCAAAAGCTTTCTCATAGTCTACAAATGCCATACATAGTGATTTATCATATGCCATACATAGTGATATATCATATGCTGCTGATTTTTCCTTTAGCTGGTTAATTATGGATATTGTCAGCTATTGAATACTTGCCTCTAAAATCTGCCTCCTCTCTTGGCTGATTAAAGTCTAGTTATGGAGGAGTTATGGTAGTTCCATTTGACAACATCCTTCGGGTCATCTCTTCCCTGCATTCCTCGCTGTTCGATTTTATACGGGTAATGACTATGCCTATTATGTTTCCCCCCACTTTGAGAAATTGAGCATAGAAATGAATACCAGGTACCTATTAAGAAGAAATAAGAACGGGAAAGGAATAAGTATTAAACCGGCGATGGTCAGTAAGTTCCACTAGTTTCCATAGCATCCAAGGTCAGCTCGAGGAATATGCAGAAAGCGTCAGGTGGTTTGTCACAGTCATTTCCTTTGCTTCTACTCACTGATGGTGTAACAAGAATTTCTTCAATGATGACAGGTGCTGTGATCATCAGACTTCGTGTCGTCATATTGTTCTGAAATTTTTTTCTTCTGACGAGAAAGAAATCTTCGTTTGCATCCTCAAGGCCACGAGCCTGGCTCTTTGTTTTGTCTTGAAGTCTCCTCTGAACCATGAGTTTCTGTTCTATTGAATTTTCGATTCTTTCTTTTGTTAGCAGCCATAGTGACCTCCGTGCTTGCACGGCGTCTTTTGCGATTACTGTAATGAGAAGTTATGCCTTTGGCTATAGGGGAAGGTGGAAGTTAATGAAAAAGCTCATTTGTGAGTCATTGAGAGTGGGAGTTGCTCGTCAATTAAAAAAAAAAAAAAAAAAAAAAAAAGGAGGCAGACTGAACAGAATCGAGTTGATGGGTGGCTGTAACGCGAACATCTGCCTTGACTATGCGGGTGTCGATGACTGGGAGACTGACTGGCTTGTGAGTGAGCTGATCCTGTATTGGGACCCTCGCGGGATGGGATGGGGCAGGTGTTCTCGGGAAGCGCAGGGACCGGGGCTTTGATGGTTTTGCCCACAGTCCTGACTTCACTAGCATGTCAACTTAGACTACGGCGGCGGAATGTTAGAATTCAGTTTATACTGTAATCTTATATCTTCGTTGAATAGTAGGAAATGAAATGTGGATGTCAGATGTCTCAATACTTGGAGCATTATTCCCCATTCGACTTTTGCAGACTGTCGAAAACTATCGTTTTTAAAGGTATTGTCATGTTTGTCATTTTTCCTTGTCTCCAATTTGTATCTGAAGGATTTGTGAATCTTATCCGCCGTATTTTAAGTTTATATTCAAGGCCACAGGTCATTTCAAAGACTAGAAAATTTTAGTTATTTTTTCCATCCGTACATCTGGGGAACTTTGGTAGTTAAAAGTGTCTGATCTCCAGTATTCATCACTACATTCTGGCCCTTTTGACCTTCCCACAACTTTAAAGGTTAAAGATCAGTAAGGATCACTATTTTAGTTTTCTCAGATTTCCATATAACAGTCAGGTATGTATGTACCTTTGGGGATTGTGATTAAGTTTCCCAATATAGTTTTTGTTTTATCTTTATTTACTTTCAAGGGCACTGTTATTTATCGGATTTTAATGTAACTTGGTGGTGGATATGATTGTCTCCAAGAAGGCCACAGGTCGAATAAAGAATAGTGCTTCCTGGGGATCATTTTGTGTCTCTTGATATGATGGAACTTGGTAAATTTGCACCGTGTGCTTTGAAATGATCCTTCCTTCATTACCTTTTCTAGTTTTGAGGTCACAGGTCATTTAATATCTTTTTTTTATATTTAGGCAACTGGTAGATAAATAACCTTAAGTAATTTTTTTAGCATGTCCTGTTTTTGTTCCAAGAGTAAGGAAAATGCAGACAAATAATTTATTACTGATTTTTATGTTCTTTTTAGGGTGTTGAATATTGTGGATATTTTTACCCAGAGATTATTAAAGCATTTGAAACTGTTTCTCTATGTCTCGAAAACTAGCAGAGATGTACTGCCTCCGAAGGTGTTGTCAAGAGAGTACTGAGGGTGAAATGGAAGCTCCTGGAGGGGTAATATTTTTGGGTGATGAATGCTTCTGGACTGGTTGGTTTTGAGGTTGATAAGGATGCTTGTGGAGGGGTGGGTTTTGAGGGTGAAATGAATGCTTCTGTAGGGGTGGATTTGAGGGTGAAAAGGATGTTCCTGTAAGGGTGGGTTTGAAGGTGCAAAGAATGGCCCTGGAGGGGTGGGTTTTGAGGTTGATAAGGATGCTTCTGGTGGGGTGGCTTAGTAAAGAGTTCAGAGGTCTTAAGGGAGTCACGACTGAGATGACATGGGTACGTGTTAAGGATGGATGACGAGGAGCGAGTGAAGAGGGTCTGGGAAGAACTTGTCAGAGGGAAGGAGATCAAGACGGAGACAGGGAATTAGGTGGCGAAATAAAGTGAAAGAAGAGAGAAGAGGGTTTGCTGGAGGACGATGCCTTTGACGGAAGGCAGCGGAGAAGGCGCACGTCGCTAAGTGTGCTGCCAGCAACCTCATCCCAAAAGGGTCACTGAGAACCGAAAGGCCAAAGCTGGAACATCATTCTCGAAGGGGAACAAGGAGTGATCCAACCTCAGCTTACTCGGGGCGCGTGCTAAAATCTAGTCACACACAGTCTTGTTTCACCAACGAAAATTTAAACGAACATATTTTATTCAAATAATTGTTCTCTACTGTTTAACATGAATATTTAACTCAGTGCGAAACGCCTAATTCAGACCTTTTTAGGCTTGACAATAGTCCTTTCCTACTCACCCAACAGCAACGACAACAAAAAGAACAACAAAAATAACAATAAAAAGAGTAGTTATTAGGCTTACTTCTTGAGTAAACAAAAATATGATACACCTGTAGACGTGTATACTAAGCACAAAGATATTAATATGGTATAATGAAACTCCTCGTTTGCGCGCTCTCTCTCTCTCTCTCTCTCTCTCTCTCTCATCTTCTCCAGAGTAATGAAGGTCATACGTCTGAGTTCTCACAGTCGTATTCCTCCGCCTCCGCGCTTCGTTGCTCGGAAGTCAACAACTTAAGGATTTGAGTTTGCTCTTGGAGGTTGTTTTGAGGCTTCTGTTCACGGTTACGATCAAGCTACGCAATCGTTTCCTCCCTCCCTCGAACACACATCTCACTGTGAAGTTGACAACGCCAGGTTCGACTATGGGCGATGGACGAATGGTCTGGGTTAGGTCCCTTTAGTCCAAGGCAGAAGAGCTACCTCTCTCTATAAGGTAGTTAATAAAGATATCTCTCTCTAGGTAGTTAATCTAGTGAATGTCTAGAAGGAAATAAATCTTCAATAGTTAAATACAAGACCAAATAATACGACTAATAAAACTGCTAAATAGTTGTCCTGATACTTACACCCGACTATTGCAATACCCAACTATTCCAAATCTTCGATGAAATATATATTACGGTAATAAGATTGTAACCATTTACCAGATATGTTTCATCATATACTTTCACTCTCGCTGTATGTAAAGAATCGTGAAAAGCCAGTGAGCAGAAAAACAATAGAATAGCTGACTTGTCAGTACTGTTCGTGCCGATTCTTGTTCTCTTTGTAGTCGCTTGCATTCCTGCAAGTGGTGAATTCAGTACTATTATTTTGGTTATTTGTTGACAATTATGCATAGACATATTTCATCAATGATTTGGAATAGTTGGGTATTGCAGTAGTTGGGTGCAAGTATCAGGGCAACTATTTAGCAGTTTTATTATTTGTATTATTTGGTCTTGTATTTTACTCTTGAAG
>NC_061088.1:44844240-44856740 GCF_015104395.2 Macrobrachium nipponense | reverse complement strand
ATGAACTAGACACAGAGATCAGAATTTGTGCAAAACGGGATATTTCAGTGCAAGCCTTATTCCAAAGGGTTCCCAATGTCTCCCACAATCAGTCATGGTGTTTGTCTGCAAAGAGATTGCATTCTAGCATCAGTACTAAAGCGAGGAACACATGGGAAATGTTACACAGAAAGGACTATTACATTGCTTGAATTAACTAGGGGGATGTTTACTAGTATCACAAGGAAATTCATCACAGCATTGAACCAAAATTGGGGAGTAAGAAGCTGAACGAAGAAGAGGGGAAATTTGCCTTGGAAGAATGGAAATGAAATACAGACAAGAGGCAAAAACGATTCATTGACTGCTCTAAATTTACATCTCACAGTACCTGGAAATCCTGTGTCTGTCTGGTAGTCTTCTCATCTGCTGACATTTCTGTGTACTATGGAGGTATAAGAACACTTGCGGGATCCCCCAGAGGAGACAGGGGAGCAAAAGGGGTGAAGTGGAGTCTGCAGGACTTGAGAAAGTTCTGAGAGTGTCTGAGGCAGAGCTGCTGTGGCCCCGTTCTTTTACAATCTCACTTGGGTAGGCCACACCCTCATTCAGGGCCCCCTGAGCAGCCAATGGGAGCAAAGTGGGATTTAGAGAGAATGGAGGCTTCCAGTTCACAGGGGCAACTCTCATATAAGCAAGGATGAATGAATCTGGTTATAAAGAGGTCTCCTTGGTTCTGGCTTAATATCCTGAACACCTCCCCCCTATTCAGCCAACTTTGGAAGGTCATCAACAGATTGTTCATGTCCCAAGGCCTCAGAATGACTTGTAACTCCAAAGTGGCCTCAAGAGGAATGGCACGGAGGCCTCCTCCACCTGCTGTAGGACATAGAAATGCAACTTCCCCCACTCCTACCCTGCTGAAGCAAGAACACAATGGGCAGTTTCATCAGGCAATGACCTCCCTCATCTTTGCCGGGGGAGGGTATCCAGCAACTCTGTAGAAAATTTTTTTTTTTTTTTAGAAGTTGCTGCAGATATTGCCAGACCGCTCAGGCCCTCTTCCCTTGGTCTGTACCAGGGAAAATGGAAAGTATTCCTCTGTTGGTGCAGTGGGAAGGATCTCCATTCCCTCAAAGCATCTTTGAGGGATGTGATGGAATTCCTTTACTTCCTGTGTCTGGAGGAACTGCTTTCCAAGTCAGCAATTAAAGGTTATACGGCCACCCTTACCTGGGTATTCAAACCTAGGGTCATATACCTTTCAATGTCACTGGAGCTGTCAGACACAATCAGAAACTTCAAAAAGAGTTCCTCCCCTTGGGAATTGAAGCCCTGTGGAATGTAGCATCACCAAGGTCCTGGCTTACCTGAAGTAACTGCCCTATGAATCACTCAGAAGGGTGTCAGACCCTGACTTAACCCTGAAAGCAGTTCTCCTGTTGGCATTGGCATAATGAAGGGAGGTGGGGGGTCTTCATGCCCTCTCATACGATGTTAACCCCACCCATGGATGGCCATTGATGGGTTTCATCAAAAGGATGAAATGTTGCTATGCCCAGTCAGAGCCATGAGAGCCTATGTACAGCCTGCCACAGACAAGCCCATCAGAGACTTCTCTTAGGTACGGTTTGGGAGAAGTGAGATATTTCAAGAAAATACCAATTGGACCATGACGAAGATCCCGTCCAACCAGAGTTAGGGCTAAATGCATCAGAGGAATAGAACCGCCAGTGGTGTTTAGGAAAAACCACTGGGTTGGTTAGGTCCTCTTGGCTAGGGTGTGGAAGTGGCCAATGACAGTCACCTCTTTCTACCTCAGGATAGCGCACTCAAGTCCTTAGATGCCTATACCTTGGGCCAGGTAGTGGCAGCACAGCAGGTCACATAACGACTTACAGCCCTATAGGAATTCTATTGGGAGTGGAAGCCATCACCAGCAACATCGTGAGGAACGAGGGCGAGTACGATACACAGCATGCGCCTCTTGCAAGGCCTAGGGGTATTGAGAGGGAACACTCCCAAAATCGATAGATTGTCTTCCAGCCTTCAGGTGAGGCTCCATATATGAATGCAAAGGTTTGTGTATGTGTTGGAACAAATGCCAAATTTCTAAAAAAAAATTGGTATTTTCCTAATACACAAATCTACTTTTTCATATAGTAGGTAGTTACCCTTGTCGTACCACCACATATAGTTTTGATCTCTCACTCCTAGGAGATGAGGGTAGGTCACACCATGTGACCTAGGTATACCATTAGGATTTTATTTTTCAGAGAAGATTCTATAACAGTGTAGATTACTCTATATATGAAAGTAAAGGTTCATATGTTAGGAAAATACAAATTTTGTTTTAATTTTTTATATATATATATATATATATATATATATATATATACATATATATATATATATATATATATATATATATATAATGTATATATAATTTATAAAGTACATATATTTATATATACATTTTTATATGTAGATAATTATTAATTATAATAATATATATACATATATACATATATAATACATATAAATAATATATAATATATATATATGCATATATAGATATATATATATATATATTATATATATAATGTATAATATATTATAAAGTACTATAATTTATATATACATTTATATGTATGATAATTATATTTGTATGAAATAAATACATTATATATATATATATATATATATATATATATATATATATATATATATATATATATATATTATATATATATATCCTTTTGAGCGAAGATTATTTTCAGCGAAGCCATTTTGGACGAAGCCAATTTGAGCGAAGTCATTTTGAACGAAACATTAAGAATGAACGATAATTTCAGCGAAGGTTTATATCAAACGATTGTCACGAATGGTTGTTAGCTCAATTTGCTGTTAACTACTTGAATGGCTCTAGATGATTTGCATATCACTTCTTTTCCTTTTCTTGGAAATTTCGAATTTGCAGTCAGTTCTAAGAAACATTCGAAACTAACCCATCATGGCAAAATCCAAATAACTTATAAAGTTTATATTTATAGAAAGGATAAAGCTACTCAAACGACAAATTCATGGGTTTGTGAAGTGAAAGGAGCAAAAGACGATTGAGTACTACATTGGGATACGAAAGTGGTAGAAATTGCACCGAGAAATTCGAACACTCGCATGTACCTGAACCTGTTCAAGTTGGCGAAGAATGGGTTAAAGAAAAAGTCCTCTAAGCTGCTGAAACATCACATGATCCACCAAGACGATACTTCAAGATGCTATTGCTGGTCTACCAGATGAACTTGCTGCAAAGATTGGATCAGGAGCGAAATTGAAAAGCAGCATATCTAGTAGGCGAAGAGTTGTGGGAAACTACCCTCCACCCCCCTCTTATCAGCTGCATCCATTTATCCCGGAATCCTTGCGGTCTACTTTTACGGGCGATAATTTCATTCTCTATGACAGTGGTATAGTAAGTGATAAGGATAGAGTTATCATTTTCGGCACTAATGAAAGTCTTACCTGGCTGAGAGACAATCGTCACAGGTTAGCTGACGGAACATTCAAAACGTCTCCAAGTATTTTCTTAGATTTTTACAGGACTCCATGCATTGATAAAGGAGAATGCAATACCTTAATTGTATATGTTTTACTCATCACGAATAAATGTGTAGAAAGTTACAAAGTAGTATTCAACAAATTGAAATCCCTAGAGCCTTTGCTAGATCCTATCTCCGTTTTGATAGACTTCGAAATTGCTTTAAAAAATGCAATAGCATGCGTATTCCCGCACTCAAGCATATCAGGATGTTTCTTCCATTTAGGACAGTGTATGGAGAAAAATGACCAACGTGGGACTGAGAGAAAAATATGTCAACGAAGAAAATGTTAGGACGTCCATCAAAATGATGACCTGCACAGCATTTCTCCCTACGGATGTCATAAAAGGGTTTCAAGCCCTAACGTGATTTGGAAAATTATGATGATCATCTTGTTATTTTCGATTATTCTGAAGATAACTATATTGGCAGCCCAATGACAAACAACCTGAGGAGAAGACCCAAATTTCCGTGAATATTGTGGAACGTTTTCGGCAGCGTTCAAATGGATATCTCCCCCGGACAAACAATGCCGTGGAAGGATGGCACACAGCTTTCCAAGAAAGTCTTTCGTGTAGTCACCCGACACTTTGGGAAGGGAGCCTACAAAGGACGAAATATTTGGGAATAATTTCAGGAGAGCCTAGGTAAGAAAAGGAAATACGAGAACTTAAACGGCATTATTGAATCAAGAGGAGATTTAGAAATACGTAACTGATTACCGGAGACACCTTGCGTACAATATTACATTATGAATAAACTTCTTTTTTTTCTTCGAAACCTTTTACAAAAATGAACATATAATTCTTTTATATTTGCATGTATTTTTCTAGAATTTCTAGAATTTATTTTTTATGTACAAAAAAAGAAATAAATAAAAGTGCGTTCTAGTACATTCGCATTTCTATCACCTTTATAAGTACCTATATTTTTGTTTATTCTCGATATGACTTCCTTCAAATCGGCTACGCTCAAAGCATCTTTCAAAAACTGTCTGAGGTTCGCTCAAACTGACATCGCTTAATGGGCACCGCTCAAAATGCTCATGATTTAACTTCGCTAACAATGATTTCGGTGAACTTGACATCGCTTAAATGAAAAGACACGATTATGGTATATATATATATATATATATATATATATATATATATATATATATACTATATATTTATATATATATACATATATATATATATATATATATAATATATATATATATATATATATATACACACACACACACACACACACACATATATATATATATATATATATATATATGATATATTATATATATATATATTAATATATAATATGTAGTATAATATATTTATTTATACATAGTTTAATAAATCAATAACATGTATATATATATATATATAATATGAATATATGTTATAAATATATGATATATATATATATATATCTATATATATATATATATATATATATATATATATATATATATATATATATTGTTACGTATGAAGCCCGGCCTTGAAAGGGCTCCAATACGTAAACAGGAATAGTTGAGGGAAAAAACAGTAAATTAATTGAACTTACCGTAAAAAGGATTTAAAGTGAACATTTACTCTAGAGGAAAAGGTCGCCAGAAACTCGGCTAATTACTTTACGTCTGTTTATTTACAAGAGGCTGCTTAACAGCCAGGGCAAGCAAATGCAACTGGTCCCCACATGGACTATTAATATCTCTCAAGGGTATGATAGTTGGCTCAAAATGAGATTCACGTAAAAGCTGGTTTCGAAATCTTGCGGTAAGGCAACACTTTCGAGCGAAGAGACTTGGACACGTGACTCAGGGAATCTGGAAAAAGATCCCAGATTAGACAAGTTAAAAAAAATAGGACTTCTTGCACAAGTTACAATTATTCAATTTTCTCTAACACTGGGGAAAAGGAACTCTAATGTTTAACTGAGGTATGCACTGAAGACTTAGTCTTTAATAAGTCACAAGGGGAAACACGTGGCCCGATGAGGACAAAGGGCTTTTGATGTAAAAGGGATAAAAGTGGGCATTGAAAAGGAAATTAGCAAGAGTCGTATGGTAGTAAAAGGTGCTGGTTTGGAGTTTACACTTTCTAGACGTACCTTAATTACTTGAGGCTTGGACCTGTGTCGTGCTCTGAAGATAGTCCCACCAGCGTTTTGGACAGAGGGCTGACGTCCCGTCAGAGGAGGAGGCTAGAGGCACGTCTGCCTCGCTTTAGGAGTTGCTTCTGACTGAGAAAGATGTTGGTTCTCTGGGAATCACGGGGCTTCCATATACCGCCTCAGGCACTGCCTGAAAGCGTAAACAACAGCCAGCAAATTGGGAAGGAAAATAGGTCTTATTGTAGAGGTCCCTAAAATCCATCTCGAGGCCTAGCTCATCTCGTGACTTGCCTATCTTACCCTAAGCTTCCGTCAGACCGGAAATTCCTTCCTACCCTCTACCGCGTGTTTTTCTCCCAAAATCAGTTGCTTTAGGAGAAGGCATGGCTGCTTCTTTTATAACTAAGATACCTTAAATACTGCTGGGGAGATGAGGCGATCAATAAATGTAGAAATATATATAATATATATATATATATATATATCTATATAAATGTGTGTGTGTGTTTTTACCAGGGAAAATGTTAATTATTTGGTATGTTTGGACTCATAAGGATAACTACTTACTTACCAGATGAATATCCTGGGATCTGAAAGCTATTTGAACAGGGAAAATGCAAAATAAAAAGGGGTTTTACTGAGCTGAGGGCTTTACTCCTCAAGGAAGTGTTATTGATAAACATTGTAGGATGACTAAATTACACGTATTTACATTAAAAACGATCATAAGATTACAACGGCAATCTGACAGGTAGCAATTCCTGTGTAATAATCAAAGTACAGGGAGCGCCTCAGTGGCGTGGTTGGTTTGGTGTTTGCTTCTCACCTTGGTGGTCGCGGGTTCGATTCTCGGCCATTTCATTGAGGAGTGAGAGATGTGTATTTCTGGTGAAAGAAGTTCACTCTCGACATGGTTCGGATGTCACGTAAAGCCGTTGGTCCCGTTGCTGAATAACCACTGGTTCCACGCAACGTAAAAACACCATACAAACAAACAAACAAAGTACAGGGAAGAGGCAAAGAATGAAGTATCCTCTTGAATGGTGGCACAATCAAGGCGAAGTTCACAGTTAAGGTTCCTTTTTGTAGGAGAGATGGCTTCTGTGAAGAATAGGGTTGGAGGAGGACTTAATTAATGGCTCACTGCAACTAGATTTTGGTTCAACAAAGAAGCATGAGGTGGGAAAAAATGGCGCTCTGAGGGAAGTGGGGTTTGAAAAGGGATGGTGATCCTTCCACTCCAGGGACATCTCGTCTTTCTTGTTTCTGACGTTGGCCCTTTGATGCCCTCAGTCCTTTTGCTTCCCATTGTCTATAGATGCGCGCATCTTGATGTGCTTTTGTTTGATCAGGAAGGTCAAGTGATGCGTTCGGCTTGCCCTCACTTCTCCAGTGCATGCTTTCACTTTTCAAGGTCAATGGTTTGTGTTTTCTGAAACAGACATTCTTTGGGCAATCACGTGGTCAAAGAGAGAGAGAGAGCGAGAGAGGTAGAGGGTGCAGTGCAATTAAAGGATTTTAGGGAGGGGCCAAGTTCCGATGCCTTGTCAGTCAGTACCAATTGAAAATATGTTTATTATTCAATTTTTATTTGTTATAAATCTTTCGGAGGCGGGTTGCTTGGAAAGTTTCAGCAACTCCCCACCCCCCTTAGTTGACATGTTGTACATTCATTCGGGTACAAATATCTACCAATCCAAGTGATTTAGCTGACAAAGCTTCATACTATTTACTTTTCCTTTAATGACTCTCATTTAAAAAAAATATGCTTTCCTGCTGTAGAAGGATATTTACAGAATTATTAATTATGAATTCAGTAATTATGTAAGAGTATGAAATGTGGCTAAGGGTATAGGAACGCCAAATTAATTATTGTCACTTTCAAACAGGAACTTGTTAAAGGAATTATGAGCAAATTAATTAACGTAATCATTAAAATACAAGAAATTATAAGCTGTTATTTTTTAATCAGTAAGTGGTACAAAAATGATAAAGATATGGGAAATATTAAAATACAATAAATGATTTTCCTCAAAGTCATTAACTCGGAAGTAACCTTACTTGGTCAAAGACATGCAGTTAGTTTGCCACGATGAGGCATTACAATGAAGCGTACGTGGTTTTAATTTGGCGAGGTCAAGGGTGCCTATGGCTAATATGCCAAGATCTTATTTCTTACCCTCTTAAAAGAGCTAGAATCATCGTGGGGAGTGCCAGGTTGGCCATGCAATCATGGCACTTCTGCTCAAAGTAAGAAAGTCAAGGGACTTGCAGGACTATTAGATCTGGCAATTTGGCACTGCATTCACAGAATTGGAATCAAAATGAAAGTGAGGAGCCTCTACAGGCTTATAGAAATGATTTCAGGAATGGGACAAGTTTGCCACAAAAATGACTAAAGTAAGAGATTAAATTATTTGTTATAACTGAATAAAGATTTCAAGGGAGACAAAAAAAAAAAAAATAAGATTATTAAAATGATACAAGATGAAAAGAATAAATATTACGAGAAGTGAAATTAAAAGTTAGAGGATGTATGACTTAAGGAAGCTAGATTGGAGCACTGGGCCAGATTGGCACTAGTGCGAAAAAAACTCAAGGGCTACCTGAAGGCTCTACGCATTTTACCCTTCTTCATTGGGCCTATTTTAGGCTGCCGGTCCGACGTTCTGTGTGGAATTGGGGGAACTGAGTCAGAGGAAGACGGAGTGACACTTGTTCTGGCTGCTGTGGCACTGGGAGCAAGGGCATTGCCTAAAGGTCACAGTTCCTTAAGTTCTTCGGCCAATTGTGAAATGGCAGATTTCTTACTCAGGGGCTGGTCAGCTATGGGGAAGAAAAGAGAGGAAAAGTTATTGATGGGCGTGAGAGGCTCACAGGTTACGATGACCAGCTGAGGCATGGGTTGTGAGTCCATGCCTTGGGCTGAGCTTCTGCTGAGGTCAAGAAATCCGTCTCTCTTACTGATGCCAGTAGTGGAGACACGCCGGGAGACGAGAGGGGACTCGGACTGTTGTATCGTAAAACTGAAAGGGATGTAGCGTAAACCTTAAATAAGAAAATAAAAGTAAAAATATAAAGGAAATGGGGTGGGAGACACTTGGATACTGAAGTGGCTGAGGCAAAGGTTTCCGTACTGGTACGAAATGTAGGCTTTAGCATACAACCGTCTTAATGTACGTTTAATAATGCGAATAAGTTCTGTTTATTTCTGAGGGACGGATATATTATGCTTTTAAGCTGAAGAAAAATGTGCATATAACGATTATTATAGTGATAAGAAGTATTTTTCTTCCAACTCGATGTACGTACAAACGTAATTCTACCAGGCACGGATGATTGTTTGCCTTGTTCACGTGAGTACGAACTTTAACTTACTCGACACAGCCTTCTGTCACGTGACCAAAAGGTGTAATCTCGAACCACGGTGATTTTAAAGGCGGTGGGGGAGATTAATGATGCGACCGAACAATTTTGAAAGGAAGTCTCTCCTTATGAAATTTGTTGTTGTTAATACACAGAATACCTGAATGTAAAATTATTTCTTTGCGTACGGCACACGAAGGGTTTGAAAGAGAATTATTTTATGCCTGAATGTGTATCCCCAAGTAAACGAATGGATAGAGTGTTGATACGAAAAAAAAAAAACGATTAAACAAAATAAACAAATGATAAAATTAACGAATTAAACGAATGTTTATAATAAGACATGTAGAAATCCTTCCTACCATTCGTGGGAGTTTTGTTTCTCTTAACGAATTTCCTATTTTCCTAACAAGAGAGAGTGCAGCCAGCGGACAGTATTATTAATGCGGCCTTGGTTTTATGATGTACTTTATCGAAGGCTGTACACGGAAAAGGACGGAAAATTGCCGTTCCTAAATGTACTGATCATAAGAGAACAGAATAGATATGCTTTCATAGTATACAGGAAACCCACTTTCGCTGTTTCATATATTCATTTTTTAAATTACCACGATGTATCCGTCAAGATCATGGTCGGGTGCAATCTATTCCTCAGGGGACTTAGAATATGTTCAGTAGGGTATATAGATAAAGAATTCAACACGATCTGCCAACACCTAATGCAGTTGCTTTACCCACCATACATTATCGAGAAGGCTATAAATAAAGCGAATGCAATATACTATAGAGGTCCCACTCTAAATGGACAAATAGATTTCAACAATAAAATAAAACTTCCATAGGATGAAAACATCCAGAAAGCTACAGAACACCTTCAGGTCTAATAATCCTTTCATTTTCCATTATACCTAAATAAAAGAGGAAAGAAGCCGGAGTTTACAAGATACCGTGTAGCAATTGTGATGAGATTTACATGGGGGAAACCGGTAGATCCATCTCGCAAAGATTAGCAGATATGCGATATGCATCAGAGAACTCGGGGATTTTTCTATATATTAGGGACAAAGGCCATGCTATTAACTGGAGTGGGGCAGAGTTGCTTTTCAAAATTAGCAGTCCGTACAAAAGGAAAATGCTGGAATTTGCTATCATTAATTAATAATCTGTGTTGTACTTGTCGAAATGAAGAAACGTGCAAAAAAATAGATCTCGGCTTATGAACTATAATTACCGATAGTCACATAGAGGCTGAGGACTCAAAACTACGAGGAAAATAACATTAGGAGTGGAGGGAATAGTGACCCAGTTTAGGACTGTGGACCCTTGTGATCAAAATCAACCTTTAAATCCCACCTGGGATTTGGGAGCGCCGATCTTCTGGACATTTCGTTTACATGTGAAGAGGTGCTCTTGCACTTGCCAACTCACTACAACATCTCCCAGTCAGCACTAGAAATTTTTTGCAGCTCATAATCTTTTCTATAATCCTAGGGAGTTAACGCACACTAGCACACACACTCATGCATAAATGTTCTAGCCAGATTATTAACCAATATATAATATATAGATGTACATATATAATATATATATATATATATATATATATATATATATATATATATATATATATATATATATATATATATATATATTTATTATGCATATATATATAACATAATATATGTATATATATATATATATCTATTCATTGAATAGAATGGCTTTTTCACTGTTTACCAGCTTTTTTGAAATTGATTCATATTTCTAATTATTTTCTTCACTTCATTGTTCAGGTTACTAATGGACACATAATGGGGTTCTTCCATTTACTCCAGTATTTTTACAAAAACGCGACAGCTGTTTCGTCAACCTATACGTATTGACGTTATCAAGCGTACTGATACAAATATGAGCCTACATGCGTTTTGTGACGTCATGAGGACGGAAAGGTAGTACAATTGCCAGATACCTAGTTTTAAATATTTACAAAAGACTATAGTGAAACATAAAATAAGACAAATAAATAAATATGTTAACAAATTATATCAAAAGTTGAAAGTAAGTTATTATATACAAATTTTACATAAATATATATTAATTACATATATGTTTAATTAACAAAATGTCAGTGTGCGCTCGTGTCCGCGTGTCTTGTCCCATGCGGTTGAAGGGCTGCCCTCCTACACGAGGGCAAAGATCGGTCTGCCTCGCGTTGGACCGATCTTTGCCCTCGTGTAGGAGGGCAGCCCTTCAACCGCATGGGACAAGACACGCGGACACGAGCGCACACTGACATTTTGTTAATTAAACATATATGTAATTAATATATATTTATGTAAAATAAAATTTGTATATAATAACTTACTTTCAACTTTTGATATAATTTGTTAACTATTTATTTATTTGTCTTATTTTATGTTTCACTATAGTTCTTTTGTAAATATTTAAAACTAGGTATCTGGCAATTGTACTACCTTTCCGTCCTCATGACGTCACAAAACGCATGTAGGCTCATATTTGTATCAGTACGCTTGATAACGTCAATACGTATAGGTTGACGAAACAGCTGTCGCGTTTTTGTAAAAATACTGGAGTAAATGGAAGAACCCCATTATGTGTCCATTAGTAACCTGAACAATGAAGTGAAGAAAATAATTAGAAAATATGAATCAATTTCAAAAAAGCTGGTAAACAGTGAAAAAAGCCATTCTATTCAATGAATGTTGTATCCGTGAAAATTGTGCCTAGAAGTATTAAATATATATATATATATATATATATATATATATATATTAAATATAATATATATATATAAATATATATAAATATGACTGGTAAAAATGTTCTGTAACAACAGAATTCCATCTAATAA
Source organism: Macrobrachium nipponense (assembly GCF_015104395.2). NCBI lineage: Eukaryota > Metazoa > Arthropoda > Malacostraca > Decapoda > Palaemonidae > Macrobrachium > Macrobrachium nipponense. The sequence continues at coordinate 44,844,812 of NC_061088.1, read as the reverse complement.
AAGGAGCCCATAAAAACACCAAAATATAGAGAGAAAAGTACTATATTTCAGAGATTGCTGTCTCTCTCTTCAGGTATATGAATGAGAAAAGTTTACAGAAAAGGTGGTATTTATACCAAGAGATCCGTCCACAAGTAAGCCAATTTAGGTCACCCCCGCTGATAATCTTCCTTTAATCTTCTTAAGCGTTGGTTGAATGAAAACCTCGTCGATGACATCTGAAATCCACGCTCCTTTTGAGATGTTCATTACCTGCTTCTCTTTTATTAAGGCCGATTCCATCATTTGACTCTTGTACCGGCAGTTGCTGCTATAAATTACACGTGACAAATTCCAGTTTATTCTATGGTTATGTTCATTTATATGGTTGAAAATAGCCGAGTTCTGTTGTCCATACCTAACTGACCGTTTGTGTTGTATTAATCTCTGGGGAAGTGATTTACCTGTAAATCCGATGTAAGATTGGTCACAATCCTGGCATGGGATCTCATAGACCCCAGTGTCCTTGGGAGATGTCTTTTGTTGGACGTTAATCAGGGATTTGGCTAAGGTGTTTGGGTAGGTAAATGCAA
>NC_061088.1:44784240-44839240 GCF_015104395.2 Macrobrachium nipponense | reverse complement strand
ACGCTCCAGTGTCCCTTTTCCCGGATTCACCTGGTAGAAGAAGCCATTGAACGGTGGAGGAAGGCAAACCAGGACTCCGTCGTCTACAGGGAGTCGTCCTCGGTCAGGCAACTGGTGCCAAGACGAAATATCGAGTGACAGGAGCCAAGACAAGAACCCTGAAATGACTTTCTTGGTAAACTTTTTCAAAACCAATTCCTTTCCACAAGATATAGTACATAAAATCACTACAAGATACTTTCCAAATTTTGCATCCGTCATCATCTACTTTTGATGTACCTAAGAAAATATTTTATGCTACTATCCCGTATTAGTCCGATTCAAAATTTATCTTAAACCTCATTCGTTTAATAGAACAATAAATTCCCTGTCTTAGAGTCAGGCTTGTGTCGAGTAATCCTTGTTCTATTCGATTGTTTTTTAACTTTAAAGATCGCCTTCAACTCTTCATGAGATCCAACATTATTTATAAATTCACATGCCCTGGATTTCCGGGGCTCTTATGTTGGATCAACTCAGAGGTTGCTGAGGGTCAGGTATTATAGCCATTTAGACTTTAGCTTCTGTACAGGTCCGAGGTTAAAACAACCAGAATTTTCCAATATCATAAACCACTCTATAATATGCAAAACTGAAATTCAAAAAGAACACTTTACAATGATTGATTATGTTAAACATTCTGACCAGCTAACAACCCTGGAGTCATTATACATTAAAAGACTAGTGCCCTCATTAAATGGTAATTTGTCTTCATCACCTGGCATAGTTGTCGTCGCTTCTCTCTGCCAACTTTAACTCATTCCATTTCACTTCTGACCATCGACGGTTGGTGTTTTTAGTAACGTGTCTTTTTATATACTGCTCTTTTTAGTTTTTAATATTTTTTAGACTTTATTTTTAAAATTGTGAATTCCTTGTAATTTTAAATGATTGTGTATAATATGTCTGTATATTCTTCACAGACTGATGATGCACAGAGATGTATGTGCAAAACGTATCGTATGCAATAAACTTGGCCTTTTACATTTGGTATCATGGACTCCTGGAAACTTTATAACTGAATGCTGAAGCACCCATATATATATATATATATATATATATATATATATATATATATATATATATAATATATTATATATATATATATATATATATATATATATATATATTGTATTATTATTTCTATTATATTTATTATATTTTTACTATATATATATTATATATATATATATATATATATATATATATATATATATATATATATATATATATATACACTATATATATGTGCATAAACTCAAATATACTGTATATAACATATTTTCTTACCTGTTATATATTTACAGTACAACCCCCTATTTGCGGGGTATGCGTTCCATACCCCTAGGAAAAGCCACAAACCCGTGAATACTTATAACACCCTTCCAAAAAGGCGCTTATACCTGCATATCTTGAAAGTTCAAATAACAAATGTATACTTAAAGTATCATCCTGCATCAAATTTAACTGAAATTAGTATTCTATTGCTATTATATCTGAAATTTTTATTCTATTACTGTCTTAATCTTTGAAGTGATATATTATTAATATCATTTCAAAGTCATCACAAACATTTTACCATTGCAAATATATATGTACAGCCAATAACAGAGAGAGAGAGGAGAGAGGGAAGAGAGAGACGAGAGAGAGGAAGGAGAGCGAGAGAGAGAGTAGAGAGAGAGAGAAGGAGAGAGAGGAGAGAGAGAGATTTAGATATCCCGTATGAAATTATTTGAGTTATTTCGCAGATATAGAGAATACATATTATGATATCAAAAACTTGAAATGAACCTTTATAGGCCACACTTCATACCCTCTGCATATATAATATATTTTTATTTGATTAATATCATTTAAACTTATTAAGCTTAATACGGTATTATTTAATATTAGTATTTGAAAATTAGTAAATAATATTTGTATCATAAAAATGTATTTGGTAATAAAAATAACATCAAAATACACTGATTAGTGAATATTTATGGACAGAAAACCCCACGGATGAGTTAGTCCTCCTGCGAATAATTTTTAGATAAGTCCCACAGAAAAATCCGCAAATAGGTGAACCTGCAAATCTCGAGAACGAGAATACGGAGAGTTGACCGTATATACTAAAAGGTTCTTCTGTAAGTTCACTCATACAAAATTTTGAATATTGTACTGTTCACTTGGTTATACTGAGCTGAACTACACAAAAAATACTTGACTTCCTGTTCACCCCCATTTGATTACTGCTTTGTATATGATGAACAGCAATTTGTCTTATATAATTGGGGTATGCAAGTAACATTTGTTACTAAATCAGTAATAGTTATCCCAAGTGCAACCTACCTTGTAACAGTTCAGAGATAAATAATGCACCAACAACAGCTTTGGCTTGGGAAATAGCTGTTTAAAAAAAGAAAGTAAGAAAGATAACATAGCCTGTGCTTGCTTCCAGAGCTTGTAAATGAATTTTTATTGTAAGTGAAATGAATGATAGTTGTCATGGTTCATAGTAATTTTTCATTTTTATTTCATCAAGTTTCATTTCATTTTATGTTTTCATTGCACACACACACACACACACACACACACACACACACACACACACACACACACACACACACACACACACACACACACACACACACACACATATATATATATATATATATATATATATATATATATATATATATATATATATATATATATATGTAAATTAATTCTTATGTTAAAACAGGATATGTCTCAAGTATAAAAGGCCTATTAAAACACCCTGGTTTAAAGCTAAGGACTATATCACGGTGGACTGACTCCCACTCTTATCAAGTAGTGGATGACAGAAGATGTTACATTAGCAAATTATATAGTGGGAGATATGCCTTTAGGTGATGCCGAGGGTCACTGCTAAGCCGACGTTGGTTCTGTTAATTGTCTCAATCCACCTCATTGTTGCCTGAAGGAAGATAGTCTATATGGTCAGAGTCCCAGACTCCATTCGAAAGGTTGATCCTATTATCTTGTTGTTTTATTAGTGAAGACCATCTGGCATTTGTATCAACAGCTGCTTTTGTATAAAATTAAGGATGATTTCAATCCATGATGATGGAGAATTGCCGAACTATGTTGTCCATATCTAACTGAGGACTTAAGTTGAGTTAATCTTTCCAAGAGAGATTTTCTTGTGAATCCATAGTATGACTTATCATAATCGCTACAGGGGATTTCATAGACTCCTATGTCTTTAGAAACTGGTTTCTGCTGAACGTTAATTAAGGATTTCCCCGATGTATTCGGATAAGTCGAGACGAAAGGGTTGGAGTGGCCTAAGGTTTGTGTGATCCACATAAGGAATTATGATTTTGTTTGTGAATTTTTCCTTTTCTTTGATTTCTGTGGGTTTGTAAAAAATGCGCTCTGCTTTATGTATGGCTTTTTCTATTATGTGCTTTGGGTATTTTAACAAGTTGATTTTTTATTGTTTCATGTTCTTTCTTAAGAAAATCTGGGGAGCAGATTCTCATGGCTCTAAGAAATAACTTTCTTGCTTTGCCGAGTTTAACTGAATTGTCATGATACCTTAAAAATGTATGTATGAAAGTGAGAATGTCACTTTCATGAAGACAGTGTATTTATAGTTGTTGTTAGTTCTGATGATTAAGACATCAAAAAAGTTGATTTGGTTATTGTTTTCCCAATCTACGTTATTAGTGATGCAGAGCTCTACAAGTTGCATTATTTTATTCAATTCTATGGTTTTAGTTGTGCATGATCTTGATTGCATCAAGAGCGATGAAATCATTTTAAAAATGGTCGTAACAGGTGATAACCCTGAAACCAAAGCTGTCTAAGCAGTGGAAGACCTCAACCTCTCCAAGACCGAAGAAAGCTCGAGTAAGTCTAAGTAATGTGAAGACACTGTTGACCGTCTTCTTTGACTACAAGGGAGTTATGAGTGTGGTCAACCTGGTCTCATGCATCTGGTGAGTGGCAATTACACCATGACAATGCAACTGCCCAGTAGGTGCAGCTTGTGCAGCAGTTTTGGCCAAGCACAACATATTTCCTGGATCTTGTCTCTTTTGACTTTTTCCTCTTGATAAAAATCAAATCCACTTGCTGAAAGGTCAAATCCCACTTGAAAGGTAGGTTTCAGGACTTCGAGGAGATCCAAGTGAATGCAATGTGGCAGCTGCTGAAATATGATTGTACCTAGGGAGTGAGCCACTGTTGAGGGATAATGTGAATCTATCTGCAAATGGCCTGGGCAAGGAGGTGCAATCATTAATCAAAACTTAGACTGAGGGCCTGTTTCAGAGTAGGTAATGATTATGCAAACTCAAAAACCATATTAGAAAAAATTGATAACACCCTTCAGTATAATATTTGGGTGATAGCCAATAACTCAGTGCAAATATAACAATACACAGATAAAACACGGTACAAATAAGACACAATATAATGGTAACACATTGAAATGATAGATCTATGATTATAACACAATACATTTATAATACAATGCAGGAATTGCTCAGGAAGATGAAAAGGAAATTAAGACGGAGGCCGAGATAAACTGACTGCTATAACCTCAACTTGCACATTACTTTTATCGGAGATTGGACTCAGGCATGGGTTGTGAGACTGCACTGTTGGGTGAGCTTCTGCTGTGGTTATAAAGGATCCAGTTAGTGACAATGGAGTTTGCTTGTCCTCTCTTGCTGGCACTGGGAGCAGAGCCAAACCAGGAGGTGAGAGGCAGCCCAGACTGGGGTCTCTGGAGAGGAGATTCGAGCTTTGCTCTGGCACTGGCACTATGTGGTGCCAGGCATAGGCATGGTATCTAAAATGGGCTCAATGTCCATGATGGGTGGAGCATGGCACTGTCCAGGTTTCTCTGATGCACTGGCAGGGATTTAAAGGCAGGTGCATGTTGACCTGTGGTTCTGGCTGGAGTTATTGAAGGGTTTGGACCCCTTGGATTGTCCATACTTAGATGGGAACTTAATTAAAATTTTAACTTCCTGGGATGTATGCCGCCATGGCCAGTGTACATATTTTAGATCGATGAGGTTGTGTGACCAGGAACTGGATGGTAGGGAGGATCATTTTTATATGGTTGAAGCTCTTTATCTTGACAAACTTGTGTCATTTGATCCAAGCTCTGTATGGGATGCTCTTCCCTTATTAATTATATCTATGCACCAGTCATCAAATGCTCAGACTTGGGGTGCTGGATAGCTACCTTGAGGAGCCAAGCGAGGAGGGGCTTGTAATTGCCATGGCAATAGCGGGAGTAGCTGGTTTATTAGGGCAGTTTGGCCATGAAGAGGTGTACCTGTACACCTTACAGGCCTTGCAAAATCTTTACTGATTTTGCAAGGGCTGTTGTAACTGGCAGGTTACCTGCCCCCTGTCCCATTTGGCAGGCTTGGGTGGAGGGTCTGATTTGGAAAGTGCCCATGCTCATGGTAGTCTGCATGTGCAGACTTCCTGGGCATGTTATTCGGCAGTGGGATGTCTGGGAATTGGCAGTAGAAGGGGCCGATTCTCTTCCTGAAGGAACCGAGGTGTGGATGGTGGGTGTCAAAGGTATTGGCCCACTGACAGCACTCATTAATAGTCTTGGGAACCTTGACCAAAAGATGGAGGGCAAAGTCCAGAGGAGTATATGATCAGAAATCCTCTCACTGGAATAGCTTGAGGATCTCCTCTGAAGTTCAAAGCTTTGGAGGCATCAAGCCATTGGTGTAAGGGTGGAGTTTTCTAAGCCACCCACTCCAACCAAGTCTGGCCGGCCTCCTTCGGCAGACCTCTCCACCTCTGCCTACATCAGTCCAAGGTGATTTCGAACTCTTTTGTGATGGCTTCCCCAACAGCGATGAGGTCGCCTTGCTCTTCCTCCCCAAGGGTATTGAAGGCTGAGACACTTGCCATCTAAGTGCTGACCCAGAATCGGAACGACTTATTCAGGAGTGGTTGATACACCTTTAGGACTCTCTCAACATGGTCAAGCCAGCCTTCTGGTTCCTCCTTGTCCTATTTCTTTATGAAAGACCCTAGGCTGTTGAGCACAGAGTGCAGGGATGGAGTTGGTGTGGGGCGTATACCATTGCTTATCAGAACAAGTTGGTGTATCTTATCTGCAGCTTCCCTTCTCTTTAGGGCTGCTTGCTCAGCTTCCCTCTCTCATTGTTCTGCTTCTTCTCTTTTCTCTCAGGCAAGCTGCTCTGCTTCTTTTGCTGCTCGCTCTGCTAACCATTTGCATTGGTCTGTTTCTCTTTTCTCTTCGGCAAGCCACTCTGCTTCTTTCATTGCTCGCTCCACTTCCCTTTCTCATCAGTCTGGTTCTTTTCTTTTCTCATGGGCGAGCCATTCTGCTTCATTCTAGTGTCATTCTGCTTCCCTTTCAGCGCGCTTAGTTTTCAAGATTAAGAGTTCATTTTTGGCTCCTTTTTTTGTCATTGGCTGAAGTTTAGTATGCAACCATCAGAAATGAAAAAAATTATCATTATCATATATAAGTAATGTGATATATGATAGCGCAAAAACGAAATTTCATATATAATTGTATTCAAATCGCGCTGCGCAAAACGGTTAAAGGTAACAAGTTACTTTTTTTTCGTTGTAATGTACACTAAATTGCGATCATTTTGGTATATAACACACTGTAAAACGATAAAAGCAACACAGAGAAAATATTATCACAAAATAATGCATGAATTCGTAATACGCGGACGTAAACAAATATTTTTTTGAAAAATTCACCATAAATCTAAATATTGTCCTAGAGACTTCCAATTTCTTTCAAAATGAAGACAAATGATTGAATATTACTATACTGTAAGAGTATTAGCTTACAATTGCAGTTTTCGACCATATCTGACGAGTTAAAGTTGACCGAATGTCGAATTTTTTTATATATTTTTTTATATGCAATTATTTCGGAAATTAGAAAAGCTACAACCTTCAAATATTTTTCGTTTTATTCTACATGAAATTGCGCACATTTTCATATATAAAACTCTATGAAATGCCTAATATGAAATGGAGCAAATATTCCGAGAATGGGACGTACGCATTTCGGAGATTTGTGGCGGAGAATCCGCGCGCGGAGGGAAGGAAAGTTTTTTTTTAAATTCACCATAAATCTAAATATTGTGCTAGAGACTTCGAATTTGTTTCAAAATTAAGATAAATGACTGAATATTACTAGACTGTAAGAGTTTTAGCTTACAATTGCGTTTTTCGACCATTTCGGTAGAGCCAAATTTGGACGAACGTGGTTTTTTTTCTATATCGTGATTTATATGCAAATATTTCAAAAATGAGAAAAGCTACAACCATCAATTATTTTTTGTTGTATTCTACATGAAATTGCGCACATTTTCATATATAAAACTTTATGTAACGGCTAATCTAAAATGGTGCAAACATTACCACAATCGCACATATGATTTTTTCGGAAGAGTTACCGCGCGGACGTAAAGAAAATGTTATTTTTTTCATAAATTCACCATAAATCGAAATATTGTGCTAGAGATTTCCAATTTGTTGCAAAATGAAGGTAAATGATTGAATATTACTAGAATATACGCGTTTTAGCTTACAATTGCGTTTTTCGACCATTTCGGTAGAGTCAAAGTTGACCAAAGGTTGAAAATTGGTCACTTATAATTTTTTATATGAAAATATTTGAAAATTGGTAAAAGCTACAACCATGGGTTGTTTTTAGTTGTATTGTGCATGAAATTGCGCACATTTCCATATATAAAACTTTATGTAACGGCTAATTTTAAAATGGTGCAAACATTACCACAATCACATGTATGATTTTTTTCGGAAGAGTTACCGCGTGGACGTAAGGAAAAAGTTTTTTCATAAATTCACCATAAATCGAAATATTGTGCTAGAGACTTCCAATTAGTTGCAAAATTAAGGTAATTGATTGAATATTACTAAAATATAAGAGTTTGAGCTTACAATTGCGTTTTTCGACCATTTCGGTAGAGTCAAAGTTGACCGAAGGTTGAAATTTTGGCACTTATCGTTATTTATATAAAAATATCTCAAAACTGATAAAAGCTACAATCATGAGTATTTTTTTTGTTGTATTCTACATAAAAATGCGCACATATTCATATATAATACTTCATGTAATGGCTAATTTAAAATGGTACAAAAATTATGTCAAAGTGACGAAATAATTTCCGAGATGTGTCACAGATACTTTTTAGTGCGGCAAGAAAGAAATTCGCGCTTGCGCGCCTGCGTAACGATTGTAAACAAAACAACACCTTGATCCGTGAACTCCCAGCATCCCCCAAGGCACGTGATTCAAGAGTTTTCAGCTGGTAGGCCTAAAAGTATTTTTCCGCGAATTTTTAAAAAAACTTTTGTATGTCGACGTAAAATACGTCCAGGCGGCACCCGAGAGACAAAAAATGTAGACGTAAAATACGTCCAGTCGGCGTTTAAGGGTTAATAATAAAAGCAAGTACACTGTCATGCAGTAGCTATCAAAAGCTAAGGTTTATGGTTAGTTACTCTCTCTTCTCTTGTAGCTAAATTGGCATGCATGTGGTCTAAGAATTTCCTATCTCTAACTCCTGTAGCAGTCCGAACTTTGTTCACCCGTAACATAAAATACCTAAAACAAACAATAACACTACCTACTGTGGGAACTTGTTTTCTGTGTGCTCGTACAGGGAATTTTGTGCTTGGTTTTACAGGTTCATCTCTTCTCTTGCAACCTGCTTTCTAGCGATTGCTAATTGCTGATAGTTGCAATGCAAGTGATTTGCAGCAAAGCAACAACAGGATCTGACAGAAAGGGCACCACTAATTTGGTTGTACCTGGGGAGTGTGCATCTGGTGGGGATAACCTGAATCTTATCTACAAATGACCTGGTCAAGGAGGTGCAGCCATATAAACAAAACTTAGGCTGAGGACCTGTTTTAGAGTAGTAATGATTATGCAAACTGCATGGTAGGCGTAATTAATTATATTTACACCCGTAAAACCATATTAGAAAGAATTCATGTGACCCTATGGGTTTTAAGGGGACAGAAGGGCCCCATAACACAAATAATGATCAGCAATGGATTAGATCTTTAAGCAGATGAACAGGTGGCTGGTTTTCTGGATACGTGGCATGTAGGAGACACTAGGAAATGGGAAGAATTCTGGAGCACACGAGGTGAGAATCAAGAATCCACAGCAGCTCAATGACAAGCCTGTAACGAAACCGATTTGGACCTGAGCAGGATTGGGTAATACATGTGAATTATGATCAAGGAAGGCATATGTAGGGTACCAAGTAACTTGATTACATAACGAATATTGTACGTTAATAATCTTTTCAAAGGAGAGCAGTTACATTACTGATTGATTATGAAAGAAAGAAGTTTCATTATTGGTCAACTTTGAATGAAAGAAATTGTTACTGACTTGAAAACATTTACATTACTTCACAACAGTATAATCTTTGGCTGATAGCTAATAATCCAATGCAATTATAACATTTCACAGATAAAATACAGTACAAATAAGACATAATGTAATTGTAACAGAATACAGCGAAAGCACAGTATGAGTATAAGACAATATAATCATAACACAATGCAATTATAACACAGTACAGGAATTGCTCAGGGAGATGAAAAGGGAATTAAGTTAGTGGCAGAGATAAACTGACTGCTAGAACCTTAAGTTGCACATACCTTTATCAGAGATTGGAGTTTGTATCCTTCAGGCCACTGATGGGAAGGGAATATTAATTCATGACAAAGAAGGTACATAGGCTTAGCAGTAGCCCGTCTCAAAGGGGAACAGTAGCTTAGGAAGGGGTGTATGCGAGACTCGCTCATCTGCAGGTGTAAGAGAGTCTAAGGAAGTCCTCGGCATGCTTGCACCTTTTACCAGTTCAGAGAGAGTTTGCCTGTATCCTGCTAGGTGGTGCTGCCTGTCCTTCTACGACCTCTCGACCATGTGGTCTCTTCGGGCTACAAAGCGAGCATGTGGTCTGGGCATTCAATATGGCGGCTGGTTTATCCTTCCTCGGTGGGGCGGCATGGCCTCCAGATGTGCACTTTCTCTCAAACCCATTTTAATCTGCAAGCAGAAGGCCACAGCAGTCAAACAGACAAGAGGTGATTAAGCGTTAATAACTTAAAGGAAGTATTATGAGAGATGGAGGGGCAATTATGTATTTTATTATGAATAAAACTTATCCTATGTTACTTTGAATCGGAGGTGGCATAAACTTATCACAATCTATATATATATATATATAATATATATATATATTATATATATATATATATATATATATATATAGTGTGTGTGTATAAGTATAGATAGATACATAGACACTTTAAAATATATGAAATTTTATCCTACGAATATCGTTTAATATTCAACTTACGGCACCGGTGCAAAAGGAATTATTGCTAAATGATTTATCATCGTTAGGATTCGAACCGTTGACTGGTTTTGACACGATAAATAATGACTTGGTCCTAATTTTGTGAATGAACATAATTGCAATACAATGAAACAAAAAATGGCGGGAAGTGAGAAAATATTGCTTCCATTTGAAAAGGCACTTATACTCGTCAAAAGATTTTAAATACTTATAATAAAGAAAATATAAAATGTGAAATCCTTCATGAAATTGATTATTCAATGTAATAGTACTTTTTTTTTAATGGCAAAGTCCTTCAAGTTGAACTAAAAAAGGTAGTTTCTTTCAGATAACATGTCAAGGCAACAAAAAACTGTGTTTGTCACTGGAGGGACTGGATACATCGGATCCCACTGCATTCTGGAGCTTCTGAATGAAGGCTACGAAGTTGTCACTATAGATAACCTGACTAACAGTCGTGCTGGAGCCCTCAGAAGAGTGCAAGAAATCACTGGCAAATCAGTCATATTTTATCAGTGTGATTTGCTTGATGGAGAGGCTGTCAACAAAATATTTTCAAAGGTTAGTAATTTTGAATTAAATCATTCCTTTTTTCAGGAAAGTTGCGCAACATATAAGTTATACGAATTAGCTATAAATGTTTTGAGTAATGAGCGCATAAGATTAAGATAAGGCCTTAACCGACGATGTTTAAACGAGGCAAGAAGTGTGAGGGCCACACCTGACCGGTATGACAGAAATTCTGTATTTAATAAGTCATCGAAATTTGAGTGTATAAATTCATGGAGTATTTTTTTTATGTTGCTTATACGATTTATCATTTTTGTAACCTCTTCATTTTCTTATAACCATCAATTATTATGACTTCATTGACTGAAGTTTAACCCATTTGTATTGATTTTTCTAGATTATGAAATAAATGTTGGAAAGGTGTTTGTTTTCTGTTATAATTCTCTCTTCTAATTGTTCCAAACTAGAGATTTTTATTTGTTTAAAACTATATACTAGACTATGTAGCTTTTTTTATATGTCCTGAAATGATATTGACTTTAATCCAAGATATGGGAAGCAGTTATCATTATTATTATTATTATTATTATTATTATTATTATTATTATTGAGAAGATGAACACTTCTCGTATAGAACAAGCCTACAGGGGCCATTGATTTAAATTTCAAGATTCCAAAGAATATGGTGTTCTTGAGAAAGAAGTGAGAAGAGGTAAAGCAAAATACAGGAAGAAGAGATAATACGGAACCACATCATTAAGGAAATAATTAATTAACAAGGCAAAACCGAGCACCGGACACAAAGCAAGCAAAAGCACATCTCTCACACCACACACACACACACACACACACACACACAACACAAACACACACACACACACATATATATATATATATATATATATATATATATATATATATATATATATATATTATATATATATATCTCCACAGGTGAAAAATAACAGGCGGGGTGTAGGTCCTGACCGGTTTCGACTTTATTTCCAAGCCATTGACGAAGGACTGATTCATAGTATTAGAAGTCACAAATATATATACCACAGAGACAGTATTGACGAACATACACACAACCGTTTGAGACTGCAGATCCACCCACAGGCAGGTGTAGAGGTAGGAGTGGTTTTCAAAAATCATTTGACTAAAATTTACGATAAATTCTCAAGGGACACTACCGATAAATGTACCGGTACCACCGTAGGATACAAATTTCATTACCAATACTGCCCCATTACTGGGTTTACAAATATAATAATCCTATTTCCATACATCTCTACTGCCTACCTGAAAATTAAAATAATTAACAAATTTCTTTTGATATTAACGGATCAAGTTCATGCATTCCTTGACTGATGTTCATATTATTGTTGTAACTTTCTTTTATAAAGCTAGATTCAATTATATTTCTTTCCTTTGCATTTTTAGAACGTAACAATCTTTTTTGCACTATTTCCTCGTGCATACCTCACACATTTTTTATATTGTTATATTCTCTTCTCCAATGCTTTACCGTAAACATTTGACCAATGTAAAAGTTGTCACAAGATCTACATGGAATTTTATATACACATCCTTTAGTATTGTCAGGGGACACCTTTTGTACTTGGGGCACAGTTTGATCAAGTACTTGGTTGTTGCTTACTTCACTACAGCCAGACACCTGACCCTTCATCACAAATACTAAACGACTGAATACTCTAAAGGTGACAGTGATCCCTTATAGAACTTAACCGTCGAGAAAACAATCGGTCTAAGGTCATTAAAATAGATGTGAGGTAATATTAATTAAAGGGCATCACTCCTTCATTAATTTCAAATCTAATATCGACTTGGTCATGGGATATCTTATTCACGACTTGAAGAAAATTAGACTACATTATGTATGGAGAAACTGTCTTCTGGATATATACTGGGGAAACGATCATGTCCAGTAATATTCAACCTTATCTTTTTCAAATCTATCTTGTTACAACGTAGATGACAACATTGACCGTTTAGAAGAAAAATTAACTCGAAAAGGAACCTCTCATCGAGTAAATGGAATTGCAGTACAACAAAATGTCTTTGATCCCCACCTTCCAAGAATAGCATTAATTACCAACCGTAAAATAAACAAAGCAGAGAAGTACAACAACTACTGATGAAGAACTTTATATATACTCATGGGAAAAACTTGGTTTGGATTATAGCAAGAAATAAAGACTGTACATGTACAAGTAAACAAACAGTACCAAGTTGGACTGGCATCAATATAATAGCAAGAAATTAATATTTTTTATCCCATGATGATATCGGTTACCTGTCAATAGTAATTGCTCTAGCTACGGAGTTATGAACATTATCTGAAATTATGGAAAGGCCTGAGGAAATCCGAAAGAATCTACTTCTTTCTTCTATAGTGGTAGTTATGGACCAAGCTCTCTATGCAAAAGTCTGTGAAATCGTATGGAAGGAAAAAGAGGTGTACAATTATAAACTTATTCGTATGGGAGCTTTCCACACCATCTTCACGTCAATTCTTAGCAAAAGATTCCAAGATGGAGGCCATAACATCTACATTGAATCTTGAATACTTGGAGAAGTTTCAGTTACTGGTGTAATGGATGGACAAATGTACAATCATGCAGTTCGAGTCCACAAATGTTGATGTGAAGCAATGATGAGACTTCTGTGGGAAAACTTTGTATCCTGGATTACTAATGATGGTATTGAGGTAGTGAACAACTTTGTCAATGAAGTAATGAGATTAAGTGATGGTCTCAGTTAGGGCAATATTGAGGAAATATTGCAAGGACCAGAATTTAAATCTGCATTTAACTTATGGAATAAGTTTTAGGGTTATCTTTATGATAATGGGGACGTATCTGCTTTCTTGATGCCATAATGTTGACATGGTGGGAAGTATACTTTTTAATATCCTACAAGCATCTCAAGAGGGAAACTGACTGCTTCATCTTCATGCAATAAGGTTATATAATGATTCTTTGGTGGTGTTCTCAAGATTAGATCAACTCAGCAAGATACTTGCCAGTATACTATGTACAAATGTTAGTTAGAAAAAGACCACCCTAAAGTATATGAGTTTTTTGAAGAGCCAGTTCTCTGTACAAATGTCAGAAACAAATACCTTGGGGTGCATACCAATCGATCAAGCCATAGAGGAAACAATAAATAAAGATACACAAACAATGGGAGGTACTTTATGATTTAGTCTTAAGCCAGGAGAAATGAAAAGGAATTATTTAACAGCAGCAGAATACAGAAGTTCGTTTTTACATCTTATGCGGACCTTTATTGACTCAGAATGGAATATGATGAATATGCAGTATCATCAGTAGTGAAAATCATTAAGAACTGAACTGGACAAATCCTTTTTCAGAAGAAAATGAGCTATTAATTGTCTCCTCAGGAAAAATAGCTACTGGTGACGTTAAGACAGACTTAATGAATGCACATAAAATGGGGGAAAATCGATATGAAATCTTTAAGAAGGAGGGACTAGAAAGTATCCCCCTTACAAAGAAATTTAATGACCGTGTGACACAGTCTAAACTTAAAACATTCACTTCAATGCGCATGAAACAAGAGGTAAGTTATAAAGATAAAGCCGTCATTTTGAAAGCTGAACGAGCTTTATTTGGTGAAATGAGCATAACATCACAAGCTTTGGAATCTTCGAATGAAAGAGGTTTTATCTCATTCCTTAGGACCTCGTCCTGTAGCAATGCCATAGGGACTACTTCATAAAACTTAGAAAGCTTCCATTTTAAACTTTTTGCAAAAGGATGTGCCCACAGTTGAATCTATTCCAGAACATTCTGCAACAATTATTGATGGGATGTGTCTTGTACAAAAAATAAAGGTAATCAAACAACATTTTGGGAACCTGCCTAGGATTTGTTCACGATTTTAAATGAAGGTGAAGGAAGTCAAAGAATTGTTGTTGTATTTGATACATATCAAGAACTAACAATAAAAAATAATGAGCGGCAAATGAAAGGATCAGATTCTAGAATGATGGTCACACAAATTACCAAAAAACAAATAATGAGACAAAGGAGAAAGCTTTTGGGACACAAGAAACAAAACAAGACTCATTTCATTCTTAGTAAAAGAATGGTAAAGATTTATGTATACAGAAAAATTAAAAGATAAATAATTGTTTTTAACATGTGAGGACACGTTACAAAATTACCAACAGTAATACCCAGGAAATATATGAATTGAAGAATACTCGTGAAGAAGCACATGGTCGCTTACCATTACATGCTGACCGTGCTGCAAAGGAAGAATGTCATGCAGTACTGTCAAGTTCAGTAGATACTGATGTTCCTTTTAAGACTAGGATTTCAAAAACATAACGTGCCGTTGTTTAAAAAAATGTGGATCTAAAAGTAGACTAAAACGTGTTGATTTTGAGAAATAATAGCTCATCTTGGAGATGTATGTGATGCTCTTATTGGACTACATTCTTTCACTGGTGGTGACACGATCAGCGCATTTGCAGGAAGAGGAAAAGTTATGGCACTGAAGAAGATGATTAGTGAAGGAGCACATAACACATTTTCTAAGTTGGGATCAGAGTGGCAGACTTGGAAAGGTTCACTTGCTACATTACTTTAGGAAAATAGCAACATTTAACATCGATGAAATAAGGTATTGCCATGTGCTTCATGCCAAAAAGGGAGAAACAGAGAGTCACATGTTGCCACCATGTCTAGACTGTTTGAAAAAAGCATTCAGAGGGGGCTTAGCTTACAACCAAATCCAGGTAAACCAACTCCCACTGGAAGAGGTAGGCAATTGATTAAAATTTATGGAAAAGAGCAACTTGCTATAGATTGGATGGATTGCTTGCCTGCTCCTGAGGCCGTCCTTGATTTACTTGCATGCACTTACTCCGAAAGTTGTAAGTAACCCAAGTGCATTTGCTTAGTAAATGGAATAAAATGCACAGACATGTGTAGTCTTACAGACTGCAGTAACCAAGCATACTGAAACCGTAGATTGTCAGCAAGATATGAATGATGAATATGATATATGTGGCTGTGTGATTGTTAGAAAGTTGATTAAAAATACATGAAAAAAGAAAGTAGATTAAAAATACATGAAAGAAATCCGGCATCAATTCATTTAAACCATTGAAGCAAAAAGACTTTGCAGACGGAGCTAAGGCCATATTATGGTCGATGAACACTTTGTGGAGGCATGAATTTTTAGGTGACAGCTCCAAATAATTAACAACAAATGTAGTCAAAATGAAGCGATATATGAGTAAAATTACTCTATGGTACAGTGTAGAGGGTAGACACACTGACTGCAGTGAAACTAGAAGCAGTGCTACAGATGACTAGAATGCTCTCTTACACTCCAAATTATGGTCCTAACTCTTAAACAAAGCATCTTACAGAAATTTTATATGAATTAAAAAAGCTTCAGAATTTTATTTTGATGGGAAAACAATTAACATAATTGTTCAATTATATGTTATGATTTTGTGATATGGTCAATTTTCATGAAAAAATTGATTTTTGTACGTGTATAAAAAGAGCATTAACAGCTTGTAAGTTTAATACACAAAAACAGTATTAAAATAGGGTTGACTAGTTTATTTTTTTTTCAAGGCTCGTACATTTTCCATATCTAGAGAGCCTACTCGTCCCAAAAATAATAGTAATCCTTTGCCGCTAATTTAATACCAAAAAATTGACTGGCTAATGGACTAATAATAATAATAATAATAATAATAATAATAATAATAATAACAGGAGAAAGACAGAAAGAACAGAGGACTGGCACAACAAACCAATGCACGGACAATACATGAGACAGACTAAAGAACTAGCCAGCGATGACAATTGGCAATGGCTACAGAGGGGAGAGCTAAAGAAGGAAACTGAAGGAATGATAACAGCGGCACAAGATCAGGCCCTAAGAACCAGATATGTTCAAAGTACGATAGACGGAAATAACATCTCTCCAATATGTAGGAAGTGCAATACGAAAAGTGAAACAATAAATCACATAGCAAGTGAATGCCCGGCACTTGCACAGAACCAGTACAAAAAGAGGCATGATTCAGTAGCAAAAGCCCTCCACTGGAGCCTGTGCAAGAAACATCAGCTACCTTGCAGTAATAAGTGGTACGAGCACCAACCTGAAGGAGTGATAGAAAACGATCAGGCAAAGATCCTTCTGGGGACTATGGTATCAGAAACGGATAGGGTGATACGTGCAAACAGACCAGACGTGACGTTGATTGACAAGGTCAAGAAGAAAGTATCACTCATTGATGTCGCAATACCATGGGACACCAGAGTTGAAGAGAAAGAGAGGGAAAATTGGATAAGTATCAAGATCTGAAAATAGAAATAAGAAGGATATGGGATATGCCAGTGGAAATCGTACCCTAATCATAGGAGCACTAGGCACGATCCCAAGATCCCTGAAAAGGAATCTAGAAAAACTAGAGGCTGAAGTAGCTCCAGGATTCATGCGGAAAGAAAGTGGTTGCATCCTAGAAACGGCCACACATAGTAAGAAGAGTGATGGACCTCCTAAGGAGGCAATGGATGCAACCCTGGAACAACCCCACACTATAAATACCACCCAGTCGAATTGGAGGACTGTGATAGAGCAAAAATAATAATAATAATAATAAATAATAATAATAATAATAATAATTAATCAATAATAATAATAATTTAATAATTAATAATAATAAATAATAATAATAATAATAATAATAATAATAATAATAATAATAAGATTAATTATAAAATAATTGAATAAAATTTAATAATAATAATAATAATAATAATAATTAATAATAATAATAATAAAATTAATAATAATAATAATAATAATAATAATAATAACATATAATATAATAATAATTAAGAATAAATAATAATATAATAAATAATATCAAATAAATAATAATTAATTAATTAATAATTAATAATAAATAAATTAATTGAATAATTAATTAAATAATTAATAATAATTAATAATTATTAATAATTAATAATTAATTAATAATAATAATTAATAATAATAATAATAATAATAAGATAATAATAATAATAATAATAATACTAATAATAATAATAATAATACCCTTTATTTCAGCTCAGGGCCATATACATGGAATAGACAAAGTACAGACAGTAACATACACAATCTAGATACATGAGACATCATGATAAAAAAAATAAATAATCGGCACTTATCCACAAAATAGCTGAAGTAGAATAAAAGATAGTAATCATAATAATGGTAATAACAGTACTAATATTCGTAAGAAAAAAAATGCATTGAGAATTATAACAGTGCACAGGTCCAGAGGGCTAAATACGAATATTGGATGTAAAAAAAACTTTAGCTTGATAGTAATCACAGTAATAATGAAAAGTAAAATATCAGCAATAAATATAATATTACAAAATCTGCAGATGACATCTTTCCAATACAGAGATTAAGTCCTTTAGGGGACAAAGGCCTCAATTTCCCATCTTTCCCACAATTTAGATCTTCTTGCTTCACTCCATAGGATGCTTTGTATGAGAGAGTTGCTGCTGTTTCTCACTCGGGTTACCAGACTGGACATTGTTCGCCTTACAATGATTTTTAAATCATCCAGGTGGTTTTCTTTGAACACCTGTGTGGCGGAATGGTAGCGGGGAGTGTTTGTGAGGCGTCTCAGAATGTCATTGTGCACAACAGTGATACATCTCGTGGTCTCTCGGGTATAGTTCGTCCAGAGGGAACACCCATAGCTACTGTAGCAGTAAGAGTGGAAGAGCAGCAGTTTTACGTCACTGTGTCAGAAGGCAAACCTCCTTGTAATCATGTTGCCAGTTGCACATAGTTTACGATGCCTCTGTTCAATATCTGCCGTATCTTTTAGGTCGTCGGTGATAATGTGACCCAAATACGGAAATTCGTGCACAATTTCCAGCTGATGGTTTCCAAGGAAAATTTGTGGTTGTGCAAAATGCTTAAGCGATCTCGGGAGCAGCGACATGCACTGGGTCTTGGTTTTGTTGTAGATTATATCAAGTTCCTCTGCATATTGGCGGCAAGTGTCAATGAGTTGTTGGAGACCTTGCACTGATGGGGAAATCAGAACCACATCGTCGGCGTAACAGAGGTTGTTTATAGTTGTTTCCTTGACAGTGCATCCGATTCGGAGTGAGTTCAGTTTGACATTCAAGGCATCTGTGTACGTATTAAACAGGTATGTAGAAAGAATGCCCCCTTGCCGAAACCCGTTTAGGGAGCTGAAGGTGTACGATAATACGTTACCCAATTTGACACAGAATTGCTGTGTGGAGAACCAGCAATGTTAAATGCCAGTTAGATATACAGGTGTGCCCCTTTTATGCAACTTCAGGAAAAGCTTCAGGTAGTTTACCCTGTCAAATGCTTTTCTCACATCTCTAAAACAAAGGAAAACAGGAGGGGCTGATGATAGGTAGTAGTTCAGCAATTCTTTCAGTATGTAGATGCAGGTGTCAGTTGAGTGGTTTGCTTTAAACCCGAACTGGTTGTCTGTGGTATGTAGAAAGGAGAGAAGTCTCACTAGAAGAATCAACTCAAGTATCTTCGATGCGATTGTTGTGATTGCAATCGGCCGGTAGTTGCCAGGGTCAGCTGCATCATTTAGCTTGTTTTTGATTAATGGTATCAAGTGGACTAAGAGTAGGGAGTCTGGAAGAAACTGGTGAATTATGCACGCATTGAATAGGGCAGCTAGCAAAATGTAAATGATCGAATGGCAGAATTTGAAAGCCTCTGTGGGAAGACCATCACAGCCGGGCGATTTATTGTTAGGTAGGCTGTTTACGGCCTCGCCGATGTTACCTGGCGTAATACGGTCTGCAAAATGAAATTGAATGTTGTCAGTAAGGAGGTTATCTACATCCCTTCAGGAATCTTGATCATTTATGCAACTCAGGGTATTGTTGAAGTGATCGCCCCACATACTTGCGATAGCTTCGTCTCCGACTGCTTCCCCACTCTCTGTGATAGCTTTTTAGTTTTGAGGTTTAAGGACTGGATATCTTTCCAAAGACGAGGATAATCACCAGATTCTAAGTTTCTAGACATTGCATCGGCTCTTAGTTTTTCATTTAACCTGCAGTGCTTAAGAGCAAGTTTGAACTGCGCTCTCGCCTGCCTCATTAGTAATGCAGTGTCCTTCCCTCGGGCTGCCATTTTGCCTCCACAGTAAAAACATTTCTTGTGAGTATGTATACAGATCTTTAACCAGGTCATTCCATCCAGGTATATTACGAGAATTACCTTGACGAAATCTATAGGCAGTCCTGCCCGAAGCAAGCATACCGGAGATTATGTTCGAATAGAATTCATTCAGATCCCTCCTGTAGTGGTCATTTCTACAATTTGTGTTGGTACAAAGTAAGGCGTCTGTCGGTTGAACTATTGACCGCAACCTGGTTTCCGCGGTCGCCCTAAAGTATCTGATTTTCTGTTGGTTTTTAAAAACCCAGTTTACCGCTGGTGGGTGGTATGTTAGGGGGTTCACGGTAGGGAGGGATGGGGTACTGAAAATACACCTGTAATGGGATGTGATCGTAGCCCGTTGCAAAATCGTAGCGAATATTGCAGGTCATAATAGAATCATGAAGTTGTTGTGGAGATGTGATGCAGTGGTCCATCCAGGAGGATGTAATTGCGTCCGCTCTATCATGTACATATGAATAGGAGGAGCATAACATTGCTAATTTGGAGAGCATGATTTTGACAGAAGCGAGTAAGTTCATTATAAAATCGTTTTGTGGGGTGAGAATTAAGGTCCCCGATTATACAAATATGATCAGCAGGAGAATCCTGAATAATACTGTGTAACTCCCCTAGGATCATGCAGTAATGATCAAAATTATTGTTATTTTCCCATGGCATATAAACATTAATTATTAGGATTTTAGAGTTCCCTACTGTCACTTGAAGCCCCAATAATCTGTCACTCCTGTAGGTCATCACCTTTATCATATTATCTAACGATTTGTGCCACAGGAAAGAAAGACCCCCTTTCGGGCAACCGGCTTTGATTTGATCTGTAACTTGCATCGATGAAGTCGAGAAGGTTCTGAAGCCTTCCTGAAGTTTTTGCAGAACATGTTTAGGAGAGGAATATTCTCTTCTTTCTGCTTGTTTGTATCTGCCAGCCGCCAGACCCCCATGATCACTCTCATCTGCATCTACGATGGGGGGTTGGGGGTGGAGAGATAGGGTGGGGAGGATCACGAGGGCTGGTAGTCATCACCGGAGATCTATCCACTGGAGGCACTGGGGAGGAAGAAGAGGTTGGGAGACCAACAGTCCCCTCAGAACGGTCTATAGGTGATGGGGGCACTTCCATGTTGCTGGGAGGCAAGGAAAAACTGGATGCTGCATTCATAGGAGTCTGGTGGCTATTTGTGAGATTGTCTATCGATCCCTGCACTCTTTTGATCGCATCCAGGATCCGTGTGAGATTATTTGTTTCTACCTTTTTAAGACTGTCTAGGGATTCCTGTAGTCCTTTGATCACGTCCCAGATTCTTGATAATTTACCATTTGTCTCCTCGATTTTTTCCGAGTTTTTTCCAATTATTTCTGAGAGGGATTTTGCTGTTTAGAAGGTATTTTCTGCCGTGTGGTACACCGCAGGTAGGCTTAGGTCAGCAGGGCCCCTTGGAGGCAGATTGTAAGGGTCATCGGCGTAGATTCATTTATCCATTATAGGCAACAATTTGACGACCTT
Organism: Macrobrachium nipponense; assembly: GCF_015104395.2. Classification (NCBI taxonomy): domain Eukaryota; kingdom Metazoa; phylum Arthropoda; class Malacostraca; order Decapoda; family Palaemonidae; genus Macrobrachium; species Macrobrachium nipponense. Next base: position 44,817,493 of record NC_061088.1, on the reverse strand, counting down.
AAAACCCAGGAACTTTCGTCTCCCTGGAGTTATCCTATCTCTCTCTCTCTCTCTCTCTCTCTCTCTCTCTCTCTCTCTCTCTCTCTCTCTCTCTCTCTCTCTCTCTCACGTAGAGGTTAGGAATTCATTCGGCGAATATATTGTTCTGTTTTCTCGAGTAAATCTCATAAAGGCGTAAAAAGTAAAATACCTGGTAAATCCGATTTCCATTCAAATTATTTTCAGTTCATTCATTTAAAAGCGAGAAGAAATCATCCCAGAACTACTAAGTCGTTTCCCAAAATTAATCTCTTTATAAAGTTTCGTTCAAGCAGTCGCACGAGATTCAGTGAACATGTGTGTAAAGTTCGGATCTCGTAATGTAACAATAAATGTCTTTTCTTTTAAGCACGTGAAATACTTTTTCTAGGCTGCTGATGAATGTTGATTTTAAGCAGTTCCCCTCGCATGAGCAAAATTCTTTTAACCGTTATATTGTGGCGGGATCACAAGTTAAAAAAAACAAGCTGGCTAAATCCCCCCAATCGCCCCCCCCCCCCCCCCCCCCCCCCACACACACACATAAACCTAATCACTCCAGCTGCCCAAATCACCCCAGTCACACTTTCCTCTTTACACTACAGCATACATGCAGGACAATTGACCTATACCTACAAAAAAGAACAAAAAACAAACACAAAACACATGTAACTTACCAACTCCAGGGCTATGCTATGCTGTCTGCCGGTCAAGGTCACAGAGATGCCAACCACAACCCAGACCATAACCCACAACCAAACAAACACAACAACAAAAAAGGAACACAACCACAACTTAAGACCACTGCACAAACAATCACCAACAACACAAAAAGGCAACACACACACCCACTAACAACATCAAGGAATCACAATAGCCCCCCAGCAACAACAACAACCCTCAACAACTCACAACCATACCAAGAAACCACAACAGCTTCAACAACAACAACAATAACCCTCAACCACAACAATCACATGCAACCCTCAGGAACTCAAAAGCACAACAAATCCAACAATACAGGCACAACCACTCCAAAGCAAACAACACCAAACTAACAACAAATCAATAACACACAAAACTCAACTGACTTCCAGTACCTTCAATATACTGCTTCCGACACTACTAACTGTCACCAACTCTCACCAAAGATTAACTGAAAACTAACTAAAAACACAGAACTCTGATCTATAACAGCACCAGCAGACAAGCCAGAACTCACCAACAGCCAAAATACAGTCGTTAACCATCCAACCACCAACTATTCTCTCTCTCTCTCTCTCTCTCTCTCTCTCTCTCTCTCTCTCTCTCTCTCTCTCTCTCTCTCTCTCTCTCTCACACAACACACACACACAGACAGACATTGTCAAATGGAACTCCATAACTCCTCCATATTTCCTCCCCCGTTACATTTGACAACGTCTCCTTACACTCACAACACCCACGCTAAATAGCCTTCCGCAACACCCATGGATGCTCAGACGCAGGTCCCCTGGATCTTGTTTGAGGGCCCTCATACACACTCTCAGTTACATCGCCATCAACTTCTCCCAGACAACTTCCAGTCAGACTACCATTACTACCATCTCACTCACTACCATCCTCCCACATCCCATTCACTATCTCATCTACCCCTTCCAACTCTTGTCCAAATATCTCTCGTAACTCTGCCACCAAAAATCACTTACCTCATTTACACTCCTGCCAAACTCTTGAAGAGACTCACTCATACTGCCAACTACATCCTTACCACCTGATTCCCTTCCTGGTGAAACTTCACTAAACCCTGACAATTGAAACCCACACACGCTCTACGTGTCATTCCTCCCCTCAAAGGCATCAAGGCATCTGTATTACATGCCTTATCCACCATTTTGACCCTAACACTAACCCCTCTATCATGCAGCTCATGTTTCTTCCTTTCATTCCCTTTCCTTACCTTCTTCCGCTTTCTTCCATACTCAACCAACACCAACTGCCGATCTTCCACCCATCTGAATCCCCTTAACACCTAGTTTCCCAAATTCCCAGCCTGACTCATCCTCTTTCGCCTACACACACTCGCCACGTGACCTTTCATTTCACATTCAACTCACTTCGCACGCTGTTCTTTACACATCCTAGCATAATGGCCATTCTGCCCGCAGTTGCCGCAAACCACGTTCATATGGGTACCCCGACATCCACTAACTATGTGCCCTGCCTGTCCACACCTATAACATTTAATGTCCCTATCTTTCTTATACTCGCTCACTAAATACCCCATTTGCCCACACCCGAATCACGCTCGAACGCTCACTGACATTCATTCTTCCTGTGTCCTGGCTTACCACATCTATAACACTGCTGCTCTCGCTTACAACTAACCGACCCTACTCTTCCAACACTTGCACTCCTATCTCTTTTAGGGCTAACTACACTTACTTTACTTGCCCTAATGCTCCTATCTACAACTCACTCTGCCATTCGCCTCGGCCCTTCCAAAACTGCCTCCCTATAGCTTTTAAACTCTGGTACAACCTCAACTACTTCAGTCCTAACACTAACACTCCTACTCTCTTTCATACACCTATCTAACTCGTTATCTTCTACTATCTCTAAAATGTCGTTCCACGTCAACCTTCCATTTGTTCATCGCATTTTCTCCTTATGTTTCAGATTCGTAAACTCGTATACACTCTCTGGGACTGTTGCCAACAACTTTCGTACTAACTCCTTACACTCATTTATCCCTTCATCCCCAAACTTTTTCCTGGCTAATGTTTCCAACCTGCACACATACATCGACAATGACCCACCAAATTCCCCGAATTCAGATTTGCCTTCAAAATTCAAAATTGCATTCTCCCTATATCTAAACACTACTCTTTATCCTCTTTGCCTGTTCTACAATCCTAGCTTTCACACTCTCGTACGGCACATTCCCTACACTCATCATTACCCCATACATACTCAACAAAAATCCTGTCAAAAAGCTGCCTAACTCTCTCGCCCAGCTCTCTTGTTATCCCCATACTTAGCCTCACAATACTTCTCAGATTCCTTAAAAAAGTCCCCTATGTCCCTACTACCATATTCCTCGTATTGTGCACATCGGGGTACCTCTCTCACATACACCACCTCTCGTACTTCCTGCTCACTCTCACTCTCACTTTCACTACTTCCATTCTGACCCTTCGTTCCCTCTTCCGAACACAGTGAATCCACCTCCATACTCACATCCATACTCTTGACTACGCTCTTCTTACCTTTCTTTCTACCAACCTGTTTCCACTAACCACTATCTAAATCACTCTCAGCCCTTTCCCCAATGTATTCAGTCCTAGTCTCATCCTGTCCGTCACCCTTACTAACCTTCTTTCTCTTAGTCTTCTTCTTTTCCTCAGCCCCCTTCTTATTCTTGTCCTCAGGTTTATCCTTATCCTGTGTCTTTCCCTTCTTTCCCTTACCTATCACAACCAAATCACCCTTGTCACTCATACTCTCATCCACTTGCTCTTTCACTTTCTTTACCACTCCTGGCCTGTTACAAGACCCAGTAGGCCTACCTCCTACTGCTCCCTCTCCCATGAATCCGTTTATCATTTCCTGCATCATCTCTTGCACTGCATTCATCATTACCCCAAATTTTTTGTCCATTTTCTCAACCATTCTCTCTTCCGCTCCTTTCACCTCTTCTTTCATTTCCACTTTCGCACTCCTTAGCATTCCTCTCATTTCCTCTAACTCGCTCTTCAGCTCCTCACACTCTACCCTCAACCTTTCATTCTCCACTTGCAACCTTTCCTTAGCTTCCCTTGCCAAACTTAACTCCTCCTTCAGCCTCTCTCTCCTTCAACCCTTCCATCCTCACTTTCTCCACCAATCACACAACTCAATACCTCAATTGTCCTGCAGCTGCCGCACCAACAGTCCCTGTTCGGGCGCCAAAAAATAATGTGGCAGGATCACAAGCTAAAAAAAACAAGCTGGCTAAATCGGCTCCCCCCCCCCCCCCCCCCCCCCCCCCCCCCCCCACATAAACCTAAACACTCCAGCTGCCCAACTCACCCCAGTCACACTTTCCTCTTTACACTACAGCATACACGCAGGACAATTGACCTATACCTACAAAAAACAAAAAAACAAAAACAAACAAACACAAAACACATATACTTGCCAACTCAGGGCTATGCTGTGCTTTCTGTCGGTCGAGGTCACAGAGATACCAACCACAACCCACAACCACAACCCACAACCAAAACAACACAACAACAAAAAAGGAACACAACCACAACTTAAGACCACTGCACAAGCAATCACCAACAACATAAAAAGGCAACACACACACCCACTAACAACATCAAGGAATCACAATAGCCCCCCAGCAACAACAACAACCATCAACAACTCACAACCACACCAAGAAACCACAACAGCCCCCAACAACAACAACAACAACAACCCTCAACCACAACAATCACATACAACCCTCAGGAACTCAAAAGCACAACAAATCCAACAATACAGGCACAACCACTCCAAAGCAAACAACATCAAACTAACAACAAATCAATAAAACAAATCAATAACACACAAAACTCAACTGACTTCCAGTGCCTTCAATATACTGCTCCCGACACTACTGTCACCAGCTCTCACGAAAGACTGACTGAAAACTAACTAAAAACACAGAATTCTTATCTATAACAGCACCAGCAGACACCCAGAACTAACCAACAGCCAATACAGTCGTTAACCATCCATCTCTCTCTCTCTCTCTCTCTCTCTCTCTCTCTCTCTCTCTCAGATCTTGTCAAATGGAACTCCATAACTCCTCCATAATATGTGAGACTTATATGAAACCTTACATAAATGTTTACCATTACCACCGCCAAATAAAAACTCCACTGAAGACTTGCGCTATCCCCTCTACATGGCCAAGGTTCTCAGATTTAAGTGATACTGGACGTTATATCATTGATTTTATATTCAGTTTCCTGAAACTCGTATTTCATTTCTATGCAGTATTAAATACTACATAAGCTTTGTTATTTTTACTGCATCAGCTTGCTCCAACGATTCTCAGCAAATCATTATTGTAGGTGTTCGATGTGTTCATCATTGTGCGAAACCTTAAGTCCATTTAAAGATGTTATATCTGTTCTTTGAACATTTTCCGTCCATTTAGAGATGTTGTATCTGTCCTTTTGAACCTCCAAGTCCATCCAAGACTTCTTATTCATTCATTTCGAACAATCCAAGACCTTATGGGTCTGCTTATCTCTGGTCAATTTGGACCCTCTGAAGTCCTTATGTGACTTCCTGAATCTATTCATCAAGAATAGACACCCCCTCCCCCCTTCATTTAGCACAAACTTTGAGTCTTATTCAGTCATATTTAATTCGGTCATCCCGAACTTTGATTCTTATTCAGACACATGGAACTTTGAGTCTTATTCAGACACATCGAACCTTGAGTCTGTTCCTTTGAAGAACCCTGATTCGTTTAGTGTAAGCAATTTGAGTCTTTTCAGACACCCTGAGTCTTCTGAGACCCCCCTGAGTTTTCAGACACCCTGAGTCTTTTGAGATATCTGAGCCATTTTCCCTGACAAATTTTAGTTTTTTTTCTTTTCTAGACACGAGTCTTTCCAGTCACCCTGATTTGTTTAACACAATCCTAAGTTTCAAGGAACCACCAATCATTCCTCTCGACCACTTTGGTAATTAAGGTCACAATTAGACTGAGTGCCAGTGCCACCTCACCAGCAGGGGCCAGTTCATACTTGCCCATATTGCACCACTGACCACTTCCCTGTACCCTAAGTCTTTACTGTTATATCTAAGGGGCCACACCCATACTAACATCATCTCAAAAGGATTCCATATCCCAGCAAACATAAGACTTCAAGTATTGCATGGTCATTGGCAAGGAACTGGGGCATGCAGGACAAGCCCTCTCTCTCTCTCTCTGCCAAGGCAGAGAGAGAGAGAGAGAGAGAGAGAGAGAGAGAGAGAGAGAGAGAGAGAGAGAGCATGGAAAGAGAACGAAAGAGCAGAGAGGGAGAAAGAAAGAGCACATCAGCTTCCAATGGCAGCTCAAGGAGGGTGCAACATTACAGCCACTCCCACTCCAAATGCAACCTTCAGCAGTGTAGGCTCCTTCATAAGAAAATGGGATGAGGTGCGTGAAGCCTGGCTCGACCATATCGAGAAGGTCTTGAAGACATACAGGCCCTCTCCTGAAGAAATGTCTCTGATCTTGGGCAAACACCCTGAAGGAAAGGGTGCCATTGCATTCAATGCTCTCCCACCCAAGGAGCAAGGAGATCTCACCCTTGTTCGCCAAGCCATCATAAAGGCTTTTGAGATAACCCCCGTCCATTGGAGGAAGTGGTGGAGAGGGGAGACATGCCCAAGGAGGCAGGCCATACTTGGTCTGAGTTCATCTACAAAAAGAATCAAGCACTGAAATGGTGGCTAGACTCTCTCCAAGCCATTAAAACAGAGGATGTCCTTGAACTCTTCCAGCGTAAGGGTATCTTCCTTTATGCCTTGCCAGCCCTTGCCACTCATCCATCAGTTCCCATGGAAGGAAAATATACCTCTCCTCACCAGCCTTCTCAAACTCTCGACAGCAAATCAAGAATGGACACCCCTATAAGAAACCAATATGTGCGCATTGCAAAAAGGTAGGACACCCCATAAAACATTGCTAGGACACCCCATAAAACAGTGCTGTATATGTGCAGCACTGCAGCAGAAGGCACATGTTGAACGCCAAAACAGGAAGCACCAGCCTGCGCCCTCCACAGGGGCAGTGCAATGTAAAGATTTTAGCCGAGCTATTGCACTACTTGGAAGGTTTATTGCCAATCTGCTCAATGGTTAAAGTGCCCTAACAAAGCTAGTACCCCAGCCATTGCTTTGGCACTGACAAACCAAGAAACTTTAGGGCCTCCAGTCAAGGGTCCATTTCTGTGACATTTCTGAGAGGTAGCTACCCTGCCCACTAGGTCACAGCTTATGATGACACTAGTGAGTAGATTTCTCTCATATGGGATGACAGAGTCCCCTATGGAGCTAGAATTGATCGATGAAACCTTGTCATGATTGAGAGTATCAATCTTGTTAAGAGGATACTTCCCACAGTTCAATTGAGGGTCACAAGACATTATAAATCCAAAATCTGCACACTTGCTGTAGCAAGCTACATTCCTGGAGGTTATGCCATCCTCCTGTGACACAATTTCCGGTCCCCATCTATGGTAAGGAAATCAAGGGGTCCCAACCCTTCCAGTCATTCATTAGGCATGACTACGCCTCACAAACCTGCTTTTAACCCATTACCTGGGCCACCTCTATTTCCTGAGCAGTGCCAGGCTCTGCCCATTCTGGCTGGGGAGCCAACCCCAAATCTGATTCCTGTGTCTGAAACTGCATTAGTGCCAGTGCCAGAACACACCCCGAATCTCCTTCCCGGAGATCCCATTCCAGCTGGGCTGCCTCTCCCTTCCTGGTTTGTCTCCTCTGCCAGTACTGGTTAAAGATTACAATCCAGTTTCCTTAGTAACTCCCTCAGATTCCAATGACCGCAGCAGAAGCTCACCCAAAGGCGTAACCTTGCTACCCATGCCTGGCTGGTCATCGCAACTCGTGAGCTGCTCCTGTCAGCGATGATTTCTCCCTCTTCTTCCTAGTCCTCAGCAGCCACATCCTTGAGTCAGGGTTCTGTCATTCATGCCTCAACTGGCTGATGAACTTAAGGAGCATCGAGGACTGGTGCTAAGAATTGTAAGGAATGCCTCTCTTCCCGTTGTTGCAGCAGCCAGAGCAGCTGGCACTCCTCTAACTTCCTCGAACTTGAGTCCACCAAGTTAAAACCTGGAGTCGACACACCAATTTCCGAGAATTCAATGGAAGAGAGGTCAAAGGCATAAAATCTCCAAGTAAGCCTAAGAGAGTGTTGATGAGCTCCCCTGGCACTCATGCTCATGGCACAGTGTCTCCCTTTTATCTTGAGAACTTGGCACCTCTATCCAGAAGAGAATGCCAAGTTTCTTCTTCTATTAGTCCTTCCTTCTTATAACTTTAATTAATTAATCTTGTACTAATTTTCTTTACCTTCGAATTTGTCTTTACCCCTTAATTTTATGCCTTACTAAGGTACTATCCCTCTAATTCAAGGGCTTTGCTTATGCAGAGTGCCAGGTGCCAGTATTCTGGCCCTATCAGTCATTTGACTTTGTTGTGCCATCATGGGGAATGGTAAAGTTTGAAATTATATGCCACAGAACCTTAAGGCTCTTACCAGAAGAATGCCACCCTGGCACAGTGCCATACCTCTAGGTATTGGCAGATGTATCTGTCAGAGGAGTTGCGACCTCTGACTTCCTTTTAACATACCCATGGTCTTCTGAAATTTACTCTGGTGCCCTTTGGGGCTAAGGAACTAATATAGTCATGACAGAGGCTACTTAACAAGAGCCCTGGCTCACTGAGTATAAATTTCCCTGACTAATTATTACTATTTGTTTAAATTTGTTCTTCATTTTCATGTACTTGCATAAATAATTCGGTCCAAATGATTCCATCATCTTTAATTTATACAATAAATGTAAAAGTAATAATTTATATTTTGTCTTGCAATTAATAGTTCAGCAGAATTTTAAGTTAGAACCTAAGATACCAAAAGGGGAAGTGAGAGAGAAAATTTAAATGAGTTTGCTTGCTGGTAACCATTCTCACCTGGGCTAGGGTGTGAATACTAACGTGGTTGGGTAGGTGCTAATGGTAAACCCTTTTCCCAAGCAAACTCTCCAGCCTTTAGGATTTTAATGTAAGGGAAAACTAATTCTTCTCATTTTAATAAAAGCTTGGCGGGAATAATTCGCAGTGGGCCCAGTATTATTTTGAAGTGCTTCCACTTGGCCACCCGCAATCACTGGCCCCCTGAAGTACGAGAAGTACGAGGAACAACTCGCCTGTCACAGTAAAGTGCCAAGTTTTAACGTTGTTAGTCAGTCTCATCGCTGTTTCATTTCATTGTGCGATATACCTGCATTGAGACCTGTATTGCCTTTTGTATTTGTGCTGCTTCAGATTGCAAAATATTTAAGTGAAGTGTAACGTAAATTGTTCAATTGTGAATTACAAGAATCTTGTTCATTTCCAGGCACCTTCTGTGCAACTCCTCATTTACAGATTAGGAGTTAGTCAGCTGCGGTTTCTGTGCATCAACTTGTGTGTAATATTGGCCTTCCCCATTACCTTATGGCACCCTTTGAAGCTGGCTTCTGTTGTGTTGTAAGGATGACATTTTAACTAAAATGTGCATCCTTCTTTTTTATATATCCTTTTATCACATATCAAAATGTAGAGTAATTCCCGGTCTTTCCGCTGATATATATATCACGGAAAAATGTATTCTCGACGCTCAGTTATATGTATATTTATAGGTGCGAGAATGCACAATCTCAGTAGGGGCTCCATCCCTTCTGCATGTGTGTGCATGACGGACACTATGTATCTGTCTGCACAGCCTCCTTATATACAGTCGTTTCTACAATAAAGCCAGTAAGAGTTTCTTGTCTCAGTCCAGTCCTCCCAACTGGCGATCTTCCAGTTCAGGCCACTTACCCCAGAAAACCTTTAATGAATTCACTACAGTGCTCAGTCTAGGTTCTCTGGAGCTCCTATTCCCGGTCAACCAAATGCCATTCAAGGACTTAAAACGGCACGTCCCCTACAGGCGTGTTTTGGCGTTCTTCTTCACGGTATGCCCCGCCATTTATGACATCTGTTGACCATAAGAGTGAAATGGTAGACTCAGAGAACTCGGCTCAAAATTGGGAGCCGTCCATCGCCGTCCCTTCTGGTCCTTCGATGGCCCAATGTATATATATATATAATATATATATATATATATATATATATATATATATATACATTCTACTATTGTCAGCTCCATGGGGGCAACTCGACTAGAGAGAATGGAAGATGATTCTAACCTTAGAGGGTGATCACTATTTTCTGCGTGATCCCGTATGGCACTGAATTGTGGTTTTGCTAAAAGCCTGTTTGTCCTAACCAATCTTCCTAAGTGTTCAAACCATCGTACACGTGCTTGGTGCTTTATTTTTTCCACGAAATTGCATTACAGCAATTACACTCGTATTTATAAACAACATGAGACTAGTTCTGGGGGTACGATGTCTGTACTTAAACAAACCACCAAAAGTTTACTTAGGCTTGAACACTACCCTAACATTAACTTGGGGATACAATTCTCTTAAAAGTTTTGGTAGGCTATTTTTAACAGAAAAACTCTTATTACCATGGCAAAGCATAGTAAAATACAGTACTGCTTTATTGGCTTTTGAAATGGAAACTTTCGGGAACAATAACTTTTCTAGCTGTTTACCAATATATGTTATCTATGAAAGCAATATTAAAACCGTTTTTTTAGAAGCATTTCTTTTATAAGCTGGAATTCTCAATGAAGACTAAAATAACTTGAACAAATGTTAAAGGCTCGGGTCACGAGTGTAAAGACTAAAATGCGTTTGTAAACTATAGGAATGAATGAAGAAAATTTAGATGTGAGTCCTGTAATATATATATATATATATATATATATATATATATATATATATATATATATATATATGTATTTATAATATATATATATATATATATATATATATATATATATATATATATGTATATATATACATATATATTATAAATGATAAAATATATATATATATATATATATATATATATATATATATATATATATATATATATATATATATATATATATATATATATATATATATATATATATATATATATATATATATATATATATATATATATATATATGTGTGTGTGTGTGTGTGTGTATATATATATATATATATATATATATATATATATATATATATATATATATATATATATATATATATATATATATATATATGTGTGTGTGTGTGTATGTATGTATATACAGGCAGTCCCCGGGTTACGACGGGGGTTCCGTTCTTGAGGCGCGTCGTAAGCCGAAAATCGTCGTAAGCCGGAACGACACTTGGAAATATGCCTTAAACTAAGAAAAAGTTAGAGACCTTACCTGTGTGACATGCAAGTAGATTGCATGATGTGTAGTGTGGTTATTCCAATGGCAAAGGATGGTTCTTGAAGGTATAATTCTTTATTAAACTCTTGTGACACTAAAAAGCACAATGTACTACACTTAATCCTTAGGGTATACACTAAACACTGTACACTATATACATGCATTGCACACTTGTAGTAGTACGTATGTATTTGTTAGATCCTGGAGTACACTAAAATCCCAGTCTGGTAGCTCTGGAAGGTAAAAGTATAACACAATTAGTACAAAATACTACACAAAGTCCTGAATACAATATGTAAATTATAGATATCAAGAGTAAAAGAGTTAATGTATGTTAATTAATTCCTTACTTTTAGTTTATAATTCCTTACTTTGAGTTATATCAAGAGTAAAAAAGTTAATGTATGTGAATTAATTCCTTACTTTTAGTAAGTTTAAAGTTGTCCCTGCTATGTAACCTGTATGCATGCAAAGTCTTATGTGGCCCCATAGCCTACATCATTCAGGGGGTTCTGGAATGTACAAAAAATAATTAGTATGTCAGTAAGTACTCTATGCATAGTAAGTTACATACAGTAATATGCACCATACAGTGGTTTAATATCACATATATAACATGTATAAAACTTAGTTAATGTATGTTAATTAATTCCTTACCTTTAGTTTAAAGTTGTCGTTCAATGTAACCCTGGATGGACAAAGTCTTATGTGGCCCCATAGCCTACATCATTCAGGGGGTTCTGGAATGTACAAAAAATAATTTTGTCAGTAAGTACTCTATGCATAGTAAGTTACATACAGTAATATGCACCATACAGTGGTTTAATATCAACTGGTATGCATAGTATGAATGATTGGTCTACACCCCCTGTTCAGCAGGGAGTGTACAGTACCAATTCCATGAGGGACCTTGATCACTTATCCCATGTGAGAGATCTTGGTCACTTTTTTTTTAGTATATAAAACTTACTTAATGTATGTTAATTACTACTATGTATAATTCCTTACCTTTATGTTATGTAGTAACCCTGGACAAAGTTTTATGTGGCCCCATAGCCTGCATCATGGAGGGGGTCCTGGTTTTCTGGAATGTACCAAAAAAGTATCAAAGTTAAGTCATGTTATGTATGTTAGTAAGTTACATACAGTAACCATACGTACAGTGGTTTATACATGTACATATGTACATAATCAAACTTGGTTGGAAAATTCCTGTAAAAAAAAAGTTATGTACGTATGTAATATGTACTACTGTATGTAAAAACCTTACTGTTCATAGTACTTTGTTACACTACATGTTACATGTGATACGTATACTTTCCTGAAGGGTTTTTTCCATCCAAAAATGGTGCTTCTACTTGTAGTTATCCCTTGATGACACTTGTAGTAACAACCTGGAGTTGTGTGAAAAATGTTGTTCTGGAAGAAAAAGTAACAAAATTAGTGTACAAAAATATACACTACAGAAAGTGTGAATGCAAGATGTTAATTACTGTAGATATATCAAGAGTACTAAAAGAGTTAATGTATGTTAATTCAATTCCTTACTTTTAGTTTAAAGTTGTCGTTCAATGTAACCCTGGATGGACAAAGTCTTATGTGGCCCCATAGCCTACATCATTCAGGGGGTTCTGGAATGTACAAAAAATAATTTTGTCAGTAAGTACTCTATGCATAGTAAGTTACATACAGTAATATGCACCATACAGTGGTTTAATATCACATATACATGTAGTATAAAACTTAATTTAGAAATTCCTTACATAACTTACCAACTTTTAGTGAGTCTCAAAGCTGTTACCTAGGTTGTGGGAGATGGAGGTGGAGGTGTAGAGCATTCATGATAAGGATGCATTCCAAACCTAACTTCAGTGTGCTTTATCACAGATAACAGGCTAGGATGATGGGCAGTCTGGAATGAAGAATTAATATTAAAGGACAGTATGTAACCACTTAGGTGTACAAAATTTATTGTACGTATGCAAACATTAAACACAACTGAGAATTCCTTACCTCCAGCAAAATGAAGACATGTAGGCTATGTAGAGGTCTGTTATGTTAAGTCACAGGTGCATGCCAGTCTGGAATGATAATGTAATAGTACATATGATTATAGTATGTATGTTACATACATAACATGGTTATTACATATGTAATATTAAAACATTAATAAAAAAAAAATGTCCTTACCAAAATTCTAGTGGTTGGCTTGCTACTGGGATGGTCCATATGGTACATGAGAGTGGGTGGCTGGGCTATGGAGTGGGATGGGCAGGTGCTTGGGAGTCTGGAAATGATAAAAAATATATAAAATGATAGTTACTACTACTGTAACTACTGCACATGTTATTACTGTTTGACATATGTAGTGTGTAATACGTATGTTCAATATAAAAAATGAAGAATTCTTTTACCTGAAGGAATGGGAGAGGTGATACTACTCGTATCAACTGATTTGGGCTCTGGGGAGGTGATACTTGTATCAACTGATGAGGGAACATCTACATCTGGAAAGAATGATAGGGTACATAAATATATTATAAGGTGGATGTAATTGTAGCATATGTACACTTTTAATAAAATTTCTATTAGCAATTTATAAAACATTTTATACAAATTTGTTAAGGATTCCGTACCTGATGTATAGGGGCGGAGGCCATCAAAACCATGGAAACGGCTCCAGGTCATCTGGGTCACTGTCACTATTCAAAGGGTGTCTGAAATGGAAAAAAAAAAAAAAATAATAAGGTTATGCAACATCACATTGTACCACTATGTAAGTTAGTGTACGTATGTATGTAGGGTGTAAACAATTTCCAACATGAAAATGAGAAAAATGAAATTGCTTACCTGATTGTACACGTGCAGGTTCGGGCTGATACAGAGGGTCCAGGACAGGGGGTAACAGGGGGATCTGGAACTGTCACAGGTAGTACAGGGAGATCTGGAACTGTCACAGGTAGTACAGGGAGATCTGAACTGTCACCGGTAGTACAGGGGATCTGGAACTGTCACCACTTCTGCAATAAAATTACAAATGATGAAAATTAATGAAGTTAACAATTTACTCTTACATTTAGTTTGTTACATAAAAAATTAACACATTTTAAATATGTACACTATGTAAACACATAAATTAGTAAACAGTTCAGAATTCCTTACCAGGACTAGGAGTGGGAGGTGGTGGTACTGGAGACTTGTGAAAGAAAGTGTCAAGCCTGGACTGCACACTTCTCTTCGTCTGCTTCTCCTTCAGGGTCTCCTTGTAGAAAGTCACCAAATCCATGATTCCTCTCTTGATTTTGTCAAACCTAGAAACGTTAGGGTCTTCTGCCTCAAAAGAAGCCAAGGCTCTCTCCAGATGAGTAAAACCCTCTGACAAAGCCTTTCACAGTTAATGACCTGGGTTTTGGCTCTGGTGCCGCCTCCTCTTCCTCAATCATTTGTTGTTCAAGTTCTAGTAAGTCCTCTGCAGACAATTCATCTCCATGGGAAGCCAGCGCTCTGTTACATCATCAGGTTCAAGATCTAGTTGCAGCCTCTTGCTTAGCCCTACGATCTTCCTACTTCACAGTCTCGACGTCTTCTGCCTGGTCAAAGCCTTCAAAACTGTGCACAAACTGTGGACACAGTTCCTCCAGGCCCCATTTAAGTGGTCGTCTTCACCTCGTCCAAGCACTTGCAATGTTCTTCACTGCATCTGCAATGTTGTAGCCCTTCCAGAATTGCTTCAGTGTCAACTCCTTGTTAGCTTCTATGGCCCTCAAAGCAAAACGTATGGTCCTTCTAAGGTAGTAAGCCTTGAAATTTGCTATTACTCCCTGTCCATTGGCTGTATCAGCGATGTGGTATTGGGTGGGAGGTACACCACCTTCACATTTAGGATGCATGTCGCTCAAATTTGAAGGGTGACCAGGGGCATTGTCCAGGACCTAAGAGGGCCTTAAAAGGCAGACCCTTCGAAGTCAAATACCGCTCCACTGCTGGCACGAAATTGGTCATTGAACCAATCTTCGAAGACCATTAAGGTAACCCACGCCTTCTTGTTAGATTTCCAAATCACAGGGAGTTGACTCTTGAAAATTGCCCTTGAAAGCCCTGGGATTCTCGGCCAAATACACCAGCAAGGGCTTCAGTTTCAAATCACCACTTGCATTGGCCCCAAACAGCAAAGTCAGTCGCTCCTTTCCAGCTTTATGGCCAGGTGCTGACTTCTCCTCCTTGGAAAGGTACGTTCGATTTGGCATTCTTTTCCAAAATAATCCAGTCTCATCCACATTAAAGACTTGGTCAGCCGTGTAACCACCATCCTTAATTATCTCAGCCAAACCACCTGGAAACTTTCTGCTGCTTCGCTATCAGCACTAGCAGCTTCCCTTGCAGCTTGCAGCTTCATTATGCAAATTTGCACGAGCCTTAAAACGGTTAAACCAACCTCTACTCGCGGAAAATTCACCACCAGCACTGCCTTCGCCAAACTTTTTCACTACTGCCTCATGCAGCGCTCTAGCCTTCTCCTGGATCACACTTAACTCACCGGAACACGTCGCTGGTTCTGGTCCTCCCAGCCAGATCATGAGCAATTTCTCCATTTCAACAATGCTCTGGCTACGTTGCTTCTCGTTTATCACCGTTGACTTCATCGGTGCAGCATCCTTAACGTGCTTCAGAATACGTTCCCTTATCCTTCACAATGGTTACCACCGTGGTCCTGCTCAAGCCTAAAGAACGGCCTATTTCGGTGTTAGTTTCTCCCTTCTCCGAACGCTTTATCACGTCTATTTGACCTCCATCGTGATGACTTCCTCTTCTTGTGAAACTATCATCGGAGGAAGTACTTTGGCGTTTAGGAGCCATTGTAAATTAGCGAAAATGGCAAGGAATTTCAGCAACGTCTCAGCACACAAACCTAGTGGAATGCAGGCAGGCATGCGATTGAAGTGGCGTCCTTTCGTTATTGTTACGCTTGGCGTCCTCGACCGTCCGAGGTCGTTGTTCGGTCAATTTACCATACAGTTTAATAGCGTTAATAATTTATGCACCTCCGCTCAAAACAAAAACTAGTTCTGCATATGAGGTATCGTTAAAAAAGCATAACAAAACGTCGTAACCTTGGAATTTGTGTTGTAATCTAACCAGAAACTTAGTTTTTTTTAATTAATAGTACTGGAAACAAGCAATGATTTTTCATTATATTTGCGCTTTGGACTGTTTTAAAACTGCGCATCCCAAGCTAGTGTATTCATTCGCCCGCAAACTAGTTCGCATATGCGGCTCAGTAAAAAAATTCAAAAAAATTAAAAAATACGAAAAGAAAAAAAGTGTCAAAAATCATCATAACCTCAAAATTTTTGTTTGTAATGTAACCAAAACATATTTTTATTATGTACTGTGCTAAACTATAAAGGATTTTTATCATAGCATGCGTTTTTTAAAAGAGTCGTCTTAACTCGGAGCGTCGGAAGCGTCAGCGTCGTAACCTCGGAACAAGCGTCGTAACCCAGGACGGAATTTCCATTGAATATTTAAGAAAAAGCGTCGTAACCGCGGAACGTCGTAAGCCGGAACCGTCGTAACCCGGGGACCGCCTGTATATATATATTATATATATATATATATATATATATATATATATATATATATATATATATATATATATATATATAGTATATATATATATACTATATATAAATATTTACATGTAAATATATATTTTTTACGTTTTAAAGCACAGGAGTCCAAACGTAAGGGGAAAGAGGAAAAAATGGAGCGCTTATGACTTACCTCGAGTTATGAGATTGTTTTATTCTTGGAAGGTCGCCATGGAAACTCAGCTGATAATCTAAATTTAGTTTATTTGCAAAGAAAACTTTGAATGGCCTGAGATTACCTAAAGGCATATGACCCACGTGGAAAGAGCGCCGTGTACTGTCTGAATTACTTCTATCATTCCTAATATGAAAAAATGGCTGAATTCAACATTTACTGCGAAGCTGGTTTCCAAATTTCTGTTCTCAGGTAATAAAAGCGCTTGCAAGGAAGGCAGGGAGCACGGAGTCAGCAGTTGCAATCTGGAAATTAATTCCAAATTACACAACAAAAAACAGAGACTTCTCACACAATATTTATGTCTAACACACTATGGAGGGAATTTATCCTTAATCACACACAATGGGAGGACTCTAGTGCTTACATAGCATGGCTCAATGAAGATTTTTGTTTATCTGGGACGATCACTAAGGTAGCATGCGGCCGCTAAGTAGAAATGAACAAAGGGAGTTTTGTATTGAGTTAGAATTTTAATTGGAAAATGTGGGAGAGTTGGTTTGACTCAGGAAAAGAACTGGCAATATGACTGTACCCTAGACGTACCTTGGTGCTTTATGGAGAGTGATTTGGAGAGGATGGCGTCGGCTTTGTCCAAGTTTAGGGCGAGCCAGTCAGTGCCTTTGTTTAGGCTATGAGCAGGCAGGATTGGATGTCTGTCCGTGATGAGGGACTGAGCCGGTCTGAGGGCGAGGTCAGGTGCGACTGCTTGGGGTTGGGGGTAGCTTTTCCCCCCATTGGCAGGTCATTCTGGAAACAGACACAGCCAGTGAAAGATTCACAGAATAAGGGATCTTATGAATAGGCCTAGGCGGTACCTAACTAGCTACACACTCCCCTTGTGATATGTCGCTAATGCCTTAACAAGGTTTTTATCCGCTCACTACTTGACGGACGGACATTCTTATGTCTGGCCTGGCCTATCCTGAGTTCCCCTCCTAAAGTCAGCTGATGTTAGGAGTAAGATGGCTGCCGTTTCTAGCTAAATTCATCTTATAAATACTGGAGAGACGAGGAGATGTACAAACATAACTGCTTCCCCTGTTAAGAAGGCATTCACTCCCTTTCGGGCATGAAGGCCTTGGCTAATAAGTATTGCCTCGACTAAACAGTTCTCCTTCTCTAACTGTGGGTTTAGAGCTGTGATATGGCTAACTACAATGGCCTATTTACTTATAGGTGGAGATGCTAAGTGTATTACTTACTGGATTAATTATGTAGTGTAGCCTAAATGAGAATTACTGGTTGTCTGTGATGACAGGCTACTCTATCCCTATGTAAGGTTACTTTGGAAATTCTACTTGCTACTACACTAATGCCCCGGTACTAAGTTACTTAGCCTAACCTACTCTATGCACTTAATTAAGAGGACGCAATCATTCCAGAATGTGGTACGAAAGAATAGAGGTTTATTGAACCTGAATTGTTAAAATATGTCAGATACGGTAATGATGCGTGAGGGTGATGAGTGATTAGTAGTGTACCAGGATGGAAATTTGATGAGGTAATTATGACATTTAGGTGAGGGTTAGTAGTACAAGTTCTAGGGGTTAGAGTGTTAATCTACTGGCAGAGATCAGGCTGGCTAACTTCTCTGGGTAGGTGCTAGGATCACTCTGCAAATGAATGTGACATGGTACCTAAGGCACAGGTGCCAAGGAGAGCATGTGGCTTGTTGGTTAGTTTGTGAATTTGTTACGTCCCTTCTTCTTCCTCTTCTTCTTATTTCTCCAGGTCCTGGCTACACTAGTCCAAGGAGGTGACGGAGGCACCGACTCTGGTGAAAGGCCAGAAATGCCATCAGGAGCAGAGGCAGTGGTAGCCATAGGAGACTACAGGTGAACACCCTACTTTGGTATCTGCAGCAACCATTGTGGCTGCTGTGACAGCAGTCGTAAGGGTAAGACCCCAAGGTGCCTCCTGGTCGTCCAGAGAAGATGTAATGTTGAGGTCTACTGGAGGTTTATCTTCGGCGACAGAGGTGATGGCGAAGAAGAGTCGTGGACTGTTGGAGGATCTCCTGTAGGAGTATCCTTGATTAGGTTGGGCACCGGCGCTAGCTCGGGGCCAGGCACAGAGGTCAATGTTTGTGGTGGTGGCTCTGTGTCTGGGCTGGACAGAGCATTGCACTGCTCAGTGCTGCCAAGTGGCACTGGCCGAGAGTTGAGGTCAGATGGACCTGGGACGGGTACCAGAGGTGCCATACCTCCCAGTGTGCCCGTGATGGGAGACGGTTTCCTGCCTATTGTGGAAGGCTGAGCCTTTTTGAGAAAGGACAGTGTCCGCTTCGCTTAGCTTGCTAGGGCACCCAGGCCAATTTGTGGAGTGCCCTATTATGTTGCAGGTTTTGCAGCAGAACTGGGACTGATCAATCTCCCTCCTTGGTGAAGGGGGAGACTGTTGGTGGCCATATTTCTGGGAGGAAGTAGAATTTTGATGGCTCCTTGCTTTGGAGTAGTTTGTTGTGGGGTTAGGACCCTTGATTGATTGGAGATGAGGGGACTTGCCCCAGGAGGAGGTCGTAACCTCCTGGAATGAAGCTTGCTACTGCAAGGGTACATACTTTTGAAAGGTGAGGTCTTGCAACTCTCAATTGGACAGTGGGAAGGATCAACTTAATGTAGTTGATGCCTTCAATTGGGATTAGTTGGCGTCTATTGACGGTAGCCCAGTGGGGCATCCTATCTTCCCGTATCCTGGAGATTTGAGCGCCAGAGTCATCAAAGGTTCTGACATGGCTTGGCGGATAATGGCTTTGGAGGGGTGCGACAATGATAGGGCCCTTAGCCAGGGGTCCTAGTGAGGAGGAATGTGTAACGGCAGGAATGTGCAATGGCAGGAATATTATGGTTGGCACATCCTCCGTAGCTTGCGGACATGTGACCCTTGCGGCCACGTCTCTGCAAAATCTTCTCCAGAACTTCTTCCTTGGCACTGGATGATGGAGCCGAGATGGCTCCATAGGTTGCGAATCTGTGAGGTCACCAAGGCTTGCAGTTTTCTCTGGCGCAGGCGTACAGTCCTCTCTGGCAGTGATTAGATGTTGGGAGGTTAAGGAATCCTCCTTCAAATCGCCCCAGGAACAAGTCCGAGGTTGACTGGTCGGCTCACCTCCAACCATCTCAACATAGTCTAATCTATCCTTCTACGTATCTCTACAGTTCATGTCAACAGCATCAGCCTTTTTATTTCAATCGAGAGAGAGAGAGAGAGAGAGAGAGAGAGAGAGAGAGAGAGAGAGAGAGAGAGAGAGAGAGAGAGAGAGAGAGAGAGAGATAGACGCAATATGGTTATATTCATAATCAGCTTATGATCCCAGGGGGTTCCCCTTTTGACAAATAGATTAATTACGTTAGAGCCATTACCTTTAGGCACATAATTATGAGTATGTTTCATGATGACGGAACACATTAGCGTTAGTGTGTTCGAATGTGAATCACTGTTTAAACATTCGAGTGATGCTGATGATCGAAATGATCAGCGTTGCATGAATACATTTCAACTGTTTGTGACTGTCCTCATTTAGGTATTCAGTCCGTACATAAATTTTGTTTGATTTTGTTTTAATAAATGTACTGATGTGGTTTCGAAATGTTTAGAGCCATTCATAAATTCGTCGTCTTTAGTATCTACAGTCTATTCCATTTCTGTTTTTTATTTTTCGATTTTCATTTCCAGCGGACTAGAAGAAGTTTAATTTCTTCACATTAAAGTAATTCAAACACTACTTCAAGCCGTAATGACGTCCACTTTCCTGTCCAATTTATTATATAGGTATATATGTATATATATATATTATATATATATATATATATATATATATATATTATATATATATATATATATATATCTATATAATATATATATATATAATATTATATATATATAAGAGGTTCAGGAAGTCCATTGATACTTCAGATGTAGGCCAAGGTTTATTACCATAAAACTTTTCGCACATCAACTTTGTGCATCTTCAGTCTTGATTAAAAGAGAAATACATACGTTAAAAAAACTAAATATAAGGATTCACAATAGTATTAATGTTAAAATACAATAAAAATATAAATAGTAGTTAAAAAAGAGAAGAACCACTGAGATACCAACCAACTAGAAGAGAAGGAAAGCAAGGAATGACTTTTGAGAGGGCCAGGTCCAAGACGTTGACTATGCCAGATGTAGAGGTGAAGCCGAAGTGTTGTTTTTCAATGGGGGAACCAGTCTTTTAATAATTAACGATTCTAAGGTAGTCACGTGGTCCGGATCCTTAGTGTAACCTATTATCGTGAAGTGTTGTTTCGTTACATTTTATTTTGCATTTGGCATCATGGTTCTTGATATTAGAAAATTCAGGATTACTAAGTCTCTGACCTGTTCTATAACTGAAACCCATACGGCTACAAAATCTCATCTGCAGTAATCTTCAATTAAATCCCACGTAAGTTACAGGGCATCCTGGGCATGTGAATTTATAAACAACGTTGGATCTCATAAAGTCCTGCAGACGATCTTTGAAATTAAAAAGTGAGCCAATTTTGCATGGATTGTTTGAGATTAGTTTGATTCTGAGACAAGGAATTTCTTGTTCTATTATTTGTGTGAGTCTGAGAGAAAACTTCAAGTCCGTTATAAATGGAATCGACACATACATTAGTTTCTTTGGGACATCCATTAACGGAGGATGTGGTTGGATATAGTTACTTACTAATTTATTGATTATGTTAAGTATAAATGGGGCTAATTCTACGCGTAGACTTGGTGAGTAAATAAACTCACGGGTTTATCATACCTCATTTCGGTATACATAAGACTTACTGTAAGGAAAAGAATACTGGCAGTGGGAAGGGAGTCTTGTTAAAAAAACTGAAAACGATGGATATCATAGTCTAATCCATAGTTTTTGAGGTCACTGAGATGCATAGTGACACTTCTGAAGCCGTCTAAGTCCAAGTTCAGTCCTGATAGGAAGGGGGCCAAGAATGGTGAAAAATGTAAAAAAAGACAGATTAATAGTGACACTTCCGATGCCCTTTATGTCCAAATTCAGCACCGATAGGAATGGGGTTTGTTGGTGTGAGGAGTGGAAAATGAAATGTTAAAAATGACAGATATTAATCTAATCCACAGTTTTAAAGGTCTCTGAGATGAATGATGACATTTCTTATGCCCTTTAAGCGCAAGTTGTGCCCCGATATGAATTGGGGAGAGAAATGGTGAAATGCTGGGCAATTTAACTGAAGCAATTGCCTGAAAAGGAGAGAGAGAGAGAGAGAGAGAGAGAGAGAGAGAGAGAGAGAGAGAGAGAGAGAGAGTTAATCAATTGTCTCACAGTTTTCCCCGGACATCCCTGGGTTGGTCAGCTAGTGAACTATAAAAGAGAAACGAAAAAGCAAAACTACATGAGTAGAACAAATCGGGTAATTCAAAATATGAAGTCAGGCTGTTCAACAAAAAGTATTTGCTTCAGGTTTGAAATTCTGAAGTTCCAATACTTCAACTACAGCAGTGGTTCTCAAACTGGGGGAAGGGGGAATTTGAAGCTACCAGGGGGAAAATAATTACACCACCTACTAACTAAAAAAGTAGAAGAGTAAACAAAAGTCCTTTTATTTGTTACTAACCGCTCACTATGCCTATGCGGGTAATTGTTACTAACCGCTCTCTATCCACTTTACTTTGTAACTATATGTTTATCAGTATATTTGTACATTTGAAAAATAGATTAGTAAATAGTCACAGTGGGTTTTAACTACTCTTTCCCACATGCACATGTAGGGGGAAATCTGGATGGTTGAACTGGGTGCAGGGGAAATGACAGAAAAAAGTTTGGGAACCACTGAACTACAGGATCAGGAAGATGATTTCACAACTGAAGTTGGGAATTGAACCTGATATATAAAGAGGCAGTGACAACGCCAAATAGCAGGGCGTCCAAGAAGTAACCAGCTTATGTACGTCTTGTTAAACATTGTATCACTGAAGTACAGTAGGTACAGGAATGAGTAAATCTACCTTTGTAGATCACCATCAAACAACTTGTGCTGTGTAAGCGAGGCAGTTAGATTTGTCATTTAAACAACAGTGAAGTGCCTCAAGTGTTAAGTATTAAACAACAAAGTTTAGTTTCTTTTGGCCACCATTCGACCTTCGTCTACCCCTCTGAAATGGTGTCTGTGGTTCAGGTGTGTCATGTATTGTAAATGCTCCTTAGGGTCAGAAAACCTAGTGTTCTATCTGGCATGGCATTTCTTGATTCCAAGTCCATACTATACAATAGTTCAGGTAATTTTCCATTGTCCTTTCAGGTGTTGACTTATGTGTCCCCTCCAAGGGTCTGGTATTGGAAAAATGAGAGACAGGAAATGATATTGGTTTTCTGATTTATTTTAAAACTAAGCTGAATTTAGATGACAAAATACACATGAAAAGTTTAAGATAACTAAAATTTGATGGTTGTATTGTATCATATTTCATTATTATTTCCACAGCACAAGATAGACTATGTAATCCATTTTGCTGCGATGAAGGCTGTTGGGGAATCAATGCAGTTTCCTTTAATTTATTACAAAAACAATGTTATTGGAACTATTAATCTTATGGAGGTAAGTAACACACATAAGAATAGTACTGTATATTGTAACTGATAATATACTAAAAAAATTTTAAACAGTGGTTGTTTTGTAAATGCATCATTGAATGAAATGAAATGATTCTTCTTAGCTTTAAAGATTCTAGACAAATTGAGAAAAACTGTGAGCACCATTCATTACTTATTAACCAAAAAACTGTGAATCAGTATTATTTGGTAATTTGATCACAAAAATTCAGAATAGTCCAACATAAATTTAAATTGCCAGTATTCGTTAAAATTCGTAAGTGTAAGAATAGGTGATTTTCCTAGCAGCTGTGCAAGTTGAGCGACTCGGAAAAGGATAAAACCAATTTATCATCAAATTAAATTACTTTTACAGCCTTTATATGCTTGCTATTGATGATGATAATGACGATGATGATAATTCTGTATGGCCTTTATTTTTCTTTAATTTGTTAATAGCCTTTTTATCTAAAGGTGTTATCCTCTAACCTCTGTAGGACTGCAGAAGTTCAACAATGTGTTTAAAAGACTAAAATCACTAATACAAAAGATACTTCGTGTAGAATTGAAATTAGTTCTAGAACTATATTGGTTAATTTGAGAGATGAATTAGTGTTAAGGTTTTGGCAACAAGACATCCAACAAAATAAAAAAGCAGCCATTGTCTTGTGATTGAAATGAGGACACAAAATGATCTGGTCTTCGCTTATGACTTAAAAACATAAATTCTGTCTCTTTGTCCCGTGAACTGTGCAAGGAAAGTGTTTACATTCCCTGCCAATGTCTTGGTAACTGATTTTTCTTCCAAATCCACTCAACTGTCACATAGTCTCTATTCTATTTTCTACTGATTTTAACTGTCACATAGTCTCTATTCTATTTTCTACTGTTTTTTTTTTCTTGGTATAATTTAACAAGTTTTGCATTTCATAAGGTATATATTATATATATATATATATATATATATATATATATGTATATTATTATAATATATTATATTATTTATATATAATATATATAAATTTTTAAGAACCAAATACTTTATATATAAAGTACTTGTCATCATAGTGCTTGTGTAAATTTAGAACAACTCTCTGCTTTGCAAAAGAAAATCATTTTAAAATCAAGAATAACAGAGTAAAGTTTACCCTTAGCTTAACATGAGGTACATTACAACATATCTCAACTAAGGTATATACGTATATATAATTATATATATATATTATTATATATCTATATAATATATATATATATATATATATGTATACAATGTGGTATATATATATACTATATATATATATATATATATATATATATATATAATATATATATACCATACATACCTAATACTATATATATATAATATATATATATATAATATATATATATATATATATATATATATATATATATACATACCTTATGAAATGCAAAACTTGTTAAAATATACCAAGGAAAAAAAACAATAGAAAATATAATAGGAACTATGTGACAGTTGAGTAGATTTGGAAGAAAAATCAGTTACCCAGACATTGGCAGGGAATGTAAACACTTTCCTTACACAGTTCACGGGACAAAGAGACAGAATTTATGTTTTTAAGTCATAAGCGAAGAGCAGAAAATTTTGTGTCCTCATTTCAATCACAAGACAATGGCTGCTTTTTTATTTTGTTGGATGTCTTGTTGCCAAAAACTTAACACTAATTCATCTCTCAAATTAACCAATATAGTATTTTTTGTATTAATGATTTTAGTCTTAAACACATTGTTGAACTTCTGCAGTCCTACAAAAGTTAGAGGATAACACTTTAAATAAAAAGACCATCAACAATTATATATATATATATATATATATATATATATATATATATATATATATATATATATATATATATATATATATATATATATATATATATATATATATGCAACATTCTGCTCCTTGTAGTGAACCATATACTCATGTGTAAAATTAATACCTGATATATTTACAGGCAATGAAAGCCCACAATGTATACCAGATGGTGTTCTCATCCTCTTGCACAGTGTATGGTGACCCCGAACACCTTCCCATCAAAGAAGATCATCCTACTGGAAATGTTACCAATGTATATGGTCGCACTAAGTATCTCATAGAAGAAATGTTAAAGGATCTCTCTAAAGCAGAGGAGGTTTGTTAAGTTGAATTTTTAGTTGAGTTTATTTTAACTCTTCATATAAATATGTATATATACACGTATATGCATAATGTATACATAAAGTAATATTTCGAACTTACAGGAGGTTAGGTTCTAGAACCCATCATGCAAGTCGAAGATTCGTGTAAGATTGATAGTCCCTAAAAATGCTAATAAATGCATATTTCTAGAGATTAAACACTATATATGACCATAATCATGCTCCCAAAGTATTAAGTTAACTATTAAATTAAATTAGCGTCACTGTGATTTCCTTTAAAAGTAGCATAGTACATTACTCTTAACAAAGAAATAAAAGGTTGACTAACAATTGAGTACTACTACTACGTATGTATACAGAGAGAATAGCCAAAATCAGGAAAAGATACGATAAACGAGTTGAGTGATGTGATAAGTTATTACATTCCATTACCTTCAGATGTAATTACATTTTATGTTCGCTGCCGCACATTTTTCAGGATTCGTAGATTAAATAGGGACATGAGCTTCTCAAAACGAGTGGCTGACAAAATAAAAATGTTGGTTACATAATTGTTAACCTTATGTATTTAAGTTCTGTTATAAGTGATAAATGTTAAGTTCTTCGTTTTAAATTCTAGTTTTAATTATTTGGATGAACATACATATAGAAATGAATATGGTCAACATGTGTTTTATTTTTATAAAAGAACAAATAATAATTTCTAATATCAAAAAGAGACAACGAGGAAACAGGCGAACGAAATGCATTTAGCCGTGAAAATATAGTAATTACTGAAAATTTCTTGCTGTAAAGTACTGCGAATAGGCGAATTTTCAGCAAATAATCTGTAATATAGGTTCCACAGAAAAATCTCAGAATTGGTGAAGTTGAAGGTCTGGAACCACAAGTCCACTGTGTGTGTGTGTATGTATATATATATATATATATATATATATATATATATATATATATATATATATATATATATATATATATATATATATATACACATACACACACACACAGTGGACTTGTGGTTCCAGACCTTCAACTTCACCAATTCTGAGATTTTTCTGTGGAACCTATATTACAGATTATTTGCTGAAAATTCACCTGAAATTGGAGAAGAGTGGAGATTGTTCATTGGAGAAATGGTGTACTGACTAATTACTATGTTGACTGTGCCTATCTGTTATGGCTAAACTAATGTTGGCGGTAGATTAATTATCTGAGTTATTTGGACTGAGTTAACATTCCATTTAATCATTCTGTTAAGAATCCAAGTTATTCAGTTAATACTTTGCCTTCAAATAAATGTATATTTTTGTAATTCACGACTCTGAATTGATGACCTAAATAATGGAGAGAGAGAGAGGGGGGGAGAGAGAGAGAGATAGAGAGAGGAGGGAGAGAGAGAGAGAGAGAGCGAGAGAGAGAGAGAGAGAGAGAGAGAGAGAGAGAAAGGCGTTACCAATTATCAGTTGTCTGCCGCTCTGGCCTATCGCTACCAAAATGATATCGCGATAACGACCATCTCATTATTATTATATATATATATATATATATATAATATATATTATATATATATATATATAATAATATAATATATATATATAGATATATATATATATGTAATATGTATATGTGTGTATATATGTATATATGTATGTATGTATGTATGTATGTATTTATATATATATATATATATACTATATATATATATATATATATATATATATATATATATATATATATAGTAATATATATATATATATATATATACAAACATACATACATACATCTACATACATACATACATACATATATACATTATAATACCCACATCTATAATATTACCATATATATAGATATATATATATATATATATATATATATATATATATATATATATATATATATATCGTTATATTATTATATATATATGTATATATATATATATATATATATATATATATATATATATATATGTATATATATATATAGGTAGATGGTCGTTATCGCGATATCATTTTGGTAGCGATAGGCCAGAGCGGCAGACAACTGATAATTGGTAACGCTTTCTCTCTCTCTCTCTCTCTCTCTCTCTCTCTCTCTCTCTCTCTCTCTCTCTCTCTCTCTCTCTCTCTCTCTCTCCTCCATTATTTAGGTCATCAATTCAAAGTTGTGAATTACAAAAATATACATTTATTTGAAGGCAAAGTATTAACTGAATAACTTGGATTCTTAACAGAATGATTAAATGGAATGTTAACTCAGTCCAAATAACTCAGATAATTAATCTACCGCCAACATTAGTTTAGCCATAACAGATAGGCACAGTCAACATAGTAATTAGTCAGTACACCATTTTTCCAATGAACAATCTCCACTCTTCTCCAGAAACATTTCCCAACTTCCAGAAACATTTCCCCTCATCAGAAACACCTGTTAGTTCTGACAGGAGAACATCCTGGTAAGCACAAGAGCATAATCAATAGATCATATAAACAGAATATCTCTGAAATAAATATTCAAATACAATCCAGCCCCACTTTGGCCAAAATAGATATAATAACACTCGCTCATTTCAGCACAGTTGCACTGACAATTAACAAAAATACTTTGGCAGAGCTATCCCGGCCCTGCCTTCTCTCTTTAATAGTCTACCCTTTATGGTAACAATACTTTTCCTTATGTAGGGGGAAAAGCGCACACATACGTACGAACAATGTTCATGATGTTCACGCCCAGAAACTGCTCAAGACCAGTTTCAAAGTCACCTCCACATCAACCTCTCATGGCGACAGGATGAAGGCACTGATTTGCTTAAGACAGCACTCTTGATCATACCACCTCAAAAAAAGATGCGTAAGCATTCCTAAGCTGTCACTCGGACACACTGTATCTAAGGAAGTTAAATTGCTGATTCTCTACATTCTAAGAAACGTCACAGCATATCACATTATATATTATTTAGAATATCTCATAGCAAATCCCCCTTTTTATGTTACAGATAGCTCGGCCACCTCTAGGCTCGCACCAGCCAAGCCACAGCTCACATAAAACAGCATATATACATAAAAAAGCACATTGGCCGGCATAATGTCTATTATACATTATCCCAAAGAAACTGCATATGGGGTATAATAACAATTTGCTGTAGAAAAAACCTGTCTTCTTCTCAAACTTTCTCCCACTCCCATGTATGTGATTGGTCTGCTGCTGTACAGACACGTGAAACACGCTGTAGAAAGGCGAAACGTCTCCCTGCGGAAGACAACTGGTGACTCCCGTAGTCCAAAAGTCGTAGAAATTCTCGTATGTGGGCAAACATCAGCAACATCTCTGCAATTGCTGAAGGGCGTCTTGCTAGCATTGGGGAACAATGCTTATGGTGTTGCAGTATGTCAGTCATGTCATCGGTCAATTAAAGAAAAATTAACCCCTGACATACTTCTATCAAATAATGACCTCAAAATTTCCCCCCCAAAAATGTTAACTGAACGTCTTCCCAATTAACCCCATTAATATGACCACTGAACTAATTTCTAACTACAAATCGTGAAGGAACTCCATAGGATCGCTAAATCATAAGTCACTATCATAACCCCGTAAAGAAAATATTAAA
This sequence comes from Macrobrachium nipponense, assembly GCF_015104395.2. Taxonomy (NCBI): domain Eukaryota; kingdom Metazoa; phylum Arthropoda; class Malacostraca; order Decapoda; family Palaemonidae; genus Macrobrachium; species Macrobrachium nipponense. The sequence goes on along the minus strand of NC_061088.1, from coordinate 44,788,144 downwards.
TTCTCCAACTTAATTCTCCAACAATATAAAAAAAATGCTCGCCAAATTCACACTTCAGCACACACACCAAAGCAGACCCACAGAAACTACACGGACGTATGTCATCACATTTCAAACTCACAAATTCTCACAAGTAAAAGAAAAAAAAAAAAAAAAAGGAGTAATGAGCCCGAGGAAAAAACACGTAACAGACCCAGCCCCAAGTATCACCAAAATTGTTCTCTCAGGCTTTGATATTTCAGCAACCTACAATATCAGTAAGAACTCTTCAATTTCTAACAGCAAAAACCCTTTACTGTCCATATAACTAATCTCCCTGAAACAAGGCCAAACACTCATTTCATGTAATTCACAAACCCCGACAAATCACATCTCCCGTCCAAAACCCAAATGCTACTTAAAGCTTAACCCCAATTACATCTCTCGTAGGAAAAGAAAAGAAAAAAAAAGATAACTACAATAATAATAAGTGAACTTTCCCCATCACACAATACACATAATATACATAACGCAACTTTTCGCCATTAGTGTGATATGTATCGTTACGGAATTTTTCCATTGCAAATTTTTCTTCGATCGGAAACGGCCGGAAACAATCCCCTTACGTAGATACATCTCCGTGAAATGCCAAAATCAGCATCTCTCAGAATAGTGCAAAACTCTGAGTAATCAGCACTAGAGGAAAAGTCAGCATCCGGACTCATCACAACATTATCAGCAAAAAATCCACCCGTGAACACGTCAGGTGCTCGAACTGCAGTATAGAAATGTCTAGTCAGACTTGGAACTTCAGAAACCCATGATTCTCAAAAAAAAAAAGTTCTATATTGACACCACATAGGCACATTCCACAAAATTATCTCCAATGTTGTCCAAAAATTGTCCTTAAGACATAACTCTCATATGATACTGCCCAATTATATAAAACAAGTTATCACCTATTGGGGATATAAACTACGGTAAACTCGCAATTCAGTAATTATATGCCACCCAAAAAATAACCCACTGGTGAATGTAAAAACTGCAACATCTCCGTAGGGACTCATAAAACTGCAACGCCGTAATGCCACCCAAATATATCTCCATATTAATAATAATACCACTCTGGTGATAAAAATATTTCCCTCCATGATACTAGTAACCTCATGTGGAATAAAAACAAGCCTCCAAAAAATGTTATATCTTCAAGCAGGATAATCAAAAATGAAACTCCATCTCCGAAAAAATGCACTCAAAGCATCTAGCTGATACACTCAAAAATATTGCCACATGTCTCCTCTCAAAAGTGTTTCCATTTGCAACAAAAGTGGCTGCAAAAACAATTGAACTAAACATAGTTCTCACCACCATAGGCCTAAACTATGGACTATTTCCAACAAAATAAAAAAATATCAAATGGCCAAAATATTATATCTCCAATTCTCCAGGAAAATAACTCAATGTTATAGTAAAAAACTATAAACTCTCTGTTTAGCATAAATGCTGAGAAAAGCAAAAACTCAGCAAATAAAATTGCCCAGGAAATTCTAGAAAAAATCACCAATGTGCCATAACTCATTATAACAGAACTCCAAATCTAAAGTGTCTGGCAAAATTGTAACAAACACAATTATGCGAGAGGCCAACAATTTCTGGAACACAAATATCCAGAAAAAAAGATGTAGTGCCATTATGTATACATTCAAAAATGCAAAAATTCTCCCTTAAATCTCATTGCAGCATCAAACGGCTGAAATAAACACATTCCCGAACAATGACTCCTAGTCACTAACTGAGATATTAAAAAATTCACACAAACTGGAGAGAAAAATAAATTCAAATTCGCCTATGATAAAAAAACTTACGTCAGCGATGGCTAACGTCCATAAAAGGGAAAAAGAAAAACTAATGGCACTGTTGACTATTCCCGTGACACCTGTAACATCTGTAACTCACGTAGACTTCAAGCAATTATCTTCTGAACTCAAAAAAAAGAAAAAAAAATGTGTCGTTAGTGCCTCCCATTTAAAAAAAAAAACATCACCACCCTTAATAATCATTACAACACCCATGTTTGTATAAAAGAAAATAACACCAATATCAGAATTATCAGTATCAGAATTCGCCATTATCAGTAGTATAAGTCATCGCCCATTCACCAGTATTGAGTATCAGAATCACCAACTATCAGTATCATCAAATTCCCCAAAATTCACCAGAAATTGATATCACCACCCATAAAATCATTGGCACATTCCCCAAAAATTATTACCATGAACTCTGACAGAATCCCCCAAAAATATCACCAGTAATGGTAATAATAATCCTCCATAGTAATTCTCCCGTAAAATATCTCCCTAAAATATCTCAAGTAAGGCTTTAATATTGCCATTCCCCAGTATTTATCACGATTGCCACACCCCATAGCTCCAATATCACCACCACTCATCACTCCCCGGTATCATCACCACTCAGCAGCACCAAGTACAACACCAATCATCACCACTCATCACCAGTCATCACCATTTAAAAATAATCTCCATATCCCAAACAAATCCCCATCATAAAGTAATCTCTGTATCCCCAGTTATAATTATGCCCTCTAACATTGTGTAAAAGCATTCTCCAAAGCATAAGGAAAACTTGCACCAAATTCATATGCATTTCATTTCATTTTCTCTCCACTCAAGAGAAAGAACAAAAAAATCTTTCTAAAAGAAAACCTACGGGCATGTCCCATCATCTCCCAGTGGCTATCAGCTGATTTCATGGCTTTGAACTTTCCTATTCAAGGCCAAACTCGCCCCCCATTACCCCGACACAAAGAAAAAAAAGTTCTCTCCCCCCCCCCCGTCAAGCATTCCCCCATGAAATACACCATTAGCCTCCCTTGGGCACTACACTACCCCTCTGTCGCTCAGCAAAAATTGCGCTGAGTGCGTATACATGAGCGGTCGCTGTCTCTTGAGAGCCAAAAAAATGCAATCCAAGCATCCCCAAGAACTAAACTGTATGTATGAAAAACCTTCACACACATATACATATGTGTCAAGACCAAGACGAATACGTCTCCTTTAACATGTGCCAAGAAAAAAAAACACATCACTTTCCACTCCTATGGGGAAAAAAATGGTACTGTGAACTGAATCCTAACTCAAAAAATAATTCATACACAAAGGCAAAGAAAATAATTTCAACACTCACTTCCCCATATGAGAGAATACCCGACCGTCAAACCGAGCGCACTTCTGTATAAACACGCGATGACACACATACTTGAACGACTCTGTATTACGAGTGAAAAAACACTGGCAAAGCGCACTCAGAAGTCCAACTGAGCAACCGACATCCGCGAGGCATCTCACTGTGGGCAGAAATGCTGACCCTAGTTGAAAATTCCTTCTTGGTACCAAACCCACACTAACTGAGATGTAACACATTCCCACAACCAGACTCTCTGAAAACAGCATCTTATAGCTGCTACTAATCTCACAAAAGGCTTTTTTTCGTTCAAACACCGCTTGCCACCACTAATAACAAGATGGTCATTATCTCGTTATCATTTTGGTAGCGATAGGCCAAAGCGGCAGACAACTGATAATTGGAACGCTCTCTCTCTCTCTCTCTCTCTCTCTCTCTCTCTCTCTCTCTCTCTCTCTCTCTCTCTCTTGACAGGCAACAACTCTCTCTCTCTCTCTCTCTCTCTCTCTCTCTCTCTCTCTCTCTCTCTCAACATACCTCCCCTCCATTATCTAGGTCTAGGTCATCAAATCAGAGTCGTGAATTACAAAAATATGCATTTATTTGGAAGCAAAGTATTAACTGAATAACTCAAATTCTTAACAGAGTGATTAAATGTAATGTTAACTCAATGTCCAAATAACTCAGATAACCCTCGGTAATTAATCTAACACCAACATTAGTT
>NC_061088.1:44771740-44774240 GCF_015104395.2 Macrobrachium nipponense | reverse complement strand
AACCGGCCCCGGTATTCGGGAGAGGTTTTGATTTTTACCTCTTCGGCGTTTAAGGGTTAAGGACCCAAATACGTAAAGGGAAATATTTTAGGGAAACCTGCTGAATAACTTACCTTAAAGGATTGATTGAAATATGTTACTCTGTAATAAGGTCGCCATCGAAAACCATCTGATTAATTTACAGTATACATTTATTTACACGAGGCTGTTAAATGGCCTGAAGAAAGAGTAAATGCAGCTTGTCCGCACGGGGACTACTCTTATCTCTCACAAGGGGAGAGCTGGCTAAAATAAGATTAACATAGATGCTGGCTTTCAAAATTATTCATATTATCTTGCATTAAGGCAGCACTTGCGAAGAGACTTGAACACGTGACTCAGCCGATCTGGAAAAAATCCCAGATTAGACACAAATGAATTAAAGATTTCTTGCACAAGTTAGTTATTCAATTTTATCTAACACTGGGGAAAGGACTCTAGTGTTTAATTGAGGTATGCAATGAAGACTCTGTCTGTCTGGGACGATCACAAAAGGGAGACATGCGGCCACGAGGCAGTGAAAGGAACAAAGGGATATTCATTTGATAATTAGGAGTTCGAAATTGAAAATGTAGAGTAGTTACTTGACTCGGAGGGAAAGAACTGGCAATATGACTGTATCGCAAGACGTACCTGGATGCCGTAAGTAAGTGGACCTTTGTAGAATGTGGCATCGGCTTTGTCTGAGATCTGGGGCGCCAGTTAGCCCCTCTGTAGGCCGCTATGGAAGGCTGGCTGCATGGGACATCTGTCCCAGGTCACTGACTGGAGACACCTGAGGCTGAATGGGGGATGGGTTCAGCTTATCCCCCCAATAGCAGGGCATCCTGGAAACCAGAACATACAGCTAGCGAAGGGTTCACAGGGAAAAGGAGCTTTGAAGTAGGCCTAATAAGTACCTATCTAGCTACATACTTCCCTTTGGGATACGTCCCCAAGGAGTAAGAATTTTATTCCCCCACTCTAACAGGAAATTCCTATCTCTGGCTTGCGTTTTCCCCTTTGAAGTCAGCTGATTAGGCAAAAATGGCTGCTTTTCTAGCAATCGAAATATTTAACTAAATGCTGGGTAGACAAGGTGATCAATAAACGTAATAATATATATATATATATATATATATATATATATATATTATATATATATATATATATATATATATATATATATATATTTATATATATGTGTGTGTGTGTGTGTGTGTGTGTGTGTGTGTGTGTGTGTGTGTGATTATCATCACTTTAGCATGTGATTCATTTATCACACATATCCACAGGTGAAAAATAAGAGGTGAATATATATATATATATATATAATATATATATATATATATATATATATATATATATATATATATGTGTGTGTGTGTGTGTGTGTGTGTGTGTGTGTGTGTGTGTGTGTGTGATTATCATCACTTTAGCATGTGATTCATTTATCACACATATCCACAGGTGAAAAATAAGAGGTGAGGTGTAAGTCCTGACTGGTTTCGAGTTATTTCCAAGCCATTAGTAGTCACAAATATATACGTGTATATACTACAGAGACAGTACTGACGAACATACACACAACCGTTTGAGACTGCAGATCCACGCACAGGCAGGTGTCAAGGTAAGATTGGCTTTCAAAAATCATTTGGCTAAAATTTACAATAAATTCTCAGGAAGGCGGGGTTGGAAATCTCATTACCACTACTGCCCTCTCACTGTTTACAAATATAATAATCCTATTTTCGTACATCTCTACTGCCTACCTTAAAATTTAAACTTTTTACAAATTTCTTACAAATTTCTTTTGATATTAAAGGATCAAGTGTTACATTCCTTGACTGATGTTCATATTATTGTTGTAACTTTCTTCTTTAAACGTAGATTCAATGATATTCCTTTCCATTGCATTATTAGATCATACATCGTTTTTTGCCTCTTCCCAGTTAATAGCATGATTGTTCTCACTAACATGTACATGAATACCACTGTTTACCTTTGCATATCTCACACATTTTTTATATTGTTCTATTTCTCTTTCCCAGAGCTTTAACCATTTTTATCCATTTTTATCCATTTGACCAATATAAAAGTTGTCACAAGACTTACGTGACAACTTTGTAAATTGTTTAAGTTTTAAGGTAGGCATTAGAGATTTATGGAAATTGGATTATTATATCTGTAAACACAGTCAGGGGGCAGAAGTGGTAATGAGATTTCCGATCCCGCCTTCCTGACACATGTCAAGTGTGGACTTGTTGTCTCCTACGGTCGGTACGTTTATCGGTAGTGTCCCTTGAGAATTTATTGTAAATTTTAGCCAAATGATTTTTGCACGTCATTCCTACCTTAACACCTGCCTGTGGGTGGCTCTGCAGTCTCAAACGGTTGTCTGTAGTATACATATTTATGACTACTAATACTATGTATCAGCTCTTCGTCAATGGCTTGGAAATAAAGTTGAAACGAGTCAGGA
>NC_061088.1:44709240-44761740 GCF_015104395.2 Macrobrachium nipponense | reverse complement strand
TGGAACAGTGGAGCGGTTGGTAATGAGGCACGGTGAACATGAACCCGAAGACTAGCCTCCCACTTGCAGGCTGGGAACAGCTGAACGTGGGTGGGAAGCAAAGTGCTTACTGATCCAAAGCACAATCACTATTTTGTTATTTAAAGCAAAACACCAAATTCTTCTGGCAAATCGATGGGTGCTAATATGCAGACTCAAATTATAGTTAAAACATCAAGAAATTATTATGATAAAGTTTAAACTGATCGTCTTGCCTACTGCTGGCAGCACAGGCATGCGCAGCAGTAGGCTAAGCTACAAGTTGCCAACATGTGGTATCACTGACAAAGGAATTGTACACTTCCTTTGCCGGAACTGTATAGTCGAAAGCACGTTTAGCTAACAATTCGTGGCTAAACAGCAATTAATTCCCTGGCAAAGCACTTCCTAATTCCCTAATTGGCACCTAACTAGTGTTGGTGTGTGGCTGTGTGTCTGTCTACGAACACGGATATTGCGGGCTTGTATTCCTGCACCGCTAAATTAAAACCTTGGCGCTGTCGCCTGTAAAAATCTGAATCACTTCTAAACACTTCTTAGAGCCCACCTTAATGCACCTTAATACTACTATAATAGTTATAATGATAGTAACCTTAATTGGCTGTCCTTAGTTCCAGTTCTGCCCTTTCATGACTACTTTAAGCCTTGTAAAAAAAAGTAATTTATGGTTTTACGGATTCCTGATTCATCTCTCTCGTAGTCTAGTAAATAGCAATTGGTAATTCGTTACTAATTGGCTAGGAATACTGGCAAGATTCGCCACTCTTATTTGGGGGTTGGTCTGGGATAAAGGTAATTTAGAATATTTCAAATTCAGCGCCTGAAGGGCCAATACCAACCTCCACACGTAATTATATAAAGGAAATGCGAATTGAAATTACCTCAATGATATTGGTAAATGGGAATGGAAGGTCGCCCTTCAAATCAGTTAGATTATGTTCAGTTAATTTTATTTGCAAAATTTACAGTAAACGTTGCAACTGCATGGGATGGCTGGGATAACCCATGCTAGGTGCAAATAAGTGCTGGAACAAAATGAACAATTTAGTGTCTCAAAATGAAATGGCATTAACTGAGTTTCCGCATTGAAATGAAATTATTAGTTTGGTGTTCTGAGGCTGGCTTGATATATCGCTGTATGTGAATTTGCCCATAACTTGGCCAGGTAATCTTCTCAGGTAAGAACTTGGGTAAGGTGCAGATACACGGAACACTAGGCAGTAGGTCACCATAATGGTAGTGAAAAATCTCTCATGTATGGGAATAATTCACGATGGAAGGGACTTATTATTCAAATAATTAGCACAAGTCACAAGGGAAATGTGCATGCTAGGTGGAAACAAAGGAGTTCTTTTAAGGAGGATGGGAGATTGGAATATTGGAAAAAGATGAGAATTTTGCGGAGAGAAACAATGGCTGGTTTAATTTGCATCTTCTGGACATACCTTATCTTGGGTGTGCATGTAGTTCGATTCTCGAAGTGGGCTCAGACCAGTGTAAATAGTAGACAAAGGGGGATGCAGAGCAACACGAACACGTCTTCTCGCTGCTGTAAGTAGACAAGGAGTGGCAAAGAAGCAAGGCAATACTAGGTCAGGCTGGGGCAGTGTCCAAAACGCAGTGAGTCGGCATTGTCTGGAAGAAGCGCATACAACCAGCAAAAAGGTCCCAGTAGAAAAGTGCTTGAAGCTAGGCCTATTTGGGGTCCAAATAGCAGCCCATTTTCCCCCATGATTGATCTAGGTTACCTAACAGCTTTCTAACCCCCAAAATCGTACAATGGAGGATGAAAGAATGACCGACTCTGCCTTTGTTTTGAAGTGCGAGTCACTGGTGGGAGAGTTAATAAAAAGCCGAATATAATATATCTATATAGTACATATATATAATATATTTTAATATATATATAAATATATATATATATATTATAATGATATCCTCTCTCTCTCTCTTCTCTCTATATATTATATATATATATAATATATATATATATATATATATATATATCTCTCTCTATATAATAGTATGATATATATATATATATATATATTATATAATATTATATAATATATTAAATATATATATATTATATTTTATATATATATATATTATATATTATTTATATATAATAATATATATTATATATTTATATTTATATTATATATATATATATATTTATATATATATATATTTTTATATATATATATATATCTTTTATATATTATATATATATATATATATATCTATATATATATAAAATATATATATATGTATATTATATATATATATATATATATATCTATATCTTTATATATATATATATATATTCTATATATATATTATATTATATATATTATATATATATATATAGATTATATTATTAATATAAATATAATATATTATTAATATATATATATATATATTATATATATATATTCTAATATATATATATATATATATTGTGACAAAGTGCTAAGTATCTGGTTACTACACTTAGCCTTCATTAATTGTTACCTCACAACAGCCAGACACCTGAACCTTCATCACAGGTAAAATACGACTGAATACTGTAAAGGCAACAGTGATCTCTGAAACAACTTACCATTGCTGCAGAAAATCAGACTAAGTTTATCGAAACAGGTGTGAGGTAATCTTATATGTAATTAAATTAATTAAAGGGCATCACTCCATCAACAACTTTAAAAGTCTTAAGTATTTTCCTGATTTCAGAAGTCTAAGTACTTCCCTGGCTCTAACTCACTTCAATTAAATTGAGGGAAAACAGCTCAATTACCACTCTGTTTCTACATATACAAAAATATACTTATATACTGGTGAAAAAGAAAACTGTTATAAAAATTTTAGATCCAAAAATTTACTATCAAACTCAAAATTTATAAGTGAAATTTACAATATCAGCGAAATTCACCGTTACTTGAAAACAAAGCAGAGTTTAATTAATTCTTGAATTAATTAAGTAAAATTAAATCAAAAGTAATTTATCACAAAATTCAAGAAAATTGATTAATTAATCAAAATTCAAAAGTCTTAGGAAATAATTAAAATGTGGAAATTTGCTAAACAACAATGATGCTTGAATAGAATTCCAAGTAAATGCAAATTAATTCATAAGTGTTAAATTCAGTTAAATGTCCAATGATTAATTAATGAAAACAAATAAGTTAATCAAATTATGAATGCAAATGAATATGCAGAAAAATGTGGAAAATACCAAAATTGCAAAAATGCACTAATCACACAGAATATGAAATAAACACACACACTTCAATAAGAAATAATGGACAAATTCACAAAAAATCACTTTAATAAGAAAGATGGATGAATGCACAAAAAATTACTTCAAATGAAACAAACATAAAACATAAAAATTTGCAATGTGTAAGAAATGTAAAGGTTTCACCAAATCACTGTAACTATTAGTTGCAACTAACACATTACCTTGGTACCAATTGTTTCTCCTGCAGCTAGTTCCAAAATTTCACCACACAATTCACAATACAGTAGTGCCTCAGGTTACGAAATTAATCCGTTCAAGTGGCCTTCGTAACCTGATTTTTTCGTATCTAGAACTAATTGCCTAATTCGTTCCAAGCCCTACAAAAACACCACAGTAAATTTTATTATAAAGCTAAATTGTCCAATAAACAATGAAATACAACAATTTGGACCATTCAACACTTAACCTAACCGTTGCTTTACCTGTAAATAAAGTGTATTAGTGTACAGGGTACACGAAATACTGTGTACATGTATGTACATATGTAGTAAAATGTGGAACCTTACCTTTTGAGTGAGGTGATGTTCAAAAGTGGCGACAGAGGAGGAGGACAAACGGCAGAAAACATGAACACTTAACTTTACGAAACATTAAGAAATGGCAGAAAACATTAACGCCAAACTTTACAAAACACAATAACAAATGACAGAAAACATTAACACTTTTTGATTATCTCCATCTTCGTCTCCATAGAAAACGTCCTCTTCTTTCCGTGAACTTCAGCAACATTCTTGGGACCCATGGCTAATAACGTAAGTCATTAAGTTCACGCACAACACGATAAAGTAACTTACAGTACAACGAAAGCGAAATCACTAACACGAATTTACGTTAACAAACGAAATATATGTAAACGAACGAATTCCAGGTGTTGCTGACCAATAGGAAAGCAGGATCTTATGGTGGTGACTAGCATCAGGAACCTATGGGAGAGCGGGAGGATGGTGGCGAGTCGACTGAGTTGGTGGTGCGCCAGTTTTAAAATTGTTCTTGGCGGCCCGGGCGAATCTCGGACTTTACCCTTTCACAACCTGAATTATTTTCATACAAAGAAGCAAAAAAATCTTCGTCTTTGCTTTCGTAATCTGAATTTTTTGTACATAGGGACTTTCGTATGTAGAGGTTCCACTGTATTTCAAAAAAGAAAAGGCGCCGTTACACACTTGTACAATGTTTGTTCAGATTCCACAATAAGCATTGAATAATACTAAATAATTCTAAGAAATATCAAATCTGAAATTTATTTGAGTGACCAACAATTACGTACACTAAAGTCTTTACGTTAATATGAAATTAAAAGTGGCGCAGGAGAGAACGAGAGGAGATGACCTCTGTACACCCGGGATTCAGTGTCTGTAATGAGCGCTTTCTCTCTCTCTTGCTCGTATGGGCGAACTTCAAGAAACAGACGGGCTCAAGTCGTTTTTGGACACGTAGTTCAGCAAATATCATAAAAATTCTCTTTCAAAACAATGTCTAAAGAGAAATTGAAATTACAATCGTAAATAACATTTATCATTACACAATTTAAGATGATAAAAGTATTTTAATATGAAAGGAATGATGATTTACAAAGAAAGCAACACTAAATGACATCATTTCCCAAAGATGACGTATGCTTAAACAGAACGTTCTAGAACAATTTTGCGAAATGATGATGCAAGACCATAGGAACATGGTGTAATTTCCACATGATTATTTGACAAAAACATACATGTTTGAAACCAGTCCTGTACGTAGTATGCTCTACATGTTCCAAACAGAACTCCCTATCAGACGTGTTGACATGTTTCCAAAACAAAACAGAGATCTCGAGTTCCCTTATCTTGAGTGATGACAAGTTGTGAAAACAAAATCGAGCATGCCCCGCGGCTATTGTACAATGCAAAAATGTTCTCTCTCATTTTACGTTCGACGATATTATTCTTAATTTTTACATTATGTTATGCGAAATCTGAATATATATTTTTAGACATCTTATAACTCTAAGCTAAATAAGGAATCTTAAAATGTTGCAAACATTTCTCCAACATTTCATTTTTAGGGAGGAAATATGCGTTACGAAAGTAGCAGCTATAATATATATGGTATATATATATATATATATATATATATATATATATATATATATATATATATAATCTTCCTTCACTTTATCTCACTGTCTAATTCTCTGTCTCTCTCTTGATCTTCCTCCTATAACAGGTTCCTCCCTGGCCCTCTTCACTCCCTCCTCGTCATCCATCCTCAACACATGCCCATATCATCTCAGTTGTGACTCTCTGTAATCTTTACTAAGCCTGCCCTTCTTATTTCATCATTTTCCAAGAAGCCATATTCCCACAATATACCTCAGCATTCTCATCTCTGTCCTCTCAAACTTTACTTACTCTTTTGTTCATAGGGCCCATGTTTCTGTTCCAGACATTAACACTGGTCTTATCACTGCGTTATATATATCTTGACTTTTAGCTTGATTGGCATTTTCTTATCACATACTACTCCAGCTATCTCTCTCCACTGGGATCCCCCATGCAGCTTTTATCCTACTGTCAACTTCAGCTTCACATCCCCCCCCCCCCCCCCCCCCCCTTGGCTTAAAGTAGATCCAAAGTATTTAAACTTTTCTGCCTGTTTTATAACCGAGCTTTTTTTTCTTGTATTACTATTCAGTATCTATCTTCCCTACTGATCAGCAAAACCTCTGTTTTTATTTACATTCACCTTTAAGCCACCCCTCTCTAAAGATTTCTGCCACTCTCCAACCCTTCTTTGCAGGTCCTCCTCATTTTCAATAACTAAGAATGCACAAGTGAGGATACATATTTTAAATACTCTTTGCCTATTTTGTGTTACATAGTTTATCAGGAAAATCATGCCATTCTACAAATCTTTAAGAATAATGCTGGAAATCTTTTATGATAATTTGTCTAAAATAATCTCAAAGTGATTAAGTTGTAAAGCATGCTGATGGTTTGGAAGAGCAGGTGGTCTTGCCATTAATAAACATGAGGATTTTTAGTATTCTATACTATATTGTTAACCTCCATAAATTAAATAACGTTAATATTGCAGGGGTGAGAGATTATATTCACGTGATGGATTTAGCATCTGGACATGTTGCAGCTCTATCTAAACTGGAGAAAGAGCACTTGAGGTACAAGGTATGGAAGAAAGTATATATTCATTGTTTTTGTGATGTTCTATATGAAATTATAAATGCCTAAATCTAACTATGAATCTTAATTGATCTGCAAGGCAGATTTGGTTTGTATTAATTTATTTGTATAATCTTAATAAAACATTTTGATAAAGCAGAATCTTGATAAATGTCTGCAAAACAAAATTATTTAGACGTAATGGTTCAAATGCAAATTTTGGATCATAAAATCTGAAATGTTATTCACAAATGTAAACTATTTTATATCAGTTGTTTAAATCACATTACTGAGCAGAAAGGTTACCTGACTTTCCTTGGTTGCATCTTCAGCAGAAGAGTAAAACCATAGTAATAAGTGGGTCTTTAACACTAATCACGGTGGCGATGGGTGGCAGTCACATTATTATTTTGGTTCCACCCAAAAGTCTCTGGATTTTTGTTTGGTTTTGACACTAGAGCTTTGTAACGGTCTTTTGCATGTGGCAAATCATGAGACTCGGGTTTCATGCAAGCCAGCGCTAGCAGGAGTCATGATGTAATGACAGATCAAGAACGTAAATGGATTTGTCCTGTTGAATTCGTGATGGAATTCACAACTCGTAGATTACAGAATGTTCTAAAGCTAGAGACATGCAGCAGTTTTGATTGGTAGTCCTTTGAGCTTTTCAATAACAGGTAGAAGTAACTGTGTGAGGAGTTACGTTTGTCCAAGTAATGGGAAAGACCTTTGCTGAAGAAACCTAATGAATTACTTTTTTTTTTCCTTTTTTGTTTTTTTTTTTTTTTGTTTTTTACTCCGAGAGGGCAAAAGATTATAAACCCAGAGGGGAACTTTCCCAAGTAAGGGCCACTCCACTCTTCAAATTCCTTCAAAGATTTGTTAGTGTGATGATAGAGGTAGGCTGTGAGAGGTTGGATTCATGAAGAGCAGTAACTAATAACATATTTCCTAGAGGTAACAGTTATTTCAACCTGATCATACTCATTTTCTATTGAATGGCTCCTCTGTTGAAGGAAACACTAATGTGTTTTATTTACCCATAAGCACTGTATAGTTTTTGAGATGGCTGAAGACTTGAGACTTTCCTCGCCTCACTCTGATTTTGTCTTGCCTTGTTCTCATTACCAACCATGAGCTCCACTGATATCATAGTCTCCAGTTCGCGGTGTTCTACTATTTACAAATTACTCCCACCGACAGTAGTATATCACTTAATCTTGATTAACTTGGTCAACCTGGAATTCTCTGTAGGAAACATATTATGTAAAATTTCTAAACATTATAATGATGTGTATTTTAACATGTATGAAATACACTAAAATTCCAATAATCATATTATTAAACAATCATATTCTCAAAAATAATTATCTAAACAAAATTAACATGTACTAAGCTGGAACATTACAGTATAGGAAAAAAAAAAACAAATCTCTTTCACTTCATTCATACTTTGACATCAGTGTGTAGAATGTCTCTTGTGTTAAAAGTCAAGTTTTCTATTTTGAGGTCTTTCATCTTTTCAAAGATGCAGCCACAGTAAAAATGCTTGTTTCATCACAAATCTAATACTTTACATCACCCTTTTGTCTCGTTTTATAGACTATTACCCTTATGTCTCGTTTTATAGACTATTAGTCAGTTCACAGAATAAAACGAAGTCCTTGTAATCCATTCATTTGGTTTACAGTGGTCCACTGATGTCAGACAGTGACGCTTCTAACTGTCCAAATACCATTTACAGTCAATTTTCATTCACTTAAAGCATTTTTATTAAGCATTTGAAGGCAAGGTTACAACTTCTTTATCAGGAATATACTTATTGCAAATTGCAGAATATCACTCTTTGCAAAAAACTTCACGTTTGAAAGTAAAAGTACAAATTTCACGTAACACAGAAAACACTGTATAGTTTCAAGAGTGTGTAGAACCTTTATTTCCTTCAGATGAATGCTAGTGGTAATTAGTACCTACTTTCATCATATACCTACTAATATAAGTGTTAAAGTTCCTTTGAATAGTGTCATGTTCATTGTTTTATTAACTTTAATGAGTTTACCGTAAGTATAATTATATTCATTCACTGTTAATTCTGGCCTGTTTACTCGCTTGTTATAAGTTAATGGTACTTGGTATTGTTTACATTAGGTACAATTCATGTTTTCTGTGTATTACAGGATGCCTGTACCTTTACTTTCAAGTATGAAGTTTTATTGTAAATAGTACTACTCTGCTCTTCTTCTGTTAAGTATAATACTGCTAAAGAAGTTGTAACCTTCCCTTGACCATTGATTACTTTGTGTTCTCTTTGCAGTAATGTACTATTTTTATTTTTGGAATTCAGTTATTCTCTCTGGTATTCCAACTTACCACATTAAACCACATTAATTCTGTCTTTTTAGAGTCGGAAATGGATGGCACCAGAAAAAAATTTATTTAGTAGTTATGTATTTTTCGTTGTAAATTTCTATGTAAATGATCTCCAAATTGGTGTATATCTTTCAATAAGCATATAATGATAATTAATTTGACTTCTGAAGTAGCTTTTTTCCAAACTGAAAAAATTTAAATCTTTAAAATTGAAGAGATCCCTGTATAATATACTATGTACATTTTATGAGTTACACTTTAAACCCTTAAGCCTTGAGGAATGTACAATGTTTCATTATTATTGATATTTTTTCCATGGTTGATAATGAGCAAAATCATCAGACTGGTTTTTTAGTAACCATGGCCCAATTTTTTAAAAATATATTATTGGGGCAGAGTTGTTCTTCTGAACTGATGTGTAGTGTAGTTGGAATTCAGTATTTCTATGGTTTATACCTCAGTACTCTTCCACTCTGATGCCATCCTACTCCTGTTCTAAAGAAGCCCTCCATCCTCCAAGCGTCAGAAATGGAGCAACTTAAGGTGCTCTTAATCATCTAAGCACCACCAAGAGGTAAACCAGATTCTGCACTGGCTGCCTACTTCCACTTCTTCCAGATAGATTACTTTACTTGAAAATTACTTGGGTCCCTAGTATTTCAGTATCTCTTATTAAGTAGCTTGCTGAATACTACAATCTTGGTTGGGATTTTAAAATCCCCACTTAAGCTTTCGATAGTTTTCTTCCTTAGCTGGAAAGGTTACAATATGTACATCAACTCTTATTCTCACGTATAGTTACTATCATCATTTGTTGGCTATTACCTGGCCAGGAACACTCTTGCAACTCACCTGATGGTGACAGATATTCATGATTTAGAATCTTTCTGATCCTTCATCAAAAACAGTATTAGGGTTGCTTACAAAGGCACATTGCTGCTTAAAAGCATCAGTTCATCCAAAAGAAAAGGTTACTTCATGTATTGTATATTATGATGAAGGAATACAGTTCATATGATTTACATTTTTCATCAAATTTTGATGTGCTTTCAACACCTCATCATATAAACTGTATATGGTATCTTGTTGCTACATATTTCAGAAGTAAAAAAGTACTGAGAAATAATGTTGTAATCATTATTTTTTCTGAATAGCAAAGTTTTATGACAAAGGTTCCTGTTTAACACTTTATTTGGTGACTGTGAGGAAACACCATGTGTGGTTAGCATAGGGGAGGAGCTGTAACTTAGATTTAATCCTATAAAGCTAACTAAATTCTTTATCCTAAAAAGATTTTACCTATCCCACTGGAGTGTTGGAAACATTCACTTAATTCAGCTGCATAATTAAGTATATACCCTGGCAAGACAAGTCAGGATCCAAAAGCGGTCATGACCTTGAAGAAAGGTGGTTGTTGCCTTTTAGAAGACAAGCCTCCCAATGTCATTAGAACTACCATAATTCCAGATTTCGGGGGCATTGAATCCCCTTGTGAATAATTTGGTGTGAGATTTGCTATCTTCAGCTGTCAATACACAAAGCATTCACCTCAGTTCATTCAGTTCTTGTCTTGGCAGATTGCTTACAAAGGCACATTGCTGCTTAAAAGCATCAGTTCATCCAAAAGAAAAGGTTACTTCTGTTTCCAAGGGCTTGAGAAAAAGATGTTCTTTTGGGTCTCATCCGTCGTTCTTCATGTAATCTCCCTAGCTCTCTTAATTTTTATCTTAGCCACTGCCTCGCAAGGATTTATCTACTTCTTGGCTTCAGGAATAGTTTGAGAACTCAATCAAGCATTAAAACTGCTAAAGTATCTTGATGGTTGGCAAGTGATGACAGTCTCGGCCAAAACTGAGACATTGTTTATATCCTTGATCTAGATTCCAAGAGGCATTGGAGAATGAGGGGGTATCCAATTTAGTAAGAGAAATCAGTGCAAGTACCTATTTCCAAACCGATAATCTCCTTAGGAAGGAGTATAACCATGTAGTAGGCCCCAAATAAAGAGCCAAAGGACTATGATACATATATCCTGTTGAATTGATGCCATCTGAGAAATAAGTACCTGTACCTGTTTCTGGAGCAAGCCTCTTCAACTTCAGTTGAATAGTGAACACTGATCAGTTGAACTTTTAATGACCTACCTCCACTCAGACAACTTTCTCTTACCAGCCTAACAAGAAAACTTCTGTAGCAGTTCTTTGAGGAGGGCATTTTTACCACAGAGGGACATTTTAATTACCCAAAATCATCATGTTGAAGGAATTTTGACGATCAGGAATAGTCTTGATAGGCACTGCCTCAATACAGGTTTAAGATGCAGGCCATTTTGACTACTGTAGTATAGTATATTCCCGTTGGCTACATGGTAAGAGTGACCTATGCACCAACTTCTTAGAGTGGAAGACAGTCTTTTTAGCTCTATGAGCTATCCTTCATCAACTAAAATAAAGCAGTGTAAGTTTTAGGAGTAATGTTTAGACAGTTTGTTTGGTCATCTAGTGATTCTCATAGATCTTTGACCATAGCAGAACCACATTAAACAAAATTCCAGGTATCTCCTTCAGAGATTTAATTCGAAAGTCCATAAATTTCCTTCTCCTGTCATATTCATTCAGTCACCATCATGAATCCAATGGTTACAAAATATTTTGATACTAATGGCTCTACTCTGGCTCAGCAGTCCTGTTAGATCTTAGTGGAGATAAACAAAGTTCCTTCTAGGAGCAGGGTATTGCTATTTTAACCACTTATAAAACATTGCAACAAGAAACTAAGCCACAACCTTCACTAACCAAGAGGGGTCCCATTAGTGGAGGTTTTTATGTTTTATTATGAGATGACTGCTAATGATGCCATTTGCCAATCTACACCAATTAAATTGGCAGCTCTTGTAGGATTAGTGGAGTAGTAGGGGCTTTGATCAACTCTGAATCGCTATACTACAAACAGTGGATGGACTGCAGTACTTACATCACTTAGGTACAGTGGTGCTCAAATCGGAGGCAACATGATTCTTTTTGTTTTGTCCAGATTCTCTGACTCAGTGTGACTTTGCAAGTAGTGTTAAAATTTTTTTATTATTTCTAATGTCTTACATGTCAAAAACTTTGCGAATTCACAGCTAGCACTATTTTCCTTGTGTGTATATAATTATGATCCCTTTCATTCATTGGTATAATTTGTAATCCGTGTGATTTGAACTGACTTTATTTTCATGTTGCTTAGTTCAAAATACAGTATGACGAGGTTAGCAGGGCCATCTGTGACAGTGCACTTAACGTGCTCCTTGGGCTGGTCAACATAACTACCTCTGCAGCATTATAACAGTAAACCTAATAAACTTAACAGTCATAATAATATTTTCAAAATAGGAATATGAATTTCAAAAAATTTTCTTTGAATGTTGAAGTTTTGGGCTGTGTTTAAGCTGCCTGTATGTTTCAAAATGATTTATTGGCCTAAAAAAAATAATCTAAGCGTTCTGAGATATGATCTCTTACTAATGAATTTATTTGTAGAGATTACCTGTTCTTTGAGGAATTAAAGATGATGATGATTTTAATTATATGGAGAAGATGGCTATTAGTAATCGAAATATCTGTCAGTATTAACATCCAAGTGCATGGAACACTTGTATTTTAACTGGCTTAATATATTATATGCTTAAAAAGGCCTTCTGCTCACTTCTTATGTATAATTTATTCGTTCATATGGTAACTTGAAGTGCAAGAATGTGTACATAACCTCATTTGCTGTCTGGCCAGAAATTGTTGATAAAGAGATGTGAGTGCAAAGTGTAAAGTAAAGAAATCTAACACACCTAGGCCTAGGAACAAAATCTTGGCTTTGACAAAAGAATAATTGCATTGGCGAATATTTGCTAGTGCCATCATTTTTGAAGTGGTTAAGAAATATATCATAAATAATTTTATTTGTATGAAAATCCAAATATTCCTCTATCACATATAAATTAAATGTTTTCAAGATAATTTAATTGTAGACCTACATGTGTTAAACACACGCTCTACTCACACGTTGATATCAGTGGGTGCATTCTACTTTTGTATTTACATATTTACATTTTTTCTGTGTTTAAACATTAAAACAATCAAATATGAACATTTTAAATTTTATGGTTGCTTTGGAAGGAATATTAATGTTATGACAAGTATTTTAATTTTTTTTATTTAACAATTGAACTGAGATTTGATGGCAACTTTGTTTTTGACAAATGCACCAGCGATGAGTGAACAAAAGTTTTGGAAATGTTTTGTAAGTGTTATTTTTCTGAAATTTGGTCACATGTGACATTTTCCTACAGTTTTGAAATATATAATAGATTTCACTCTTATTTCCGTATTACATATGGCCTTATTGTATGCAATAATAGTGTTTTTGCATCAAAATAATAGATAAATATGGAGCATGTTAGGTTACTAGTTTGTGAATTTTGAACAAAATCCTATGCAATCATGTAACATCAATTCTGAGCATAGTTGTACCTAGGCTGTTCAGATTAAGTGTTCATCACTAGACATAGGAAAAAATGTCTCAGGAAGATGTGTTCTTGTTGCATTAAAGCCCCTGATTAGGACTTCCAATTCTCATGTCCCTGGGCAGAATAAACTTTTATTCCAGGTACCATGGTTTGATAAAATTAAGTAAGAACATTATTTTTTTTGGCTTAGCCAGTTTAGCAAATGGGCTAAGAATAGTGCATCTGAAAACCAAGCATCCTTAGTCAGGCACCAGTCATGAAAATAGGCCTGTTATATCTTGACTTATAGCCAAATTCTGAATGCTACCTCTGGAGAATTTCTATAAATCTTTATCAAAACATATTTTTAGCATAGATATTAAATATTTAGCAGTTGAACCTATGGGAGTAGTAGGCCAACTGTTTTGTCCTTGAAACGAGGGTGTTTTCAACAGACTTCTCATCTCCAGTCCATTTCTTTCCACATTCTTAGTTCTCAGAACCTTTTGGTGACGTAAAGTTTTTCTTCAGAAGTTCATTTTGCTCCACTAGGTCCAGTTTTACTTATCCATCCTATGTTGGAACAGCTATGGAAACATTTCCATTTAAATAGCTATAAAGGTTAATGTTAAGTAATAAGTTTCTAGTGAAAGTTTTTTCAATTTGACATAAGGCTATTGCAAACTAGTACTGAAAATAATTGTAAGAAAAATGTATACTTAATAATTGCTTAAAAGAATTTGAGGGGTTCACCTAGGAAAATTTACTTTACCTGACCAAACACGTGTATGATAAGAACACATATCCCAAGATGTGTTTATTAGTATGGTACTCGACAAGGGCTTCCACAATATTTGTTTTCATTATTTTAAAAAGTTTGTAAAATATATGTAAATGACTGTGTACCCTCCAAACTTTAGTATAAAAGGGATTTTGACGTAGGAAAAATCTATTTCTGGGTGATTGGCTCGTGTCGCCCTATGAAATATCCTTAAGATCATTATTTCTAGGTAAAATTAATCTAAAATTACCAGAGAAAAACAAAATTAAGAAAATGTCAGTAAAACTGACTCGCTCACTCTATAAAAGAAGTGTCGGTATGGGAATATAGGCGAGTGGGATCACTACCACGAGTCATTCACCATTTAGACCTTCCAACATAAAATCCCCACCAGAGAGAGCTGATACTAAAGGGTGATGCGGCCGCTACTACTACTACTACTACCGACGCCACGGACAGCAGCGCCCCTAGCGGTCATCCTTAATCTATGAACATCTTGTCCTGCAGGGTGGGTAAAAGAAAACAGGGTGGGTTTCATAGGGCGACACGAGCCAATCACCCAGAAATAGATTTTTCCTACGTCAAAATCCCTTTTCTGGGCTCAGCTCGTGTCGGCCTATGAAATAGTACCAGAGAAACAGACAAGATGGGAATAAGGACAAATGAAACCCAATAGTAAAAAAGAGATATATAATATAAGTGAATCAGGGACATTACAGTATACAAACAAAGTACTTAAAGCTAACTTATCCTAAACAATGGTATGATAAAGAAAGCAATCAATATAAAGTACTTAAAATTAACTTATATTAGACATAGTAATATATAATAGTGTAATGGCAAAAACAATAAAGAATGATTCACTTAATTAAGATATTTACAAAATATACAAACTCATTGTGTTCTACCCTAGCATAAAAATAAGGGTAGAAACACTGAAGTACATTATATGTACATAACGTGGATGTCCCTAGCAAAAAATAAGGGACAATCCACCAATATGATTCTAGCGGCTAAGGCTAGAGTATTCCGAGTAGCATGGCAATAGGGTGAGGCATGTTGGACGAGGTAGGTAGAAAGGAGACCTGGATCTATACTACAACTACAATGCAGTATCAGGAGAAACAATGTTTCCGGCTGCTACTGCAGAAAATTTTAAAGATTCCAAGGACTTCAGGTAATGACGTTTAAAGACTGTCGGTGATTTCCATCCAGTATACTTTTTAAGATCCTCAAAGTTCATATGTTGGAAGTAATTAATTGAGGTGGCTACTCCTCTGATGTCATGTGCTTTTGGAAATGAATCAGGGTTGGCTTGTTTAATGAAGTAAAGGATCTGTTGTCTGATTCCTTTCACTGATAAAGTGCCACCTTTTTCTCTCATAAAGAGAGAACCTGAGGATCTAGAGGATGTACGAGATAGAAAGGCTCTTAAAGTTGATACTGGGCAGAGAGAAGGATCTTGCGGAAGTGGGATGACTTTCCAAGGAGCCCACCTTGCAAGGGGATCCTCATTTTTAGCTAAAAAGCTACGATCCGGAGAAAGTAGAACTTCTCCTGAGGGGAGAAATTCCACATGACCCACATCTCTGGATAGAGCCGACAGTTCTGAAATTCTGGCTCCTGAAGCCAGGCTTAACAAAAATAACGTCTTTCTAAGAAGCATTATGAATGTGCAAGACGAGTTGTCAGTATCTGAGGCTAGTTTGAGGACATCATTTAAGAACCATGAAACTGCAGTAGGCCTTTGAGAAGGTCTAAGTCTAGCACAGGCTTTGGGAATAGACGTAAAGTAAGATTCTGTTAGGTCTATTTGGAAACCCAACTGAAATATTTTCTTCAAAGCCGATTTATGAGTAGTAATAGTGCTAGCTGCTAATCCTTTTTCAAACAAGGACCTGAAAAAGGATATAGCTAAGTTAACTGTCATGGTTGTAGTGTTTGATTCTTTCAGGAAGGATGCTAATTTTTTAACAGCTGAGTCATATTGTCTAATAGTTGACTCTCTTTTATCTGATTCTAGAAAGAGGATGTTTTGTGGATCAATGTTAGCATCTTTTTTAGCTGCAAACTTCATGAAGTCCATAAAGTTAGGGTCTGAAGAATTCCTGAGGAAGCGAACACAGTCCTCATTTGTACTGATTGCGACAGCTTGGGATTGGGAATCCGTTGAGGTCGGAGACCCAATTCCAGAAGCAGAGGATACCAGTTGCTTTTTGGCCAGTCTGGAGCAATCAGAGCTACTAGTCCCTTGAAAGTCCTCAGCTTGCTCAAGACTTTCAAAAGAAGATTCACTGGAGGAAAAACATAGATTTTCCTCCATTGATTCCAATGTAACGACAGGGCGTCCGTGGCATAAGCCAGAGGGTCCAGGTTGGGGGCCACATAGCAAGGGAGCTTGTGGTTCGCTTGTGAGGCGAAGAGATCTACTTGGAGACCTGGGACTCTCCGGCATATCCACTGGAATGACCTCCCGTCTAGGGACCATTCTGATTCCAGAGGGACTGACCGGGACAAAGAGTCTGCTATCACATTTCTTACCCCCGCCAGGTGAGTGGCGGACAGATGCCATCTGTGTTTGTCTGCTAGCGCAAAGATGGCTATCATGACATGATTCACGTGTTTGGATTTGGACCCTCCTCTGTTGATGCAATGTACTACCACTGCACTGTCCAAAACTAGTCTTAGATGAGACTTCTTCGGGGGAAGGAGTCTCTTCAGGGTAAGAAATACTGCCATTGCTTCCAGGACGTTTATGTGAAGTTGGCGGAACTGAACTGACCAAGTCCCCTGAACTTGCTTGAATTGAGAATATCCCCCCCATCCGGACAGGGAGGCATCCGTGTGAATGGTTAACACTGGAAGGGGATATTGAAGGGGTACTAATTTGGCAAGATTCTTCACTTTTGTCCATGGACGGAGCTGATTGCGAAGGATCTGTGGAATTACTGACAACTTGTCTCGAGATTTGACGTTTGCTCTCGATCGCCAAACTTGATTTATATCTTTCAGCCTTGCTTTCAGGAGGATGTCTGTCACTGAGGCAAACTGAAGAGAACCTAGGATTCTTTCCTGGTTTCTCCTTGATGTTTGTTTGCATTTGAGAAATTGTTTCACAGACTTGGCTACTTCTTTTCTTTTGACCACCGGAATTGACAGATTGTGGGAAGACAAATCCCATTGGATTCCTAGCCACTGAAAACGAGACTCCGGAGTGAGTCTGGATTTCGTTTTGTTTATCTGGAACCCCAGATGTTCCAGAAATTGAACTACCTTCTTCGTGGCTTTGAGACATTCCTCGACCGTTGGTGCCCAGATCAACCAATCGTCGAGGTATGCTGCTACCATTATCCCTTGAGTTCTCAACTGTTGAACTACCACTTCTGCTACTTTCGTGAATACCCTGGGGGCTACATTCAGACCGAAGGGCATCACTTTGAATGAGAACGTCTGATTTCCTAGTTTGAAGCCTAGGAATGGACGGAAGTGTCTGGCTATAGGGATATGATAGTATGCGTCTGTAAGATCGATGGAGGTTGTGACGGCCCCACGGGGAAGTAAGGTCTGTACCTGCGAGATGGTGAGCATTTTGAACTTGTCGCAACGAATGAAAGAGTTTAGCTTTGACAAGTCTAAGATTACCCTTCTTTTTGTTGAGCCTTTCTTTGGCACGCTGAATAAGCGACCTTGAAATTTTAGATGCTTGACTCTCGCAATAGCTCCTTTCTGAAGGAGTTCCTCCGCATAATCTGTCAATTCCTTTGATGGTTCCTGATAGAATGATTTGATTGGAGGAGGATCTTTGATCCAACTCCAACCCAATCCTTTGGACACGATGCTCTGTGCCCATTTGCTGAACCCCCACCTGTGACGGAAGAGGAACAGCCTCCCTCCTACCTGGGGAGCCTCACTGTTGTTGGGCGGGTTGACCTCCGCGCCATCCTCTGAAGTGCTTACCTCTTGCAGCTCTTCCTGTGCCACGTTGGCGAAAGTGGCCCCTCGCCCTGCTACCCCTAGAGAACCTATTAAAGGTTGGGTAGGCCTGGCTTTCGTACATTGAATTGAAGGCCGGCGAGACTGCGTAAGAGGTGGAAGGTTGGCTTTGAGGAGACAACAGGAGAATGGGTTGCGTCTGCTTCGAAGTTGACGGCTGTCCCTGTTGTGTAACTGGGACGGCCTGAACAAATTGCTGTTGCTTTTGGTAAGGCTGGAACCTTCTTCCTGTCTTCTTTAGCTTCTTACCAGCAGCAGGGGCGGTCTCTTGTTTCCTCTTGGAAGAGATGCCCCATCTGGCTCTAAGGCTCTGGTTAAGCCTAGCAGCCTCGTGGTGCACCTCATTCACAGAGGCCTCTGGGACGAGGTCCGCACCCCACATGCTGGAAGCTAAGAGTCTATTAGGCTCATGCCTGATAGTTGCCTCCTGCAAGACATGCTTTCGGCAGTTCCTTCTAGCTAGGAAGAAGTCAAAAGCATCAGCTTGGACTGTCTGAAGCTGTGATTTGGCCAGAATCTTGAATAAAGGTTCTGTGGCGTAAGACAGGGCAGCCATTTCCGTAATGATCAGGGAGTTAAGGGACCTCCCAAATCTTGTACGGGCATCAAACTCTGCCTGAATAAGGGTATCAGGCTGTCTTGGAAGCTTCTCGCCAAACTGATCCATTGCACAGTCTGGCTTAAGCTTACCTACTGAGAACGTGGCAGGCAAGTTCTCCCACAATTCTCCAAAGGCCGGGAAGAGCGGAGAAGTAGATTCCGCTTCCCTCAACTGTGGCATGGGCTCGTCCTTGAGGACTGCCTGAAGAGTCGCTTCAACTACTTTGGTAGCGAACGGAAGAGAAGCCTCCTCCTCCGTAGCGAAAATAGTGAATGGACTCTTGAATGCTTGGAGTTTGGTGTTGGTACACTCCCAATCCTCCAGGCAGTGAACCCATTCCCGCTGTGCATGATCCCTACTATACAGCACAGTCTCTCGGGAGATCTTATCCTCTCTAGTGAGAGCAGCGACGGTCAGCCTAGCATACCCAATGAAAGGCTGAGTCAGTCCGGGAGGATAGAACTCGAAGTCCTCAATCCTTCGAGTTCCACACTCCGGGATAGAAATCATGCCGTCCTTGAAGGGGGCATAAGCGGCCACTCTCCATGGGTTATCCATGGAGAAGGCTGGTAGGGATTCGTAAGGAGGTAACTGTAAAACACCAGTACCTGCTACAGGGGAGCTTGGCTGAGGAGCCTGGTTAAGACCAGCAAAGCGGTCGTCGTGCTCTCTAACTCGGTTAGAGAGATCTTGAATCGACTGGCCAGACTGGTTGATGGTGTTTGACAGCTGTGCAAACATCTGTTCAAACTTAGAGCCAAGAGAGCCAACCATCTCTCCCACTTGTTGCATCACAACTGCTGAAAAGGTGGTGGGATCAAAGGAGCTTGGTCCCGCCACCCCAACAGGAGTTACCGGAGTAGATCCGGTAGATGCCGGAGAAGGCGTTGGCTCGGCCGGAGCGCGAGCCTTCTCCTTAGAAGCCTTGCTTCTAGAGCTCTTAGAATAGGAAGAGCTAGGCTTTGCTTTCACCGCGTCAGCGTAGGAAGTCGTAGACTTCCTAGCTGAAGAAGACGACGACTTCTTAGAAGTCGTCTTATGCAGTGTCTTCTGTTCTCTCTGTCCCTTCACCTTCGGGGGTACAGAGAGAGCGGGAGAGCAAGCAGGGATCTCAGATCCCGTGAAGCCTTGGAATGAAGAGGAAGAAGGGACAGGGGAAGAAGATCCAGGAGCACCCAAGGAAAGACCTTGGGCGCCCGACACACCTACCTCAACCAACAAATCCTCTGCCCCTACCGCCATAGGCTCAATATTCAGGTCCAGGTTGGCCACATCTGGGACCGGCTCCTGCGTAGAGACGGACCCGAACGCCTGCTGCACCTCCTGCTGGATAGAGGCTATGAGAGGGGCTGCCGAGATGGGGTCCACGTAACCAGTCGACTTGCCACCGGGGAAGATCTGGACGGCCAGCTTCTTATCAAGTATATAAGGCTGGCCCTTGGCGGCGTTCTTCCCGAAGCCGCCCACCCAAGCCTTCAGGGTTGCCAGGGCGACTTCCTTCACGGCGGCAGCCTGAAAGAGAAGGCGATATGAAGCTTCTAACGGCGGAGATAGGGTTTAACGAAGCTTAAGACTAAGTGTTAGTAGTGATAAGACCAAGAAAAGTCTAGGAGTAGACTTACCCCACCCAAAAGCTGACTAACGAGGTCGTAGCAGATGGTGCAAGCCTCCGGGTGCCAAACGATCAGTCCGTTGTGGGTGGTGGCACACGGGGCGTGGGTCCTACACTCTTCATGGGTGCAGGGGTCGTACAACGTTGCGTTGCAACCTGGGACCTGGCAGTTGGTAGCCTGTAAGTGGAGAGATACATGAGTATCAGGTGCACACTTACAGCCTAACAAATACTCCGCTGCATGCCGGAGCATGTAAGTTAGATTAAACCAGAGCCCCGCCGTAATATGTGTGGTAACTAGGCGGTTGGAGTTGGTCTAAGGCTACGCCGGAGACAGGAAAAAGATTCCAACCAGGAGTGGTGAGGAGCCATGAAACCACGACGGAGAACGACGGAGATAGTACATAAAATAAATTAAAACTAAAATTCACCGTAATATTAAGGGTATATCCGTATATAACGAAGTATAAAATTTTCCGTCTACTAGAAGAGTGCCCGGGTAAGGAGCGAGCTCTCCTCCGGTAGCGGAAAACAGGATATAGTAGGCAAGCAACAGACCACTAGTAATTGTCCACCCCGCCCACTGGCGGAGCCAGACGGACCTATAACCGAAGGGGCCCCCGGCTTCAGCGGAGGCTCCGTCCGTTACGGTAGGGGAAGGGTGGGACTGAGGCAATAGGTGGGGGGTCCCGGCGTAACACGGCGGGAGAGAGAGAGAGGGGGGTGGCCTACCCCCCCCCCCCCCCCCTCCCGTCGCTACAACTACCCGCTCGGTAACCCGGTACCCGAGACAAGTGGTCGCCCTAAACCCCAGCTGGGATGGAGCTCCAGGCCTCCTCAGAGAGAGAGGGAGGTAGGCTACTGTGGTTGTTATGGCAACCAAGGAGATCCACCAAACCCCTCCCTATACCTGGTAGGGAGGGAAGGGGAAGGGTAAGGTGCTAAGGGACACGTGATCGCAGGTGGCCTAAGCCGCGATAGCAACACAACCATAGAGGGGCCACGTGAACCAGACTGTACCAACACATGGCACAAGCACCTAGGCTAGCCTAACACCCTAAATAACACTGATAATACATCGTAAAGGAAAGGAGGAGACACTTTTAGTAAAAGGGAAAGAAGCCCAGGAGGAGGCAAGCTGTTCCGAAGAACAGTTGACTACTCGGAGCCAGCGGTAGCCGATGAAGAGCAAGAGCTGGGATGCTGGGCCAGAACACGGTATAGCCCTAAATACCAAACTAAGAGAAAATGGTAAAGGGGCTGTGTCCTAGCTATAAAAACGATGTAATAAACGATGAACGTAAATATAAAAAGCCCATAAGCATAAGATGTCCCAGTATGGGAGACCGGGAAATCTTAACACGAGGCGGCACACGGCCGCCACGAGTCAACCGGGAGACCGTATATGACCTATAAAAAGGAAAATACTGGTCCCTGGAAGACTAAAATACTAGAAAATACTACTTATGAGGCACTTAACTTAGCCGAAGCAATAGCAGCACGTTCCATCGTAACTGATGAGATAAATCCAAGAAAACAACACGAGAGGAAAAAAGCACTCTAGCGCTGTGAAGCTAATGATTAAGGATGACCGCTAGGGGCGCTGCTGTCCGTGGCGTCGGTAGTAGTAGTAGTAGCGGCCGCATCACCCTTTAGTATCAGCTCTCTCTGGTGGGGATTTTATGTTGGAAGGTCTAAATGGTGAATGACTCGTGGTAGTGATCCCACTCGCCTATATTCCCATACCGACACTTCTTTTATAGAGTGAGCGAGTCAGTTTTACTGACATTTTCTTAATTTTGTTTTTCTTTGGTAATTTTAGATTAATTTTACCTAGAAATAATGATTTTAAGGATATTTCATAGGCCGACACGAGCTGAGCCCAGAAATTCACAGTAGCATTTCTTATTAATGGGCTCTTTGCAGATTTGATGTATATTAATGGAAAATATTTTTGAGAAAATGCTCAGGGTTAAACTGTTGTTGGCTTTTGTGAGCCTTGTTAAAGCTCTAGGTAAGCAGGTTAGAAAGCTCACAAGGAAATAATGAAGGCATATAGTACACATGCACATCACAAAAATCCATATGCGCAAAGGTATCATAAAAGGTACACAAAATATAATTGTTTAGCATTGTAGAGATGTTAAATAGAATATATTTAAGTAACAGTTGAAGTGCCATTACAGTATATGGTCTAGATAAAACAAAAAACTGTATAGTAGCACTCATTCCTGACCACTTCATTCACTGAATTTTAGATGATCTTATTCCTAATGTAAAATTTGCTTTCATCTTAAGAAATCTTACACTACATGGTTAACCTTTTTTATAATTTGCATTTGGCAATATAGCAGCCTTGAATAATGAACAAATTTTTTACATGTGCTTGGAATATGGTAATAAGTGAGTGTTAGTCAAAAGTATAGTAAAAACTGAACCATTTTTTCTGTGCTATATAATGAGATTTCTGCTGTAATCTGCTTTATTACTTTTCGGATTGCAACGAAATTTCATAAATTACAAGTAAATCAATTTCATTGAGTATGTAGATGTGTAATGAGCATTTTAGCTTTAATCATCCAGTACAAACTGAACAATAATAGGTATTAACATACCAAAATACAGTCATGAAAAAGTTTCAGGTAATATTTTTGAAAGGAAGCAGATTGATAAATCACAAACCACAGACAAGCCATGACACGGATTGCACTTGTATAGCAAAATTATTACATTGAGCAGAAAAAATCACAGATGCTTTTTTGTATTTTTTAGTTCTGACATTCCTCAGTGGCATTTATGTATTACAGTGCTGCTCTTTGCTTTCCATGTATAGCCTCTGAACCTTGGCCTGGGTCATGGGTTGTCTGTGCTGC
Organism: Macrobrachium nipponense; assembly: GCF_015104395.2. Taxonomy (NCBI): domain Eukaryota; kingdom Metazoa; phylum Arthropoda; class Malacostraca; order Decapoda; family Palaemonidae; genus Macrobrachium; species Macrobrachium nipponense. Next base: position 44,738,535 of record NC_061088.1, on the reverse strand, counting down.
AGTTTATAAAGGAATTTGAGCGTATCACCAAGACAACTATTCCTTACCACTTCGTTGAAAGGAGGGTTGGCGATGTTGCAACTTTGTTCTGTGATGGGAGCCGAAGCATGGAAGAGCTTAATTGGAAACCAATCAGAGATTTCCAGGTTATGTGTAAGTATTATTGTATAACCCATTTCCCTTTCAGCATTTTTTCAGGAAAGGGATGAACGACTGCTGTACATGGTAACTTCACATAAAACTCATATCAAGGCTTTTGCAGACTTACAACCTGGGTACAGGACATGGGGTATCTGTCTTACAACTAGTGAAGGCTTTTGAGGCTATGACTGGCACTAAGGTGCCTGTTGAGATGAAACCACGAAGAGAAGGGGACATAGTATCCATGTATGCCAACACAACCCTTGCTGAGAATGAGCTGGGCTGGACAGCCAAGTATTCGCTCGAAAATATGTGTAAGTCCTTGCCAGTGGAACCTTTAGTCATCCTCTTGTGGATGATCTGGCTGCCCTTCCTTTAGCCTTCCTTTTAAGATTGTCTGTTGCCTTTCATTTCATAATAATTTCCAATTCACTCGCTCTTATGGTAGCTTTGGTCTTTGATGTTATCAAATCATTTTGTTTGCATACTTTATGTCTGTACCATGACTCTGGACCAAATTTGTTGAGCAGTCTTAGCCAGTATGTTTGTTTTTGTAGCTTTAGCTCCTATGCTGATTAGCTAGTTAATACTTAACAGATGCTTCTAACAAACTACTGAAATAGCTATTATTCTTAAAAGATACAGTCTTTCATTTTACTTGCATGAAATGCCAAGAACATTGAGTTGCTAGCTAAGAGTGAAGTTATTGATTAACTAATTCCAACAGTTCTTCTCGCTAGGAAAAGACCCCTGACCCACTTCATCACTTATGTTGTTTTTATATCAAAATTTTGCATGAAGTAGATTTACATATGAAGTCTGCAATTTTTTCTTACTGAGCTTTTCAAAATTGCAGAAAAACCTATATTTAAACCATTATAAGTACGGGAAATCCAAGGAATAGTTAGCTGATAGTAAATATGCATATAGGAAGCGCCTAGGTACCAGCAGTGTTCTTTTAGATTTGACTTGCCATTTGCAAGAGAACCTTGATAAAGGTTTTGAGTGCAGGGTTATTCAAATTGATTGTACTATTCTGCTTTCAGTTTGGTAAATCATCAAGAAATTTTTTTATAAACTTCATTATCTTGGAATTGGTGGATATTTTAGGATGACTTCAAGATATCATTATAAGGAGGCAGTAGCAAGTTGCTGATGATAGGATCTTGACCGAATCAAGACCCAACGTGTCTGGTGTTCCACAGGGTAGTGTTCTTGTTCCACGTTTTTTTTTGTGTTTACTAGTGGTATGGCTTTTGGCCTGGAAAACAAGATTGTTCAGTATGCCAATAATGCAACACTGTTTGGTGTAGTAAAGTATCCATTTATAAGAAATGAAGCTCCCTTAGTTGTAATTGTACCATGGAGAGGATTAATGAATAGTTTAGTCAGTGGGGTATTTTGCTGAATTCCGGTAAAGCAAAATCACTACTGAACAGTAAATCTTGTATAGATTTTCCATTTCATCCTCCCCTTCAGTTGGATGGGACTATGTCGAATGGATCTGAAGCATTGAACATACTTAGTGTAACTTTTGACCCACATCTTACTTCTGAGAAACATCTGATGAGAGTGTCGGCAAATACTGCACAAAGTTAGGTTTTATATGTGGAACTTCATATATTCCTTTGCTGTTCTCCATTGTGAATGTGAAAGTCTACTGCCTGAGATTTATCTTTTAGATAGAAAGTTTTGTGGTGATAGGTTTTTGTTTCCTAACACTAGCAGTTTTCAGTTTTTCATAAGTTGTATTTTAAGAGAGCTTTTGTTATTAGTATTTTAAGAGAGCTTTTGTTATTACAATTGATCCCAGATCCTCTCTTCCTGATGAAAGTGACCAAATTTGCTGAACAGCTGCACCAGTATGCTGTTGAACTTTTAAAATACAAGGTGAATTGTTTTAGGGTAGTAATGCGTTGAAAGCTTTACTGGAACTTTTGGGGTTCGAATTGTAAAACATTCTTTGGGTGACTGTGTGAGGAATAGAATTGTGTGAGGAATTCTATTCCTCACAGTCTCTCAAAGAATGTTTACAATTAGTACCTCAGAAGTTCAAGTGAAGTTTCAGTGCATTACTACCAAAAAACAATTCACCTTGTATTTTACATAAATTACATATCTTTTTGTCTATTTAGTATTAATTTAGTTTGTATTTTTCTTCTTTAATAACCGATTGTTTTTTATGTGCAGTATTTCCCATTATCTTAATTTCTTTCAGATGAAAATCATATTCTTTGGAAGCCTGAATTAAAATTCATTGACCCTTTAATAATAATAATAATAATAATATAATAATAATAATAATAATAATAATAATAATAATAATAATATAATAATAATAATAATGAATAATAATAATAATAATAATAATTAATAAATAAGTAATAATACATAATAATAATAATAATAATAATAATAATAATAATAAAATAATAATAATAATCAATAATAATAATAATAATAATAATAATAATAATAAATAATAATAATAATAATAATAATAATAATAATAATAATAATAATAATAATAATAATAATAATAATAATAATAATAATAATAATAATAATAATAATACTTTATTAAAAGTAATGGCTACTTCAGAAGCGTTACATTTGTAGAGATTCTTCTCTATTTTTCGAAGCAGCATTTTCAGTTTTACTAAACAGACTAGTAGAGTGCCCATGGAGGTCATTTTCAAATGCAGGGTTAAGATCAGTGTATATATTTAAATTTTTACATTAAAACTATGATATCGTAGTCATCAAAGTCATTCACGTTACAGTCTCTCCTCATCTCTCGCTCTCGTCTGTCCACTCTCTCCTTCTCACCATCGTCTCTCCCCCCCTCCACCGTTCTCTCGCTCCTCTCTCTCCCTCTCATCCACCTCCTCCTCTCTCTCCGCCCCTCCTCCTCCTCTCATCTCTCAGCTCTCTCTCTCTTTTTTTCTTGTAGTGAACTTTCGTCTGGAGCTGCCAGATACCCTCTAGGCTAGGAAGTTGAGGGTGGACTGCTTCTGGTGTGGTAGCCTTCTTTATATTCAGGGTCGTCAGCAAGGATCTGCCCCATGTCCATCTCCTATTGTCTGGTGGTGTTAAGTCTGCTTATCATTGGTCACTTGAGTTAGGTCTCAAGCCACATCCGCTGTGTTGATGGTTGTGTAGCTCCAACCTCCTAGACCTTTAGAGTTGTGTGGTGACATTGCTGGGTGTTGTGTCACGTCACAGCTAATTTGGTTTCCTTTGGCTGCTGGAGTATCTCGTTCAAGGAGGATGTTTTCCGCAGAGTTGTCGCAATCGGTGATGTCATTGTCGGTTGCGGGTCTTCTCATACTCGTGGAGAGGAAAAATTCTTCCTGTGTCATATTCAGTGCTGGTCTTATTTGTTGTATGAGAAGTGCATCCAGCAGGCACAACCGACGGGCATCGGTGGGCCCTCCTGGTGATCTTCGTGTTCTGGATGATCACATCCCAGTTTATGTATTCTTGAGATACATAAATCTTACTGAGTATGACCCCACCCCCAATTAAGACACCCTTCTGAAGCTGGGTCTTAATTGCCACTTATTTTCGAGACCCAGTCCTCACATCAAGAGACTTGAGATCGAGCTGCTCCTCGACTCCATCCAGCAACTCAAAGCCTGGAGCATCGTGAGGACTACCGATTTCCTTCGGCCCCTCCTACTTGCTGAAGCCGGATCCAGCCGGATCCTCGCCAAAGAGATAAAGAAAACAGCGAAGGAGTTGAAGGAGAAAGAGAACATCAGGGTACAGTGCAAGGACAAGACAGCAGCCTTCGTCTTGATTGATACTGCTGAATATCTTGAGAAGCTGGATGCTATTTTGTCTGACGAAAGCAAGTTTGAGTGCCTGACAAGAAACCCAACAGACAACATTTAGAGGGAGGCCAACAGAATCATCAGTGTAGTGAATGCTGTGACAAACGCTGTCCACCTCCCGCCCATACAAGGAGACTACAGCCTGGGTTATCTAAATGGCAACATAAAAACCCACAAACAAGGAAACCCCCTTCAGCTGATCATCACCCAGATGCCTGCCCGTACGTATGCCTTGGTTAAACGCCTTAATTAAATTTTGACCCCCTATGTCCCGAGTCGGTACAGCCTGCAGTCATCAGTAGAATTCCTAGAAGCCATCAAGGACACACCTGGCACCGGGATTATTGCCTTACTGGATGTGAAGTCCCTGTTCATGAATGTGCCTATCGATGAGACCATTGATATCAACCTTGAGCACATCTACAGGAGTCAGTTGACAGCTCCCCTCAACATACCTGAAGCCTCACTCTGTACATTGCTGGAGATCTGCACCAAGAAGGCCCCTTTTACCACCCACCATGGCCAGATGTTCTGCCAGAAGGATGGCATAGCGATGGGCTCCCCACTCTCGGCCCTCCTCACTAACTTTTACATGGGCACCATGGAGGAACAAGTCTTTGCCAAGATGTAACAACCCCACAGATACAGCTGTTATGTCAATGACACCTATGTTCAAGTTGATGCCAAGGGTGAGGTTGAAGCCCTCTGTCAGGTATTCCAGCAGTGCAGTGTGCTGAATTACACAGTTGAATACAGCTCCCACAATTGGCTCCCCTTCCTCGACATCCTTGTGAGTAAGACGGAAGATGGCCTCTGTACTTCTGTCTACACACAAAAAAAAAAAAAGACTAATCTTGGACTTTGCCTCAACGGTGACAGCGAGTGCCCCGCCAGATTCAAAAGCATGACTGTCAGGGCCTTCACCAGGAGAGCCCTCTCCCACTGCCCGACTTGGCAGGACACTCATCAGGAACTCGACCGCACCTCCCAAGTACTCGTGAATAACGGGTACAATCAACTCTCAATTAACGCGAGGGTTACGTTCGTGGAGAGCTCATATTAATTAAAAACATGTTATTTATGAAATAACAGGAATAAGGGGTTATGTTCCTGGACTTGGGGAACTCTGTACATTTTTGCTAAGTACAACCGAATTCGATAACAGCAACAGCTTGTATTTCAACCATCGTACGATAGTAAACAATTACCATAGTAATGATATAAACGACGTTATGTAGAATAGGACTGATATATTTTTTAAAAATAACTATTTGCTATAGATCAAAGATCAGTAAAGAAATATGCTGTTAAATTTAAACCAAGTTGTAGCTGAAGCTGAGAAATCTGTTCAAGCTGTTAATGACTCTTATCGTGCATCGGCTCCAAGGATAAAACTCCCGTTCAGTTATGCCATCAAACACAACCATAGATTAAATCAAGAGAAAAAATTTTAATCAAAACTACTGGGCTTGAAACAACAAATTTTACTGTTGTGTTCACGCTAATAAAAGATAAATAACGTTAAGCTTATGTTACATTGAAATCAAGTGAAAATAGCGAGTGGAATCATGTCTTTTTTTTTTCTTTTACGCAATAAACATGCTCCTAATGCAATCTGTTAACGAAAAAATAATTTAGTTCACAACGAGCCTTATTCAAGCCATATTTCAACTTAAAAATTTGTCGTATAACGAAAAATAACCCTGTCTCATATAAGTAAAGTATCTAGATATTTGATTATGCTAACAGAAGCAATAAAATTCGCACAGAACCGAGTTAAATACAGCAAAATTAACTTGTATTCGCTTTCCAAACCAAAACATTGACTGCTATGTTATTATTTTATAACACAATAATATGAGAATACCCTCGATATTATTGGATACAATGTAGTAATGTATTACTTTTTAAAAGATTTGTGGAAAAGATGCATATTCATTACACATGTAATTATATGTAGCCATAAGCAGCCTGACATCGCTCAGTTATGCCGATGCCGGAACCATAGATATAGAGAGGAGAGATTGGACAGAAAAACGACGATCGAGTGCACACAAGGAGCCATTGTTTTGCGATAACTCTCAGGGATGGCATCGGTACCAACTGCGAAGACCAGCGGCAAAAAAGCCACTTCTGGTAGCCAATGCTGGGTCATCAACTGTGTCAATTACAGAACAAGTTCACAAAAGAACAGGGGATCACATTTCAGAAATAAGAGACCTATTTTCATTCATGAGAATCTTTATGACTGTTGCAATAACCTCAAGTAAACGTGTGTTAGATCGCAGTCAACTTCATTCCTGCCTTTATATCTAATAAAATATGTAATGAATGTTGTAATAAGCTTTTTATTAAAGCAAGGGTGTTGTTTATCTGTGGTACGTGCCAACAGCTCGTAAACTATTATTCCAAATGACGAATTATGTAGAATAAAAGTGGTTCAGTGTACTGAAATCTAGGGTTAAACATCGCTGTGCGGGCACTTGCATGGACTAATGAGCCACTTTTTCTCTCAATATTCAATTGGTGAAACGACAATACAATTCAATATTTAAACATATCTGCAAAAGTTTGAAGCTTCATCAACAAAATGAGATATACGAAACCGTCATACGTACTAAAATAAGCATGTGAGGTCTTTGTAAAATATGTTTTAAAGGCAGTATTTTAATCCAATGTGGCGTGGTATCGTCTTTTGACAACCAGGCATACACTGGCAGACACGCCCTTCCCAGCCTTCCCATCACTCATTTGAACAGTGTTTGTGTATCCATGTAACCTTTATTCATATTACTCAATATTGTAGTTGTAATCAGCACAATAAAACAACATACTGTTGCCTATATTAGTGAAAGTATGAGACGTCTTATTCCCGCAATCATGTTTTAAACTGAAATGCATTTTTACCTTGTCATCGGTGGTTTTATCCTTACTGCCATCACAAATGAAACTCCACAGTGCTTATCTGATTGTAATTTTACACATTTCGTTCTTAATTCACTCCAAATTCAACTTAATTCGTGATTATTTTTAGTCGAATTTTGTACGTCTGGCAGCCAGAATCTACGAGTCGAGCAGCCAACGGGTTATTGAATTGTTTAAGAGAAAAGAATTGTACTTTTTTGCTAGCACTTTTCATTTATTTAAGTCTATATTACTATTTTGACTTTTTAAATTTTTTTTTATAATTGTAGGGCTGAAATAATTTGTTTTTAGTAATTTTTAATAATTGTACGGTTGAAACAAATGTAATCTTTGAGTGCTAGAGATGCCAGTCATCATTGCCAACACCCTTTGCCTTTACAAACTGTTTCCATAAATTCTAGATGTCATAGTAATGCAATAATGATAAAATTACTATGTGATATATATATATATATATATATATATATATATATATATATATATATTACAAATAAATACGCTAAATTCACGTATATCGATGGTTTTTTGTAAGTCTTACCCCAAGTTTGGAGGGTAAACACAAAAAGAAAAAATTGGCAACCCCATAGCTATATCAGCAAAACTAATGAAATTTGTGTCAGGAATCTGGTTACCTTTACAACAACGAATTTTTTCAAGTGAATTATCATGTTTTCCCGTCCGGAGGCCGATAAACCTCGTCGTTTAAGATTGTTTGTGAAGAAAGTTTATTGACACAAGTGACTCCACAAACGTCGAGATAGCATCAATCTTCTATACATAAGGTGTTATAAGTAAAATTAAGTTTACCCCACGAATGGCTAGACTTTTATTAGCTCCTGTTTAATTGGAAATTATGGCATTATTTTGTGACTTTATAGAAAACATTTACTACTTTGAAAGGAAAGTAAAGGTCTCGATCTGTTTCCATGCTGGTTGGGATATGACTAGCGTCTAATTCAGGATACTGGAAGTGCTAAAGTTATTTTTTGGGAAAGTGACTACACAATGGTACATTGTCTGCCTTTTACTCTACCTGAAAAGTCACTGGCATGTAGGGTTACCATCAGTCCATACAACCATGGTTATGCCTGACTAAGTTTCATACTACTACTTGTACTACAACAATGTACATAGGCTAGTATCATGAGGCCTAAATCCAGGCCTGCTGCAGTTTTAAGTGTTAATGAAACGTCATGGTAGTATTATGGTAAAACACCAATGGCCGGCCTCTACCGTAGCATGACCTCCTTCCCGAAATAGTAGTGGTACCTCGAGATACGAAATTAATCTGTTCAGAGGCGGCCTTCGTATCATGAGTTTTTCGTATCTTGAACCACATTTTACATGTAAAATGGCTAATCCGTTCCAAGCCCTCCAAAAACACCCCAGTAAATTTCATATTAAAGCCGAATTGACCTATAAACAATGAAATACTACAACAATTTGGACCATTCAATACCTAACTTAATACGTACTAATATGTATGTACCTGTAAATAAAGTGTATTAGTGTACATGGCATACAAGAAATACTGTACGTCTATACGTACATATGTAGTAAAATGTGGAAGCTTACCTTTCGAGTGAGGCTATCTCCAAAAGTGGTGACAGAGGAGGAGGACAAACGGCAGATACGTACTCTTAACTTTACGAATCACATACAAAAATGTCAGGAAAACATAAACTAAACTTTGCGGAACACTTTAACAAAACTGTAACACTTAATTTCATACAATCAACTTACCTGTCAGATATATACATAGCTAAGCTAAGACTCCGTCGTCCCCGACAGAAATTCAAATTTCGCGCCACTCGCTACAGGTAGGTCAGGTGATCTACCGGCCTGCCCTGGGCGGCAGGACTAGGAACCATCCCCGTTTTCTATCATATTTTCTCTGTCGCCGGTGGTATCAACATTGTTGCTATTACCTCCTGACTTAGATTCTTATTTCATCCTTTGATCATCGTTTATCGGCTTTTTGGTGACGTATCTGGATCGTGTTTTTGGCATTCGCTACTGTGGACTGTTTTTGGAATTGCTTTTTGGATTTTTCTCAGTATGTCTGATTCAAATGTGAGTGTGAGAATGTGTGTGAATGTAGGCTGCAGGGTGAGGATACCGAAAGCTTCGGTTGATCCTCACACTGTATGCCGTAAATGTAGGGGGTTTCAGTGTTCTGCTAATAATACTTGTAATGAATGCGAGGAATTAAATGCAGAAGAGTGGAAGACTTTAACTTCTTATTTGAAGAAGTTAGAGAGGGATAGGGTTAGACGTCTGAAAGGTGTGAGTTCAAGGCCTATTGAGCCTTTTACTGATAATTCTAATCCTACTGATTTAGATTCTCCCTATGTTTCTCATTCACAAAGTGTACTTTCGGAATCGGCCTCGGAAATCGCCGATCTGAAAGCTACGATTCGAGACATGAAGTCCAAAATGGCGGACTTACAAGGTAAGGCTAGTGAAAGTGAGCATTACAGTGATGTGAGTTCCCCCAGTGTTGTGGAGGGGGCGTTTGATCGTCCCTGCGACGCTCCCAGGCCTAGACCTCTTCCAAGCTCCCATGCCCAGAGGAGAAGGAAAGTCGAAAGCCTTAAGGAGGTCGTGGGGAATCCCCAACGGTCAGACGTCCCTTCAGCTAGCTCTGTTTCGTGGCAGGCTGCTCAAGGGCGCTCTAGAAAAAGCGTCCTTCGTGAGTGTTTCTCATCCTCTCCCTCTCCCTCACCTAAACGAGGGTGGAAGGAGTCGAATTTATCGAGACCTCTGAAGCGTCATATGAAAGAACCCGAAATTGATTCGAGCCCAGAGCGTTTCTCAGATGACGCTCCCTCTTCTATTAAGAAGGCGAAAGTGGCGTCAGCGTCACCTGACGAGTACGCAGAAGTACCCTTTCCTACTTCTCCCCCGATTGATGACGAAAGGCGTCATGCAGTTGACGTGGGAGAAGCTTCAAGGAGAATTATTCTGGCAGTTCAAGAGCAACTGGCCTCTCTAGTGGGAGTTTTAGCGCCTCGTAGGAAGGACGTTGCGCTTCCAATCAAGAAGTCTCGTCCTCTCTCCCCTGCTAAGCGAGAAGCGTCATGCAGACGTGAAGCTTCTAAACATATTACAGAAGCTTCGGGGGTTCGAGAGCGAGATCGTTGTTTACGAAAGTTACATAACGCCAGAGAGATGTGAGACGTCTTTTAGACATGAAGCGTCTTTGAAAGCTGTTGGTAGACGTGAAGCTCCAACCAATATTTTGGCGCCAAGTAGGACGCCTTTTGAGAGCGGAGCGTCTTCCAGGCGCGAGGCGTCATCCGGACGTCAGCAGCCAAGTAAGCTGGGGCGTCACCAGGAGCGCCTTGGGCGGACCAGAGAAGCGTCATCCAAGCGGGAAGCGTCTTCTATTTATCGAGAGAAGCCTGAGCTTTTGGCGCCTTCCAAGGCTATTAAAGCGGGGAAGAGGAAAGAATATCATTCCCTTAGCCCCTCTCCTATTAGAAGTTTGTCTCCTCCAGAGGAGGAACGTACAGAGGTGGGAGCGGAGACTCATTTAGATCCCGAGTTGGAAGAAAACTCGGATGAAGAATATCAAGGAAGAGAAGGACTGTCGAACTATAAAGTTTTGACTGCCTTGCTTCTAGAGGAGTATGGAGACGAATTGACTCCTGCCGCTCCTCCTTCTCCGCGCTCTCTGTTTTCGAGTGCTAAGACGAAGAAGTCTTCGTCTTTTCTCAAAATGCAGCCCACCATTTCAATGAAGAGGGCTCTACAATCCTTAGACTCGTGGATGAAGTCTAAGAAGGACTTAGTAAGAACGGTCTTCTGCATGCCTCCAGCGAGACTAGCTGGTAAAAGAGGCATTTGGTATCAGACGGGAGAGAATATGGGTATTGCTCTCCCGTCTACGTCAGAAGCAGACTTTTCGACCTTAGTTGACGCTTCACGTCGACAAGGTCTCAACTCGGCACGGATTACGTGGGGCATTTCTGAACTGGACCATCTCCTCAAGGGACTCTTTCATGTATTGGAAGTTTTCAACTTCTTAGATTGGTCCCTTGGGGTGATGTCCAAGAAAGCCCATGATTCTGAAGGAATCGAACTGGAAGCCCTTTTGTGCATATTGTCTTGTATAGACAAAGCGGTACAGGATGGCTCTTTTGAAATCTCCTCTTTGTTTGGAGCAGGTCTTCTAAAAAAGAGGACAGTATATGGTGCCTTTCTAACCAAGGCAGTCTCCCACGCTCAGAGGGCAGCGCTGCTGTATTCGCCTTTGTCTGACTTTTTGTTCCCTTCTCAGTTGGTGAAGGACATTGCTCATTCATTAACTGAGAAGGCGACTCAGGATCTTCTGACGCAGTCAGCAAGGAGAAGAAGCCTGCTTCTACACCTGACAAGAAAGGACCGAGTACATCGGTTCAGCCCTTTCGAGGTGGTCCGACCTCCAGACCTCCCGCAAGAAGGAAGTCTCCGGAGAAGAGAGGTAGGTCTGCCTTTCGTCCCTTTAAAAAGGGAAAATGAAGCTTCTCTCCTCCAAGCACCAGTAGGTGCCAGGCTCCTGGGATTTGTGGAGGCCTGGACACTTATAAACACAGACGAGTCATCTTTGGCTATAATAAGGAAGGGATATCGTATCCCTTTCCTGAACACTCCTCCCCTAACGTCAATACCAAGGGAACTAACAGCCAAGTACAAGGATCCTGTGCTGAGGGATACTCTTCGATCGATGGTGGAACAAATGTGGGACAAGAGAGCGATAGAACTAGTACTAGATCAAAACTCCCCGGGTGTACAATCGCCTTTTTCTGGTTGCGAAAGCCTCGGGAGGCTGGAGACCAGTACTGGACGTCAGCTCTCTGAACAAATTTGTTCGGAAGGAAAAGTTCTCCATGGAGACTTCTGCTTCAGTCCTGGCGTCATTACGACAAGGAGATTGGATGGTGTCTCTAGATCTCCAGGACGCCTACTTTCACGTCCCGATCCACCCTTCATCGAAGAAGTACCTCCGTTTCATGACGGGTGGAAGGATCTTTCAGTTCAGAGCCTTGTGTTTCGGCCTGTCCACAGCTCCTCAGGTCTTCACAAGCCTGATGAAGAATGTGGCGAGGTTTCTTCACCTCAAAGGAGTAAATATCTCTCTGTATCTGGACGACTGGCTCATCAGGGCCAGATCAGAGAGACAGTGCTTGGAGGACCTGAAGTTAACTTTAGACCTGATCAAAGCGTTGGGATTGCTCGTGAACCTCGAGAAGTCGCAGCTGACCCCCAGACAGGACTTAGTCTATCTGGGGATTCGGATGGATTCTCGGGGTTTTCGAGTATTTCCTTCGCAAGAGAGAATCGCAAAAGGTTTGCGGATAGTCTCTCTCTTCTTAAGGAAGGAACATACGTCGGCGAGGGAATGGTTGAGCCTTCTAGGGACCCTTTCCTCGCTCGAACAGTTCTTCCCGCTAGGAAGACTTCATTTACGTCCGCTTCAATTCTTCCTCAAGAAGTCTTGGAGTTGGAAAACTGGACAACTTTCGGACGTCTTTCCCATTCCAGTGGAGATAAGATCGCACCTGGAATGGTGGTTGCCCCCTCTGGAAGAGAACAAAGGGATCTCTCTAAGGACACAGAACCCAGACCTAGTGTTGTACTCCGACGCGTCGGAGAAAGGTTGGGAGCAACATTAGGCTTGAAGGAGGTGTCAGGCACCTGGGAACCAGCGCAGGTGACTTGGCACATAAACTGCAAAGAGCTCTTCGCCGTGCATCTGGCTTTGAAGAGTCTAGAACCTCTGGTGTCGAACAAAGTAGTGCAAGTAAACATGGACAACACCACCGCACTTGCCTACATTCGAAAACAGGGAGGGACTCACTCCTCGTTCCTTTACGAACTGACGAGAGACCTTTTGCTTTGGACGTCTCACAGGAACATCTCCCTTCTGACAAGGTTCGTGCAGGGAGTAAAAGAATGTGAGGGCGGACAGAACTCAGCAGGAGGAACCAGGTCCTTCATACAGAGTGGACCCTACACGAGGAAGTGTGTCAAGATCTCTGGTCGCTGTGGGGGACACCTCATGTGGATCTCTTCGCCACATTCATTTCCAAAAGGCTGCCAGTCTTTTGCTCGGTCGTGGAAGATCCAAGAGCTCTTATGGTAGACGCCTTCCTGCTAAACTGGTCTCGAGTAGACGTATATGCTTTTCCTCCATTCAAAATCCTGGGATTAGTAATAAAAAAGTTTGTGGCGTCAAAGGAGACGAGGATGACATTGATAGCCCCCTTTTGGCCGGCCCAAGATTGGTTCCCGGAGGTGGTAGAGTGGATCGTAGACTTTCCAAGATCCCTACCAAGAAGGACGGATCTTCTCAGACAACCACACTTCAAGAGGTACCATCAAAACCTCCCCGCTCTCGCTCTGACTGCCTTTCGACTATCGAAAGACTCGTCAGAGCGAGAGGGTTTTCTCGCGGAGTTGCAAGCGCGATCGCGAGAGCACGCAGAACCTCCACTACGAAAGTATATCAATCGAAGTGGGAGGTTTTTAGAAGGTGGTGTAGATCTAAGAAGTTGTCCTCCTCCACTACCTCTATAGCGGAAATTGCTGATTTCCTTCTATTCCTGAGAGAGCAATCTCATCTAGCTGTATCCACAATAAAGGGATACAGAAGTATGCTCTCGGCTGTCTTCAGGAATAGAGGATTAGATCTGGCAGATAATAAAGATCTCCACGATCTCATAAGGTCATTTGAGACTTCAAAGTCGAAGGAACCGGTCCCTCCGAACTGGAACCTAGACGTGGTCCTCAAGTTTCTTTCATCTGAAAGATTCGAACCTCCTCATCTGGCTTCTTTTCGAGACATCACCAGAAAATGCCTATGCCTATTATCTTTAGCTACGGCAAAGAGAGTTAGTGAATTACATGCTCTGCAAGATAAAGTAGGTTTCAAGGGAGACTCAGCTATTTGCTCGTTTAAGACACTGTTTTTAGCCAAGAATGAGAATCCCTCGAATCCCTGGCCTAAGTCATTTGAAGTCAAAGGCATATCGAGTCTCGTAGGAAGAGAAGCAGAAAGATCTCTATGCCCTGTAAGAGCTCTAAAGTTTTACATTCAGAGAAAGCAGCAGATGGGAGGCTCTAGACAAGGTCTTTGGTGCGCGGTAAAAGACCCCACAAGACTGATGTCCAAGAATGCGCTGGCATTCTTTGTGAGGAACGTCATTACAGACGCGCATAAGGTCTGTTCTGACGAACAGTTAGGACTGTTGAAAGTTAAAGCTCATGAAGTGAGAGCAGTAGCGACGTCTCTCTCGTTTCATAAGAATATGTCGCTTAAAAACATCATAGATACGACATTTTGGAGATGCAACTCAGTATTTGCATCTCATTACTTGAAAGACGTTCGTGTGACATATGAGAAGTGTTTTTCTCTAGGTCCGTTCGTATCGGTGGATACGATTCTGGGTACGGGAGCCGACACCAATCCTTAATAGTATATACTTTTCTTCTTTTTAGATATGGTCTGGAATCTCTTCGAACAATGGAGGACTTGGTTTAGCACGGGCGGCCGTCTATGTTGTTCAGTAAGAGAATCTTGTCATATCTAATTAGATGAGTATAATTTTTTTTTTTAGAAATTATGTATGTGTGCGTAGTGGTTTTGAGTTACGGTTGTTGTGACGAGTTCGGGGATAACTCGGAACAATCCTTAGTTCTAACATATGGTTAGGATCAGGTGGTCGGGATTGGTTGTGTGCTCCTTCATAAGGTGTATTGTCATATAAGTGGATCAGCACCCATTGACAAAGTCCTTTCAGGCTCTGCCGAGTAAGCGGATAAGACCCCATCGGCAGACCCACAAGAACTCTTGGCCATAGATCATATATCTCGCTAAAGTTTCTTGAGGTGATGCAGACTACTGGGCAAACACCCACGAAGTCTACCACCTATCAGGTAGGAACCAAGGTTTTATTTATACCTACAACATATGTTGTTTACCTGTCTATTCCATATAGTAGCTGTCTCTTACCCTCCACCGAAAGGTGCCAATCAGCTATGTATATATCTGACAGGTAAGTTGATTGTATGAAAATGATATTGTTATGTTACAATAAAGTTTCATACATACTTACCTGGCAGATATATACAATTAAAGGCCCACCCAGCCTCCCCGCAGGAGACAGGTGGAAGAGAGAAAATATGATAGAAAACGGGGATGGTTCCTAGTCCTGCCGCCCAGGGCAGGCCGGTAGATCACCTGACCTACCTGTAGCGAGTGGCGCGAAATTTGAATTTCTGTCGGGGACGACGGAGTCTTAGCTTAGCTATGTATATATCTGCCAGGTAAGTATGTATGAAACTTTATTGTAACATAACAATATCATCTTTATAAAGAACTTAAAATTAAAGATTTGTTTTGTCTTTTTTTGATTTTTATATTTTTTTTTTACTTTTATATATATATATATTTTTTTCAACTTCTTCACCACTTTCCACTTTGTTTTTTCGTAGTATCACTAGGTTCTTCCTTTTTGCGTACTCCTACTAAAGGCCTCTTTAAAAAATAACTATCCAAGGAAGATTGCTTCTGCCTGCTTTTGACAATGTTCCTGAAACGACTCGGGCAAATGTCATCGAACTGTGCAAGGGTACGACCTGTGTAAGCCTTTTTGGGGTGTCTCTTTTCTACAAATAATTGCACCTTATGAAAAGCAGCTAGAGCATCCTTAATTTCTGCCGTTGTCATAGAGTCGTCGTCCTCCTCCTCGCCGCTGCTAGAGAACTCTTCTTGAATAACGTTATGTTGCATGGCCTCCAACTTCTTCAGGTCATCATCCGTTGTAAGCTCCTCTTAGTGCTCCTCGAGAAGGTCATTGATGTCGTCCTCGTCGACGACCAGCCCCACTGACTTGCCGAGTGCAACGATCTCGTCAAGATCTGGTTGCGAAACAGTTTCAGGATTGTCAACTGTTCCTGAATCTGCAGCACTAGCTTCGCCCACGTCGAATCCCTCAAAGTCTCAGGCAGATACGGCATAAGGCCAGTGTTTCCTCCACAAGGAATTCAAGGTTCGCCTCGAAACCTCCTGCCAAGCTTGGTCAATGAGTTGGATGCATATGACGATGCCGAAATGCTCCTTCCAAAATTCACGCAAGGTGAGGTTTGTCGTATCGGTGATGTCGAAACATCTCTTGAAAAGATGTTTCGTATACAGCTGCTTGAAGTTCGATATCACTTGCTGGTCCATGGGCTGGAGGAGAGGGGTGGTGTTAGGCGGAAGATAAAGAACCTTGATAAACGAATACTCCACTAGGATATCTTCCTCGAGGTCAGGAGGGTGAGCAGGGGCATTGTCCAACACCAGCAGACATTTCAGAGGGAGGTGCTTCTCTTCCAAGAATTTCTTCACTGTCGGGCCAAAACACAGATTTACCCGCTCGGTGAACAAAAGTCTCGTTACCCAGGCTTTCGCATTAGCCCTCCACATCACTGGAAGCTTCTCCTTTAGCACTTTGTGGGCCTTGAAGGCTCGAGGAGTCTCAGAATGATAGACAAGTAGGGGCTTCACCTTGCAATCCCCACTGCCATTCGAACAAAGTGCGAGCGTAAGCCTGTCTTTCATAGGCTTATGCCTGGGGTAGTTCTTCTCTTCTTGCGTGATGTATGTCCGACGAGGCATTTTTTCCAAAAAAGGCCAGTCTCATCACAGTTGAAGACTTGCTGAGAACTGTAGCCTTCTTTGAGAGTCATCTCGTCAGATGTCTTATAGGCTTCGGCTGCTTTCATGTCCGAGCTGGCCACCTCCCCATGCCGCACCACCGAATGGATGCCAGTCCGTTTACAGAATTTTTCGAACCACCCATGAGAAGCCTCGAAGTCTGGGGTTGACGTCAATGTCCCTTCTCCTCCGTCGTCTTCGGCCTGGGCAATCAAATCGACGAAAATAGCGCTGGCCTTGTGGCAGATTGCTGTCTCGGTTATCGTATCACCAGCGATTTCTTTGTCTTTTATCCAGACAAGAAGCAGCCTTTCCATTTCATCATGCATGTGGCTCCTCTTGCTAGACAAACTAGTCTCGCCCTTGGAAGGTGTAGCTGCTTTGATGACATCCTTCTCCTTAAGGATGGTGCCTTTTGTCGATGGATTTCGGCCGTATTCCTTGGCGATCACACTCAATCGCATGCCAGCTTCATATTTTTTAATGATCTCCATCTTCGTCTCCAAAGAAAGCATCTTCTTCTTTCCTACTTCAACTTTCTTGGGACCCATGACTACTGTACGTAATTAAGTTATGTAGTATGTATACGTATGAAGTAAAGTTCTCACACAACACGATAAAGTAGTACTACAACAAAATGAGTAACGAATTTACGTTAACAAACGAAATCGTATAGAACGAACGAATTCCACATGCTTACGATACCGATGATGCCGCGAAGTGGCCGAAGAAGAACGCCTTTACATAGAGCATGATGGGAGAGATGCTGATCAATAGGAGAGAAGGATCTTATGGTGGTGACTAGCATCAGGAACCAATGGGAGAGCGGGAGCATGGTGGCGATTCTACTCAGTTGGCGGCGCGCAAGTTTTAGAATTGTTATTGGTGGTCCGGGCGAATCTCGGACTTTACAGCAACAACCTGTCGTATCTTGAACAATTTTTGTATGTAGAGCCGCAAAAATCTTCGCATTTGGTTTTGTATCTCGAGTTTTTTGTAAGTTGAGCCTTTCTTATCTCGAGGTACCACTGTACCTACTTTAACACGATGTTTAACTCAGGATAGACGTGTCAAGATGAAGCGTCCGTCTAAGCAATACCTCAAGACCTCTAATTTCCTCTCAAAGTATGTGTTTTCTCTCAAGTCACAAATTATTTCCGTAATTTCCGATTTTCGTGAAGGTGATCGTGCTACGGTAGAGGTGGCCGCCAGGTGGCCATTTGGTATTTTACCCTATTTAGTACATGTTATCAATAAGTTCTCAAAACCTGGTATGGAGAGGACTCTGCTGAATTTTAACGATAATTAGTTCTGCCTTTTGAGTAAAACAGGATTGTAAATTTATGGTGGAAAGAAAAGCACATAACGTCAACAAATTGGTCAAAATTGGTCAACTATATTGCTCAAGTGTATACAGACTAGTACAGCAGACAGAATTAAAATTTTTATTTCTACATGTAGTACACATTGTCATTGGTAAATACTACAAAGATAATTTACCATTCATTAAAGACTACTGAGAAAATAACCATAATGTAGTTGCCATATCTACAAAATTTTATTGTTTAACTGTAGAAGAAATATATCACCAAAATTGTATATTTTTACTTCTGCATACAGTACATATTGTAAATAGCAAATGGTATATAAATCATTTGACAGTCTTACCGGAAATCCGAGAAAACACATTTTGAAGTATACTGGGTTTCCAATAAGATTGTATAGGTTTGGCTATTGTTGTATAGGTTTGCGCTATTGTTTACATAAGAATTATTGCATAGCAATGGCGCCAGGCAGTACACATCACAGACTTTCTATCTATGGTCAGAACGAAGCTGATTCTCATTTCATGTCCAATTTTTGGTTTTTGTTTTATTAATAAATAAACAAAATTTTTGCTTTATTTATAAATAAATAAAGTTTTTCGCTTCATTAATATATACATACTGTGCTATGTCTTTGTTTATGTCGAAGGCCATCGTCTGTAGCGCTGATGCGCAGATTATTTGAAAACAATGCTCGGGCGCCAATTCTTGTTAAATCTAAATTTTTAAGCATTTTAAGATATTCTCTAGCTCGCATTAAATCAAATGTGTTAATTAAACACGTGTTAATTGAGAGGTGACTGTATCCCAATAAATTAATCAGCAGAGAAGTCCACACAGCCCTGGAGAAATGGTACTGTAGTGAGACCCTGCAGCCCTGCCCCCAGGATAATATCAAGCTGTACTATTGCAAAACCATACCGTGAAGAAGAAGATTACATTAAGAAGATATTACCGAAAATGTAACCCCGATTGACGACACAGTACACAGGCCAAGTCAGGGGTTGCAGCAGTGCCTATGTAGGTATGACCAGCATGCGCCTGTCTAAGAGAGACTCCTGCCACGCCAGGAGGGGGCTATCAAGAACCACACCCACACCAAACATCAAGAGACTATCTCCCAGAACACAAAGATCATCGAGAGGGCCCCGGATGCCCGTCAGTTGCGCCTGCTGGAGGCGCTTCCCATCCAACAAATAAGACCAGCACTCAATACAACGCAGGAAGAATTTCTCCTCCCCATGAGTATGAGAAGATTCGTAGCCAACAGTACAGATCACTACAACTCTGTGGAAGACAAAACCCCTGAAGGAGATACTCATGCAACCAATGAACATCAAATTAGTTGTGACATCACGCAGCATGATGCAATGCCCAGCAACATCACTGCACAACTCAGGAGGTCTAGGAGGTTGTAGCTACGCAGTCATCAACATGACGGAAGTGGCTTGAGAACTGACTCAAGCAACTAATGATAAACAGACTTACCATCACCAGCCAATAGGAGATCGGCATGGGGTAGACACCCCGCTGACGACCCCGAATATAAGGAGGAAGGACACCCCACCAAAAGAGAGAGAGAGAATGACTTTGATGACTATGATATCATAGTTTACCTATGAAAATTTGAATAATTACACTGATCTTAACCCTGCATTTAAAAATGACCTCCATAGGTCTGTTTAAGTAGTAATGAAAAAAGCCGCTATTCATAAAATACAGAAGAATCTCTACGAGCGTAATGCTGCTGAAGTAGCCATTACTTTTAATAAAGTATGCTTGTGAGAGGGTCAGTTTCCTAAGTACAATAATAATAATAATAATAATCATCATCATCATCATCATCATCAAGTGTTCAACTTTGTTAACATTTACTGGGAACGTTGAAGAGTGGTTCAATAGTATTGAAACAATATAAAAAGTCAGTTGAATCAATTGTAGTTTCAATGTCTGAGGATTATGAGAATATACCTCACCTTTCACATTAACCACTGAAATACAAGCAAAATCCAAAACAGACATGTTACTTCTATGAATGCAAAGGGAAAACTGTGGTAATTGAACATTGTTTTGAATGGTCTGAGAACAAGTGATTGACTTAAGTATGTATTGTGTGGAGTTATCTTTAGGTGGCATGACATTCATGCACATCATGAATGCCTTTTGTAAATGGAGCCATAATTTTTATTGAATTAGTAGTAATAGTAGTATGGCATTTTCAGAGATCTTATAACACTCATTTTCTCTGCAGGTGAAGACTTTTGGAGGTGGCAAACTATGAATCCTGATGGTTATGCCAAGGATGAACCATTTCCTCCATCCAGACTTGAGGACTCAATCCCGGGGAAAGTTCATAGCTCCAACCAGCTTGCTGGAGAATCCTCCTCCATAACTAATGGCATGAATGGTGTTACAGCACACTAAGATTTTTTAATGCAAAGTATACCGTGTATGATTATGTGGGCATTTGGTATACGTATTACTTAAATCGAGCGCTGTAGACGTTCCCTTGAAAAGAATACATGAAAAACTTTGGTTAGAATAACAATCTTTTCAATTTCCTTGCTATATTTTTAAAGCAATTCCAAAGTACACAAATACATACTGGTGCTTCTTTCCAGTTTCATTGTAGATTTTAAAAGATAATTCTTAATCAAACATATTTGATTGTTGCAGGCATTCATTTGTGTTTAAGAAATACAAACTGCCACCATTATGTAATAGGATTTCTTCAATGCAAAGTACTCATATACAAAAAGCTCTTGTTTGCATATTTATGAAAAATACAAACTGCATTAAAATGTTGTATTTCATTCATTTTGTAAGTAATCATTAGTGGCAGTACTTATTTGCTGGCTAAAATATTCTGGAGATCTATGTTAAGTTTCCTGTAGGAGCCATAAAATTTTTTGGACATTGGTTTTTTTATATTGTTGTACATTATTAGAAAATTTTTCATTTTTAACATGATTTTCTCAGAAATTAATATTGTTGTCTAAATAAAAAAAATGTAGTAGTTTTCAAGAGTTAACTTCAATTGTATGTACCAAAGCTGAAGATGAAGAGCTTAAAAACTAATCATACTGAAGTATGTTCATCAGCTTTGTACTGTAACATATATGTTGCATAATCTACTTTAATGTAAGTTGTCACTTAGTTACTTTTATTATGCTTGGAAAATTTTCTAATGTTTGAAACCTCCAGTGATGCTTGTAAGGTTACTTTATTATTTATAATTTAAAAATGGTAAATATTATTATTTAATATTTTAATTCTACTCTACATTTTTTATGCTTTATGATGTAAATTATCAATGTTATCAGAATTGCATTCATTGTTCAATAAATGCATTTATTAGCTTCACAAATCAAAATTTTTTAATCCATCGTTATCACTAAAATAGAGTACTGTACTTGTATGAATACTTATGTGAACGGCTGCTGCTAAAATCCATAATTCCATAACATTTTGTAAATAAAGGTGCCATACTACCAGCTTGGATGAAGTGTTTATGCATTATACAGTGTTTAATGGTACAAATGAATGAAGAAAACCTTCACTGTACTTTATTTCGGCATATGGACACAATGTGTTCTTGTAGTGAAGCAATTGAAATTACATTGAGTTTGTCATTTAACACATAAAAGTATTATTATTTATAACTTGGAACAAAATAAAGTGGGAAATATTTAAGTATCAGCTTTTGATATATGTTTGATTTCTCTAAATAATATACTATTTAAGAGAAAGCCCGTTAATATTAATATAGTGGAAGTCAGCATAAAATATGCAGCTAAACTGACTTGAAGGGTTGCCAGAAGACATTCAACTGTGTATGCCCAGCCTATTGGTCAAAATCAGCCTGCCACATCAGTCGATCGTTGATGTCATTTTATTGTGCCATAACTGTATAATATATCCCCAGTCTACAGTGTGTTCTTTCCTTTCTAGAGAGCATCTCTATATCCACCGATTTCTTTTGTTTACCCGTTTATCCATTCTCGAGGTGCTTGGTTGCAGCCCTCCTGTTTGTTCATGAAGTATCAGACAGTGGGTCTCAGTACTTTCTTCTTGTACTTTAGAGATCATGGTTTCAGTTGTTTATTGATTCTGGGTGCTGTACATTGACATCTAATTCCAGTGGTGCAGCCAGGATTTTTTATAGGAGGGACCCAATTAATAAAGATAATTTTGAATATTGCACAAATTTTATATGACTGCATACACACACACACACACACACACACACACACACACACACACACACACACACATATATATATATAGATATATATATATATAACTATATATTTAAATATATATCTATTATATATTTGGCAATGTGTGTATGTATGTATGTAACCTCCGAAGGGTGAGAAGGGATTCCCTGAATCAGAGCTGGTTCTGCCCGTGAAACGGGGATGGCTATGCTTGTAGACTTAGTTACTTTACTTATTTCTGTATACATATGACTTATCATTTGGAAAAGAATACTATAGGGTAAACATCAATGACATCAAAGAGGGTGGTTTTAGAAGGGGGTTGACAGAGAGAGAAAATGAGAGGGAGAGAAAGTGAGAGAGAGTAGACGGGGTGTTAGGGAGAAGAAAGAGGAAAAGACAGAGAGAGAGAGAGAGTGTTGGTATTACTGAGAAGAAAGAGGGTAAGAGACATTGATTGTTGGAGAGAGAAAGAGAGAGTAAGAGAAAGGAATGAGAGGGAGAGGAAAAGAGAGAGAGAGAGAAATAGTAAGAGAAAGTAGTGAGAGGGGAAGGAAGAGAGAGTTGAGGGGTTGTTAGGTAGGAGAAAGATGGAAGAAGTGAGAGAGGGAGAGAGACAGACAGACAGGGAAGAGTGGTTGTTTGAAGACAGAGAGACAGAGAGTTGGTATTAGTGAGAAGAAAGAGTGAAGAGACAGTGGTGGTTGGAGACAGAGAGTCAGAAAGGAGCTTTCTCTTTTCTTTCTTTTCCATTTCAGTTTCAGGCACCTTCAGTTTGCAGTCAGGTTGGCTTTTGCCATGACTATCAATAAAGCCCAGGGACAGTCTCTCATAGTGGCTGGCATCAACTTGGAGCAACCTTGTTTTTCTCACGAGCAGCTTTATGTGGCGTGCTCAAGAGTGGGCTCTCTGGAACGCCTGTTCATTTTGTCACCGGAGGGAAAAACAAAGAACATAGTCTACCAAAGGGCTCTCCGGTGAATTGGAATCTCTCTGCCAACACCAAGAATTTTTCTTTCCATATATGTTTATGATGCTTCATTTTGATATTCATTTTCAAGGTGGTTGTTTGTTTTGTCAGATTTGCATTCCTCACAGTTCAGGTCATGGTACTGTATTCAATTGTGGCTTGATTTATCTATTTTCTTTTCATTAACTATGCTCTGGGTTACATGGACCAATCTAGCTGGGACCCGCCCATAGGGAGGGTAACTAGCTAGTATATTTATATGCATATATATATATATATATATATATATATATATATATATATATATATATATATATATATATATATATATATATATATATATTAGGGCTTGTGCCTTGTATGATAAGGCGCCCTATGAGGTAATGTTAGACTTGCGATAATCTTACGCTAAGTCGGTTGGTATTGCACTTCCATCTTCAATGGAGTGTCTTGGGGTTTGTAGATCACTTACGAAGTCGGGATTATCTTCTTGTTTATGACGACGATGTGTTAAACTCATGATGATCTCGGTGAGGAGGTTCTTGTAGAAAACACGAAGATATATATATATTCTTCTGAAGTTTTACATGGTGAAGATCAGGTATGATTGTACAAGTCTTCTAATGACGATAGCTTGATCGCTTCTGCCAATGATGATGGCTAATCCTATTCCTCTACATGATAAAGCTTAGGTAAAGAGGTACAGGTCTTCTAATGACGATAGCTAACTCTGTTCTGCTCGTCTACCATCTCTGTTACAAGTTATGAAGGAACAGACAGTAGTTCGAACATATGAACATACTATCAGATGACATAGTTACATACGAACACACAATCAAAATGAGACATGCTACAGATCACGTAGGCCGCTTGAGCTATAGGTCACGGTGTTTGTCTCAAGCAGGAAGCTTGGACTAAAGTTTATAAACAATTGAATGACTACAGGTGACGGCATGTTATCTTAGCCTACTTTTATTGTATACGTCATCTTTAGCGTCTCTAGTCTGATCACATTCCTGCAAGCAATCTGGTTTTAGTCTTTTATATATATGGACTAACATTCCATATTTTTAGTATGTAAAATATAGTATATGTAAACAGGATGGAGAAAGCCGCTGTAGCATTATTTATTTTTTATCCAAATTTTCGAGACTGGGTCTCATCTTCAGGGCTGTAAAATATGCAAAATACACAAATTGAAACAAGACTCAGTATTAATATCAATAAAAATGGAACAATATAAAACTTAAATATTCTAAAAATAATCTAAAATATATACTAAAATAAAAAAAAAGTGAAGAATGCTTAAGTCAGTGCCTATCTTTATTGGAGTTAAAAACTGAGTGACGTTCTCTGGTTTGGAAAGGAGGACATCAACTATGCTATAAACAAAACTGTGGAAGAGGTCTTGACTATTTAATGGGGGCCACAAGCTGTTTAATTGTCAATGACTCCAAAACAGAGAGAGAATAGTCATTGGGTGATTGGGTGACATTGCAGAAATCCTTATATGAAAATGATATTTTACACTTATTACAATGTTCTTGTATGTTAGAGAATTCTTTTGTTTTCAAAGTACATCCCATGCGGTGACTGACTCCGAGATGAGAATCGATACTGACTTTGAGCAATCTTCTGGTGGCTCCCACATATTTCCCGATTTTACATTTCGAGCCAGTAAAGGAATATACCACCAAAGATCGCATCAAAGAATTAGGATTTTTAGCTATTAACTTGAGATTCACAGCTGGAAAAGTTTTCTGAATGACTGTTTGTATTTGCCCCATAACCCTGGATAGGCTTCGCTACATTTGTAGCCCGTGAAAGGTGCATGCAGGTCGAGCTCGACCCGAGCGCCCAGATAAATTTGTGAAAATTAAAAATAGCTATGCTGTACATTCTAAGGATACACCCTCAAGGGTTGGAGTGTAGAAAGGAGAGCCATTTCCCAGTGAGAAGCTTACCAATTATAATAGAAGGGTGACAGGAGGCATTTTCGAAGAAAGGACAATAACCACTCAAACATAAGGATCCTTTCAGAATATCCCACATCCAGAGTCAAAATCAAGGACCCAGCGGCAGATCCAGGAAGATAACATCCAAAATAAAAAAGCTCGACACAACTCTGAGAACATAAAGAATAAAGTGAGAGAAGGGGGAAGAAGCCAATTTGTGGAAGTGAGTAAATGGGCATGGAGTGTAGGCGTGAAAGTGTCGATTAGAAAGTGAAGTGTAACACTTCCCGATTACCAATAGACTTGCAAGAAAACACAGTGTCTTTTTAGAATAGATGTCTCAGTCCAAGCACCCAAATCAAAGGTGGCAAGAAGTCAAGTTTTAATTGGAAGAATAAACTAGATTTTAGGTGAAATAATTTTATTCCTTTCCCAAGATAATAAGGACCTCTAAATAGGAAGATAGCAAACAATCCTTGTACGAAGCAAAAAATTATATAATTATATCTCATTGTCAACACCAATTCCAGCAGCCGACGCTCAGCCACTACTACCTTAAACTGTAGCCAGTCCTGCTACATATATATATATATATATATATATATATTATATATATATATATATATATATATATATAATATATATATATATGTAATTCAGTACATACAATATATATGTGCATATGATGCAAACTGTCTGTATATAATATATATATATATATATATATATATATATATATATATATAGATATATAATATATATAGATATCTATATCTAGATATTATATCTATATATGATATATATATATATATCTATATATATATATCTATATATATCTAGATATAGATATATCTAAATAAATATAGATATATATATATATATATATATATATATATCTCTATAGTATCTATAGATATATATATATAGATATCTGTATATAGATATATATATAGAGATATATATATATAGAGATATCTATATATATATATATAATTATATAATATAGATATATCTATTTATTATTAGATATATATATATAATATAGATATATATATATATTCTATAGATATATCTCTTATATATAGAATATATAATATATTCTGTATAATAGCTATCTATAATATAGCGAATATTATATATAAGAGATATCTATATATATACTATAGTATATATATATATATATAGATATACTATATATATATATAGGATAGATATATATCTAGATATATATATATATATATTATATATAATAGATATATTATATATATTATATATATCTAAGATCTCTCTTAGTATTAGATTAGATATCTCTATATTAGAATATTATATATAGATATATATATAAATATATTACTATATATTTATAAGATATATATATATATATATTACTATTATTATATAGATATCTCTAAGATATAGATATCTCTATATATATATACTATATAGGATATATATATATATATATTATATTATAGATAATTCTATAATTAGATTAAATATCTATTATATAGATATCTATATTATTATATATATAGTATCTATATATATTTTTATATATATTAATATAATTCTAATATATATATATAATATATATATATTTATAATAAGGGATTTTTGACGTAGGAAAAATCTATTTCTGGGTGATTGGCTCGTGTCGCCCTATGAAATGTCCTTAAGATCATTATTTCTAGGTAAAATTAATCTAAAATTACCAAAGAAAAACAAAATTAAGAAAATGTCAGTAAAACTGACTCGCTCACTCTATAAAAGAAGTGTCTGTATGAGAATATAGGCGAGTGGGATCACTACCACGAGTCATTCACCATTTAGACCTTCCAACATAAAATCCCCACCACAGAGAGCTGATACTAAAGGGTGATGCGGCCGCTACTACTACTAATACCGACGCCACGGACAGCAGCGCCCCTAGCGGTCATCCTTAATCTATGAACATCTTGTCCTGCAGGGTGGGTGAAAGAAAACAGGGTGGGTTTCATAGGGCGACACGAGCCAATCACCTAGAAATAGATTTTTCCTACGTCAAAATCCCTTTTCTGGGCTCAGCTCGTGTCGGCCTATGAAATTGTACCAGAGAAACAGACAAGATGGGAATAAGGACAAATGAAACCCAATAGTAAAAAAGAGATATATAATATAAGTGAATCAGGGACATTACAGTATACAAATAAAGTACTTAAAGCTAACTTATCCTAATACAATGGTATGATAAAGAAAGCAATCAGAATAAAGTACTTAAAAATTAACTTATATTAGACATAGTAACACATAACACTGGGCAGAGAGAAGGATCTTGCGGAAGTGGGATGACTTTCCAAGGAGCCCACCTTGCAAGGGGATACTCATTTTTAGCTAAAAAGCTACGATCCGGGGAAAGTAGAACTTCTCCTGAGGGGAGGAATTCCACATGACCCGCATCTCTGGATAGAGCCGACAGTTCTGAAATTCTGGCTCCTGAAGCCAGGCCTAATAAAAATAACGTCTTTCTAAGAAGCATTATGAATGTGCAAGACGAGTTGTCAGTATCTGAGGCTAGTTTGAGGACATCATTTAAGAAACATGAAACTGCAGTAGGCCTTTGAGAGGGTCTAAGTCTAGCACAGGCTTTGGGAATAGATGTAAAGTAAGAATCTGTTAGGTCTATCTGGAAACCCAACTGAAAGATTTTCTTCAAAGCCGATTTATGGGTAGTAATAGTGCTAGTTGCTAAGCCTTTTTCAAACAAGGATCTGAAAAAGGATATAGCTAAGTTAAGGTTGTGGTGTTCGATTCTTTCAGGAAGGATGCTAATTTTTTAACAGCTGAGTCATATTGTTTAATAGTTGACTCTTTTATCTGATTCTAGGAAGAGGATGTTTTGTGGATCAATGTTAGCATCTTTGTTAGCCGCAAACTTCATGAAGTCCATAAAGTTAGGGTCTGGAGAATTCCTGAGGAAGCGAACACAATCCTCATTTGTACTGATTGTGACAGCTTAGGATTGGGAATCCGTTGAGGTCAGAGACCCAATTCCAGAAGCAGAGGATACCAGTTGCTTTTTGGCCAGTCTGGAGCAATCAGTGCTACTAGTCCCTTGAAAGTCCTCAGCTTGCTCAAGACTTTCAAAAGATTCACTGGAGGAAAAACATAGATTTTCCTCCACTGATTCCAATCTAACGACAGGGCGTCCGTGGCATAAGCCAGAGGGTCCAGGTTGGGGGCCACATAGCAAGGGAGCTTGTGGTTCGCTTGTGAGGTGAAGAGATCCACTTGGAGACCTGGGACTCTCCGGCATATCCACTGGAATGACCCGTCGTCTAGAGACCATTCTGATTCCAGAGGGACTGACCGGGACAAAGCGTCTGCTATCACATTTCTTACCCCCGCCTGGTGAGTGGCGGACAGATGCCATCTGTGTTTGTCTGCTAGCGCAAAGATGGCTATCATGACATGATTCACGTGTTTGGATTTGGACCCTCCTCTGTTGATGCAATGTACTACCACTGCACTGTCCAAAACTAGTCTTAGATGAGACTTCTTCGGGGGAAGGAGTCTCTTCAGGGTAAGAAATACTGCCATTGCTTCCAGGACGTTTATGTGAAGCTGGCGGAACTGAACTGACCAAGTCCCCTGAACTTGCTTGAATTGAGAATATCCCCCCCATCCGGACAGGGAGGCATCCGTGTGAATGGTTAACACTGGAAGGGGATATTGAAGGGGTACTAATTTGGCAAGGTTCTTCACTTTTGTCCATGGACGGAGCTGATTGCGAAGGATCTGTGGGATTATTGACAACTTGTCTCGAGATTTGGTGTTTGCTCTCGATCGTCAAACTCGATTTATATCTTTCAGCCTTGCTTTCAGGAGGATGTCTGTCACTGAGGCAAACTGGAGAGAACCTAGGATTCTTTCCTGGTTTCTCCTTGATGTTTGTTTGCATTTGAGAAATTGTTTCACAGACTTGGCTATTTCTTTTCTTTTGACCACCGGAATTGACAGATTGTGGGAAGACAAATCCCATTGGATTCCTAGCCACTGAAAATGAGACTCCGGAGTGAGTCTGGATTTCGTTTTGTTTATCTGGAACAACAGATGTTCCAGAAATTGAACTACCTTCTTTGTGGCTTTGAGACATTCCTCGACCGTTGGTGCCCAGATCAACCAATCGTCGAGGTATGCTGCTACCATTATCCCTTGAGTTCTCAACTGCTGAACTACCACTTCCGCTACTTTCGTGAATA
>NC_061088.1:44692664-44708740 GCF_015104395.2 Macrobrachium nipponense | reverse complement strand
AAAGAAAAAAAGGTGAAAACTAAACTTCCCAGGCATAAGGCCAGGTTTACTGAAGAGGGAGGAATTTACATAAAAGCTGGACTCTAGTTTTTTAAAAGCACTGTATTTACATAAATTTACAGAGGTCCAGGAACACACGGGCAGGTGAACTTCTTTCAGTCCATCCGAACACGTGGGGGGAGCAGCCCGGCCATGTGTTTCGGAAAAATTTGCGCAACGGAGCAAAATTGCAAGCTTCAAAGGCCTTCCAAGTTCTACCACAGCCAGGGACAGCGTTTGTCTGCAAGTAGAGGGGGCATAGGCATAAGGCAGGGGGCACACGTGGGTGAACTTTACTCACTGTTTTCTTTCAATCAAAAGGCCACTCAGGGGGAAATGAAAAGACTGGGCAATTTACACAGCAGAAACTATTTCGTGGCTTAAATTCACTAGGGGAATGTTACTAGTATCACAGGGGAGTAATTAAAGAATTGAGCCCAGATGGCAAAGGGGAATGAAACACTGCACAAGTCGCCTTGGAAAATGAAATGAAATACAAAGATAAAACAATTCCCTGGTTGAAATGGAATTTCCCTTACAGTACCTTTAGTGATGATGCTGGTTGTCTTCTTCTCTAAGTCTCGACACTATGGACTTTTAAAAATATACTTGGGCTTCCCAAAGCATGGGAAAGCCAGGGCCCAGGAGAGTTGGGGGGGGGATGGCAGCGGTGTCTGGTAATGGGCCAGTGGTTTGACCTCGCCGAGGCCTTGTCGTTTCTGAGAGTTCTCACCTGGATTCAAGGCCTTTTCAAGCTTTCTCCTGGTAAGTCCCGCCTACTGTGCCTGTAGGGGATAATTCCAAGCACCAATGGGAGAAGAGGATAGCTTTTCAAAAGAAAAAGGAGAATGGATTCCTCCAAAGTCGAAGGGGCAACTCATATAGATACCTTAAACTTGGGTAATAGACTGTTTCTTTCCTTGGTTCTGCTTACATCTTGAACAATATATATATATATATATATATATATATATATATATATATATATATATATATATATATATATATATATATATATATATATATATATATATATACGGGGATTCCAGGTGAAGATATGGAAAGGCAATCAACAGGGTCCATAAAACACATCAACAAGGCCATAGTTTATTAAAACGAAACGTTCTGCACATGTTCTCTTTGTATTTTCCATCTGTAAATATAACATAAAAATCGTTAAAATTTACAAATTTAAGAGAAAAAAGTTATTGTTGAAAAAAATTAAAAGATTAACATAACTTAAAAAGGTTACAGTAAAAAAGACCCAGTGCTCACCAAACCGTTCAAAGGACAAGGAGAAGAATGAATGACCTAGATTTGACACCAACCTACGACTTCAGTTATGCTAGATAAAGAGGAGAAGCGGAAACGTTAGAGTTCAAAGAAGGAACAAGCCGT
Organism: Macrobrachium nipponense; assembly: GCF_015104395.2. NCBI lineage: Eukaryota > Metazoa > Arthropoda > Malacostraca > Decapoda > Palaemonidae > Macrobrachium > Macrobrachium nipponense. The sequence continues at coordinate 44,707,303 of NC_061088.1, read as the reverse complement.
TTGATGTATAATGACTCATGGGTAGTTAGGTAATCACTATGGCTCGTATTTATATTAGAAAATTATGTTTACTCAATTTCTGGCCCATTCCAAAACTGTATCACATATGGCTACAATATCTCATCTGCAGTAACCTACGACAAGATCCAACATAAATACCGGGACATCCTGGGCACTTGAATTTATAAATAATGTTGGAGCTCATGAAGGTCTGCAGTTTGTCCTTGTAGTTAAAGAATACGCCAATCTTGAGTGGATTGATTGGAATTAATTGAATTTTGGAAAAGGTACATACCTTAGAACGATGAGGTCATGTGACTCTCAACCAGACAGTACAAAAGAACATCTTGATATGGTTGAGGCTCTCTATCGTAATGAATTGGTGCCGATCAACCTGACCTCCATAAGGAATTTTATCCTCTCAAATGATAGATACCTGCGCACCGGTGTCGTCGAAAGCTCTGGGAGTTGCGACAAATATGGGGCCCTGAGCTGGAGGGCCTAGCTGAAGGATTCGTCACGGCCATAGCAATGGCAGAAACAGGAGCTTTCTTGGGGCATCCCGACCAGGTAGCCTGTTTGATATTGAACATAATATTCATTACTGATACATGTAGTGCCACGGAACCAGTGAGAGCTCATGTAATTTCATTATTCTTCTGATTACATTCATTGATGGACATAATAAGTTTACCTTCAATACTTTTTTGAAAGAAATTTGTGGAGATTTGCTCAACTTTTTTCTGCTCATGTGTGGAAGGCCGCCTTTACTCAGTTGTCGTTTCCAAAAGGGCATTTTTAGAATAGAGCCATTACCACCAAATTTTCCCAAAATAAAATCTTGTCCCCCGCCCTGCCCTGTGACAATACATATAAATTTTTACAAGTGTACACAGTTAATTACGTTAATTAATTACCTATTAGAATAACTGTGAAAGGGGGAATCCCTTCTTCTGGCACTCATGGGTTGGTAGTTCCTAAGGACTAGCGAGGCTTCTTCCTTTCATGCGGAAATGACGTCAGAGGCGCTAGCCGTAACGGTAGCGAGTAGTGAGCCTTAGGTCGGCTCCTTTCTAGTTGAGGTTTTTTGATGTAGGAAGAGGCTAAATGGAAAAGGACCTGTGGTAGTGGTTTCACTCGCCCCAGAAACCATACTGACACCTTATAATAAAGGTGAGCGAGCCAGAATAATCTGGCATTTCCAATTTAGCTTTTCTCTGGTATTATAGCAATATTTTACCTTAGAAATAGTGCTAAAGGAACCTATTTCACTGGGCGACACAGGTCCTTTGCCCAGAAATAGATTTTTCCTTCGTCAAAATCCCTTTAACCCTCTTACGCCGAAGCCCTAAAAATCAAAACCTCTCCTGTATGCCGGCGCCGGTTTGGAGTGAGCGAGGAAGCGGAAAAAATACTTTTTTCAAAAAATCACAGCGCGCTTAGTTTTGAAGATTAAGAGTTCATTTTTGGCTCATTTTTTTTCATTGCCTGAAGTTTAGTATGCAATCATCAGAAATGAAAAATAATATAATTATCATATGTAAATAATGCGATATATGGTAGCGAAAAAAAAAATTCATAGATAATTGTATTCAAATCATGCTGTACAAAAAACGGTCAAAAAGCTAACGGACGGTTAATTTTTTTTCGTTGCGTATTGTACACTAAATTCAATCCTTTGATATATAATACATAGTAAAACAATAAAAGCAACACCGGAAAATATTATCACAAAATGAATGTACGAATTCGTAACGCGCGGACGTAAAAATTTTTATTTTATTTTCAAAAATTCACCGTAATTCTAAATATTGTTCTAGAGACTTCCAATTTGTTTCAAAATTAAGACAAATGATTGAATATTACGATACTGTAAGAGTTTTAGATTAGAATTGCAGATTTCGACCATTTCAAACGAGTTAAATTTGACCGAATGTCGAAATTTTTATATATATATTTTTTTATATGCACATATTTCGGAGATGGAAAAGCTACAACCTTCAATTATTTTTTATTGTATTCATCATGAATTTGCGCAAATTTTGATATATAAAACTCTATAAAAAGGCTAATATGAAAAGGAGCAAATATTAGGATAATGCGATGTACGTATTTCGGAGACTTGCGGCCGCGAATCGGCGCGCGGAGTGAAGGTAAATATATTTTTCAAAAATTCACCATAAATCACAATACTGTTTTAGAGACTTCAAATTTGTTTCAAAATGAAGAAAAATGACGGAATATTACTAGGCCGTAAGAGTTTTAGCTTACAATTGCGTTTTTCAACTATTTCGTAGAGTCCAAATTTGACCGAACGTGGTTTTTTTTTCTATTTATCGTGATTTATATGCAAATATTTCGAAAAAAGAGAAAAGCTACAACCTTCAATCATTTTTAGTTGTATTCTACATGAAATTGCGCACATTTTCATATATAAAACTTTATGTAACAGCTAATTTTAAATGGTGCAAACATTTCGACAATCGCACAAAAAAATTCTGATTTTTTCGGAAGAGTTACCGCGCGAACGTAAGGAAAATGTTTTTTTTTTTTCATAAATTCACCATAAATCGAAATATTGTGCTAGAGACTTCCAAGTCGTTGCAAAATGAAGTTAAATTATTGAATATTACTAGAATATAAGAGTTTTAGCTTACAATTGCGTTTTTCGACCATTTCGGTAGAGTCAAAGTTGACCGAAAGTTGAAATTTTTGCACTTAACGTTATTTATATGAAAATATTTCAAAACTGATAAAAGCTACAACCATGGGTTGTTTTTTGTTGTATTGTGCATGAAATTGCACACATTTTCATATATAAAACTTTATGTAACGGCAAATTTAAAAGGGTGCAAACATTAGGACAATCACACGAAAAACTTTATCGGAAGAGTTATCGCACGAACGTGAGGAAAAAGTTTTTTCATAAATTAACCATAATCGAAATATTGTGCTAGAGACGTCTTCCAATTTGTTGCAAAATGAAGGCAAATGATTGAATATTATTATAATATAAGAATTTTAGCTTACAATTGCGTTTCTCGACCATTTCTGTAGAGTCAAAGTTGACCGAAGGTTGAAATTTTTGCACTTATCGTTATTTATATGAAAATATTTCAAAATTGATAAAAGCTACAATCATGAGTATTTTTTTGTTGTATTTAACATGAAATTGCGCACATTTTCATATATAATACTTCATGTAAAGGATAATTTAAAATGGTGCAAAAATTATGTCAAAGTGACGAAATAATTTCCGAGATGTGTCACTGATACTTTTTAGTGCGATAAGAAAGAAATTCGCGCTTGCGCGCCTGCGTAGCGATTGTAAACAAAACAACGCCTTGATCCGTGAACTCCCAGCATCCCCCAAGGCGCGTGATACAAAAGTTTTCGGCTGGTAGGCCTATAAGTATTTTTCCGCGAATTTTTAAAAAAACTTTTTTGAGCCGACGTATGATACGTCCAATCGGCATACGGGAGACATTTTGACACGACGTTTAATACGTCCAATCGGCGTAAGAGGGTTAATATACCTTCTGTCCAATCAGCGCCCTCGAAATCTTTCAAATTACAGCTTCTTGAAGCCTATTGGTCCTGGGAAATGGTTAAAAGAGTGCTTGTGTATGTGCTAGTGCTTGGCCCTCCCTTTACCACAAAAATGTCATCCTACCAACACCCAACCGTCGCCCATATGACCCTGGCATCTACCGATGCCTGTGCCCCACACTCAAATTCCGTACTCGTGAACAATTGTCTTTACTTCCTACAGTACCGATCGAACTGTTCCAACATAGAGTCTGCTATACAATCTGTCAGTGATGTCTTCTCCGATGAGGAAATTAACGTTCCATATATGGAATGCAAAGATCTGATTCCAGAAAACATTCTCAAGGAGTGATCCGTGAAAAACCTGTCTTCTCACAAGAAAATATCTTATATCTCTAAGTGGCTATGGACCTGCTCGGTGGGAATCTACGATGATGACCCTTACAATCTGCATCCAAAGGGGCCTGCTGACCTAAACCTACCTGCGGTGTACCACACAGCAGAAAATGCCTTCCATACAGGAAAATCCCTCTCAGAAATAATTGGAAAAAAAACTTGGAAAAAATTGAGGAAACAAATGATAAATTTTCAAGAATCGCACGGATCTTGGATGCGATCAAAGGAGTGCAGGAATCATTAGACAAATGTTCAGAAAGCCACCAGGTTCTTTGAATGTGGCATCCATTATTTCTTTTCCTCCCAGCAACACGGGAGAAGTGAGGGTGCGACCTACCCAGATGTCAACTAGTCTCTCTTTCTCAGTTGAAGTGCCCCCATCACCTATAGACCGTTCTGAGGGGACTGTTGGACTCCCAACCTCCTCTCCCTCCCCAGTGCCTCCAGTGGAAGGTAGATCTTCAGTGATGATCACCAGCCCACGTGAATCTCCTGACCCTATCTCTTCCCCCAAATCCCCTATCGTGGATGTGGATGAGACAAACAAGTAGAAAAAAAAAAAAACCTCTCATTTCCCCCTGGACCGAGACCCAACAATCATGATTCACCTCACCCTAAACCTGAGAAGAGATGTCATGTAGTAATTCACAATTTTTGCTCATCAGTGACGCTAAACACCATAGTGGAGAGTCAAGTTCCCTTACGGGCTCTGACCCCCTCATTTCCCTTGAACTTTCATGCAAAAGTAAACATAAAGTGGCTTACAGGATTACCTGCCTATTTTAACACCTTGGTGTTCTTAAAGGCGAGGATTCTGGACCTAATATAATAGCCTCAAGATATAACCTAATCCAAGACCGACAACCCCAAGGGGAACTTACTGACACCCCAAGAAGGGTCACTTCCACTGGAAGTGACAGCCAACCTCCAGAGGTGAATGACTACCCACATCGCCTGGCTAATCCTCCACCCACCCAAATGATATCAACGCCTTCATCTCCCATCTTCGTGAGTAGCCATGGATACAGTAGATATAATCTCTTGGAATATTTTTGACCTCAAATGGAACATTCCTCTCCTAAGCATGTTCTGCAAAAACTTCAAAGGCATCATTGCATTGCAAGAAACGCTCCTCTGACCACATGACCTTGTCATCTGATTCAATACACAAAGACTTCGGAGCCTTCTCAACTTCGTCGATGCAAGTTGCAGATCAAATTGTAGCCGGTCGCCCAAATGAGGGCCTTTCTTTCCTGTGGCACAAATCATTAGACAACATGGTAAATGTGTTGACCTACAGGAGTGACTGATTGCTGTGTCTTCAAGTGACAGTAGGGGACTCTAAGATCCTAGTAATTAATGTTTATATGCTGGGAGAATAACAATAATTTTGATCAATACTGCATGATCCTAGGTGAGTTACACAGTATTATTCATGATTCTCCTCTGATCATATCTGTATAATCAGGGACTTAAATTCTCACCCCCAAAACAATTTTATAATGAGCTTGACCATTGCATCACATCTCCACAACTTCATGATTCTATTATGTCCTGCAATATTTTCTACGATCTTGCAACGGGCTTTGATCACATCCCTTTACAGGTGTCATTCAGTAACCCATTCCTCCCTACTGTGAACCACCTAACTGATCACCTGCTAGTTGTAAACTGGTATTTTAAAACCCAACAGAAAACCAGATACTTTAGGGTGATCACGGAAACCAGGTTGCGGTCAATAGTTCAACTTGCTCAGCAAACGCCTTACTTTGTACTAACACATTGTAGAAATGACCACCACAGGAGCGACCTCAAAGAATTCTATTCGAACAATTTCTGCTATGCTTGCCTCGGGCAGAACTACCTTTAGATTTCGTCAAGGTAACTCTTGTAATATACCTGGATAGAATGACTAGGTTAAAGATCTGTATACTTATTCACAAGAAATGTTTTTACTACGGAGGCAAAATGGTAGCCCAAGGGAAGGACACTGCATTACTAATGAGACAGGCGAGAGCGCATTTCCAACTTGCCCTTATGCACTGCAGATTAAATGAAAAACAACTAACTTTGGAAAGATATCCAGTCCCTAAATCCCAAAATTAAAAAGCTATCACAGATAGTAGAAGCAGTCGGTGATGAGGCTATCGCAAGTTTTTGGGGCGATCACTTCAGCAATATCCTGAATTGCATAAACAATCATGACTCCCGGAGGGATATAGATAACCTCCTTACTGATAATATTCAATTTCATTTCGCAGATCGTGTCACGCCAGGTAACATCAGCGATGCCATAAACGGCCTACCTAATAATAAATTGCCCGGCACCAATGGTCTTCCCTCAGAAGCTTTCAAATTCTGCCATCCGATAATTTATATTTTGCTAGCTGCCCTACTCAATGCATGCATAATTCACCAGTTTCTTCCAGACTTCCTATTCTTAGTTCACTTCTTCATACCATTTATCAAAAACAAGGTAAAGGATGCAGCTGACCCTGGCAATTACCGACTGATTGCAATCACAACAATTGTGTCGAAGATACTTGAGTCGGTTCTTCTAGTGAGACTTCTCCCCTTTCTACACACTACTGACAACCAGTTCGGAAATGCAACCCACTCAATCGACATCTACATCTACATACTGAAAGAATTGCTGAACTATTATCTATCATCAGCCTCTCTTGTTTTCCTGTTTTGTAGATGTGAGAAAAGCATTTGACAGAGTAAATTACCTGAAGCTGCATAAAAGAGGCACACCTATATATTTAATTGGCATTTTATATTGCTGGTTCTCCACACAGCAGTTCTGTGCCAAATGGGGTAACGTATTGTCGTAGACCTTTGGCTCCCCAACCGGGCTTTGGCAAGGGAGCATTCTCTCTCCATGCCTGTTTAATACGTACACAAGTGCCCTGAATATCGAATTGAACTCACTCCCAATTGGATGCACTGTAATGAAACTACTATAAACAAACTATGTTACGCCAAAGATATGGTTCAGATTTCCCCATGAGTTCAACGTCTCCAACAAAACTCATCGTCACTTGCCGTTAATATGCATAGGAATTTGATATCCTATACAACGAAACCAAAACCCAGTGCACGTCGCTGCTCCCGAGATCGCATAAGCATATTTCAGAAACACATTTTTCCCTCGGAAATCATTGGCTCAAATTGTGCACAAAATTCTGTACTTGGGCCACATTATCAAGGACGACCTAAAAGATACGGCAGACAGAACAGAGGCGTCGTAAACTATGTGCAACTGGCAACATGATTGCAAGGGAGTTTGCCTTGTGTCACCGAGACGTGAAACTGCTGCTCTTCCGCTTGTATTGCTACAGTATCTATGGGTGTACCCTCTGGACAAACTATACCCGAGAGACCATGAGACGTATCACTGTTGTGCACAATGACATTTTGAGACACCTCACAAACACTCCTCGCCACCACTCCGCCACACGTGTTCACAGAAATCCAACTGAATAACTTCAAATCATTTTAAGGCGAACAATATCCAGTCTGATAACCCGAGTGAGAAACAGAAGCAATTCACTCATACAAAGCATCCTAAGGAGTGAAGAAGATCTAAATTGTGGGAAAGATGGGAAAATGAGGCGATTGTTCCCTAAATGTCTTAATCTCCATCTTGGCAACGTGTCATCTGCAGAATCTCTCATTATTATTTATTATATTTGTACGGTTACTGTTATTACTGGTATTTTACTTTTGCATTATTACTGTGAATATTATAAAGTTATAGTTTTTATACATTCAATTTTCGTATTTAGCCCTCCGGACCTGACTACTGTAACCACCTAAGGTCTTTAGTTGGAATTTAATTTATACAATCTGTGCACTGACGATTATAATTTGCAATGTTTTTATTAGTATTACTATAATTTTTTTCTCAATATTATTACTGTTATTACCAGTATTATGATTACTATATTTTTTACTACTGCAGCAACTCTGAGGATATTGCCGTTTATTCCATTCTCATCATGATATCTCATATATTTAGATTATGTATGTTACTTGCTGTACTCTGTATATTCCATGTATATGGCCTTGAGCTGACAATAAAATTTATTATTATTATAATTATTGATAGCAACAATTTGTTAAACAGCCAATACAGTTTCAGATCCTGCCTAATAAACCTCCTGGTATTTTTTGATAACATGCTTGGTATTTATGACAGTAGTATAGCAATAGATATACTTACTCTACTTAGATTTCCAAAGGGCCTTTGACAATGTTTCACACAAGAAACTAATGTTAAATTTAGAGTTTTAGGAATTGTAGGGCAAATAGTAGATTGGCTCAAAGGCTGGCTTACTAATAGAAAACAGAGTCCTAATAAATTGTGAAGAATCAGAATGGTCAGATTGCAAGCTTCTCTAGCAAGATAACCAAATTTGCAGATGCCACCAAAATAGGTGTAAATGCGGCAGACCGATACAGCGGAAAGATTAAGAAATTATCCAAGGAAAATAGTAAAAATTATGGCAAATGCCTTTTAACGTGGATAAATGTAGTGTTACAAATAGGAACAAATAACCCTCATGCCAACTACATACTGCTTGGGAATGACATAAATAGCGTAGACCAAGAAGAGGACCTTAGAGGTATTATTACCGAGGGCTTGAAATCCACAAAACAATGCATAAAAGCTGAAAAGAAGGCACAGAAACTAGTGGGATACATACAGAGGCAAATCTACACATCAATAGTTAGACCACATCTTGAATAGCAGTACAGATTTGGTCACCAACACTAAGAAATAAATAAACTAGAAGGGGTACAAGCATGAGCCACAAAGTTAATTCTATTCATCAGGCAAATAGGTCACCAAAGACGACTGGAAAGCCTGAAGATGTATGACCTAGAAACTAGACGATTGCGAGGACAATTAATAAAGACATTCAAAATACTGATAGGCATAACAAAAGTAGACAGTAACCTCTTCACATTAAACGAAAACCAGATAATAAATAATGGATGGAAACTAGAACTAAAGAGATACAACACATCGCATTGTGGGAACTTCTTCACATACAAGATATGTGACACACGGAATAAACTGCCACCAGAAGTTGTAAACAGCAACAGGGTAGAATAGTTCAATAGAAAGCTAGACAAAATCATTAGAACACTGTGAATGAATTGTAAAACCTGCTCCTAAAGATAAGTGAGCACATGATGTCTCCTTGGATGGAGTAACAATTCTTTGAGATCTCCCAACCCTTGTAATTCCTTGTAATTCAGTACATACAATATATATGTGCATATGATGCAAACTGTGTGTGTGTGTGTGTGTGTGTGTGTGTGTGTGGGGCAGGACTGGTTACACTTTAAGGTAGATTCCATGTTCGTGTTTAACCAGCAGCTCTATTCGCAGGTCGATGGAGTTGCTATGGGTTCACCTTTAGGTCCCATATTTGCAAATTTTTTTATGTCTGACTTGGAAACTAAATTTTTAGACCAGTGTAATTCCTCTTTTAAACCAAAGCGTTATTTTAGAAGATATGTGGACGAAATACCTTTCGCACTTTTTAAAACATCCTTGGCAATGTCACAATTTTTAGAATATATTAATGAACAACATCCGAATATTCAATTTACAATGGAAGTGGAGAACGAGGGCAGTTTACCATTTTTAGATATCAATGTCACAAGAACTAACTTTGAATTTACCACAGCTGTCTATAGAAAAAGGACATATACGGGATTAGCCAACAATTACTATAGTTCATGCCAAAAAACCTTCAAACTAAACAGTATTTACACATTAGTTCATAGAGCACTAAAATACTCTTCCAGTTGGCCAATATTTCATAGGGAAGTGGAATTTTTATTAAACTTCTTTCAAAAAAATTCATATCCTAGAGATATAATCCATAGAATCATTAATAAAATTATTTAACCCCAAATTTTTCCAAACCACCTATAGCTAAATTTTGGATGTTCCAAACTCAAGAAAACTGTGTTTTGCTTCTGGTCCCGTATGTGTCTGATACCAAGTTCTCACTTAGACTTACTAAATCATTTGAACAGGAAATTCCATGTCTTCACTTAAAACTTATTCGAATAATCCTTGTAAAATAGGTTCATTTTTTAATTTCAAAGATCGCTTGCAGTCCTTCATGAGATCGAATGTTGTTTATAAATTCACATGCCCTGGATGTCCGGGCTCTTACCTTGGATCGACTCGAAGGTTACTGCAAGTGAGATATTGCAGCCATAAGGGTTTCAGCTTTCGCACAGGTCAAAGAATTAAGCAACCTGAATTTTCCAATATTAGAAATCATGCTGCACTTTGTAAAATAGAGATCTTGAAGAAGCACTTCTCCATAATTGGCTATACGAAGGACCCAGATCACTTAACCACCTTAGAGTCGTTACTCATAAAAAGGCTGGTTCCTTCACTCAACAATAACACCTCGTCTTCAACTTTATACCTGGCATAGTTTTCGTCTTGACTGGGACCTCGGTTTTTGTCATTCCCTCTTCTTTCCTTACCTGAGATGGTTGGTGTTTTAGTAGCCTCTCTCTTTTGTTTTTTACTGTCTTTTTTTAATAATGCTTTTTTACAGTTTTTTTTAATGTCAATTTTAATTTTTGATGAATTCCTTTTAAGTATTAATATAATGTAATTGTTTTTATTTCTTCACAGACTGATGATGCACCGTGTTTTGTGTGCGAAACGTTTTTTGTATAATAAATCATGGCCTGTTACTGAGAGTGTATCATGGAACCTCCTGAAATCTTCCTATATTGCCATCTGCAGATACTATATATATATATATATATATATATATATATATATATATATATATATATATATATATATATATATATATCTCTATATATATATAATATTATATATATAAGATATATATATATATATATATATATATATTATATATATTAATATATATATATCTATATATAGCATATATATATATATATATATATATATATGTATATATATATATGGGTTTTTTTTTCTAATAATATATATGTATATATATAGGTATATATCTATATATATCTATATATCTATATCTATATATATATATATATATATATATCTATCTATATATCTATATATCTATATCATATATATCTATATCTATATATATCTATATATCTATATCTATATATATCTATATCTATATATATCTATATATATATATATATATTTATATATATATATATATATATATATATATATATAGATATATATAGATATAGATATATATTTTATATAGATATATATATATATGTTTATATATATAGATATATATATATGTATATATATGTAGATATATATATATATATATTTTCCGTTAAAAGCAATTGCTTTAGTGGCATCAATAAGTTTCTTGCAGGTATCTTCATACCAACGAGTTTTTTCCGATTTCCTCGTTCGTCAATTTCTGGTGAAAAATACGCAGACTTCCTTCTTCCATTTATTGAATTTTGTCACGACAGCTGTTTCGCCTTATGGCATTATCAAGCGACTACTGACTTACAATCTGACCTTTCGGACTATTTATCTCATCGTGTGGGAGGTATGACCTTGAGGTATGGGTACTGGTTAGTCTAGGGATTAACAGCTTAAGGGCGTTGTTTTAGATACAAAGAACATAAGGACATAAGTACTGTGACAATAAGAGTGAAAGTTTAAACAGTGGTTAAATAAATATTCAAAATACAATGCCATATGCTAGAGTTTCTTTAAATGTATGTTTAAAATTTAATATGTTACATGTTGGTTTTAGATAAAAATTACAAAATTACATACAGGAATGAAAATTAATATAGAAATCTAAATACGGGAGTACAAATATATGTATATATTTTATAGCATGCATAAAGGTACAAGAGATAATTTCTATTTATACATAAATGTGTATGATTTAAATTTGAGTGAGTGAGCGTGTGTGTGTGTGTGTGTGTGTGTGTGTGTGTGTGTGTGTGTGTGTATGTCCAAAATGGTCTACGTTGGTTAACGGTTGCTGATTCGTGTTGGGCGGGGTCTCATCGACCTGAGTAAGGATGTTACTTGACTTTCGCTGACGCTGGGTCTTCTCATGTCTTCCAAGGGGCGCGATGTTCTCGGTAGATTGGGGTGCGCTGTCTGGTCCTTGTTGGCTTATTGTCACAGTACATATGTCCTAAAGTTCTTTGTATCTAACCAGTACCCATACCTCAAGGTCATACCTCCCACACGATGAGATAAATAGGCCGAGAGGTCAGATTGTAAGTCAGTAGTCGCTTGATAATGCCATAAGGCGAAACAGCTGTCGTGACAAAATTCAATAAATGGAAGAAGGAAGTCTGCGTATTTTTCACCAGAAACTGACGAACAAGAATCAGAAAAAACTTCGTCGGTATGAAGATACCTGCAAGAAACTTATTGATGCCACTAAAGCAATTGCTTTTAACGAAATTGTATTAGAGAAAAACTATGGCCTAAAAGTATATATATATATATATATATATATATATATATATTATATATATATATATGTATATATATATATATATATATATATATATATTTATTTCTGGCGGTCAGCTCGTGTCGGCCTATGAATGTCCTTAAGATCATTATTTTCTAGGTAAAATTAATCTAAAATTACCCAAGAAAAAGAAAACAAAATTAAGAAAATTGTCAGTAAACTGACTCGCTCACTCTATAAAAAGAAGTGTCGTATGATATATAGGCGAGTGGGATCACTACCATGGAGTCATTCACCATTTAGGACCTTCCAACATCCCCAAAATCCCCACCAGAGAGAGCTGATACTAAAGGGTGATGCGGCCACTACTACTACTAATACCGACGCCACGGACAGCAGCGCCCTACGCGTCATCCTTAATCATTAGCTTCGCAGCGCTAGAGTGCTTTTTCCTCTCGTGTTGTTTTTTCGTGGATTTATCTCGTCATTTACGATGGGAACGTGCTGCTGATTGCATCGGCTAAGTTAAGGGTGCCTCATAAGTAGTATTTTTACCAGTTTTTTTCAGTCTTCCACGGACCAGTATTTTCCTTCTTATAGGTCATATACGGTCTCCCGGTTGACTCGTGGCGGCTGTGTGCCGCCTCGTGTTAAGATTTCCCGGTCTCCCATACTGGGACATCTTATACTTATGGGCTTATTATTTTTACGTTCATCGTTTATTACATCGTTTTTATAGCTAGGACAGCCCTTTACCATTTCTCTTAGTTTGGTATTTAGGGGGCTATACCGTGTTTCTGGCCCAGCATCCCAGCTCTTGCTCTTCATCGGCTACCGCTGGCTCCGAGTAGTCAACTGTTCTTCGGAACAGCTTGCCTCCTCCTGGGCTTCTTTCTCTTTTGCTAAAAGTGTCTTTTCCTCCTTTACGATGTATTATCAGTGTTATTTAGGGTGTTAGGCTAGCCTAGGTGCCTGTGCCATGTGTTGGTACAGTCTGGTTCACGTGGCCCCTCCATGGTTGTGTTGCTATCGCGGCTTAGGCCACCTGCGATCACGTGTCCCTTAGCACCTTACCCTTCCCCTTCCCTCCCTACCAGGTATAGGGAGGGGTCTGGGGGATCTCCTTGGTTGCCATGACAACCACAGTAGCCTACCTCCCTCTCCCTCTGAGGAGGCCTGGAGCTCCACCCCATCTGGGGTACAGGGCGACCATTTGTCTCGGGTACCGGGTTACCGAGCGGGTAGCTGTAGTGACGGGGAGGGGTAGGCCACCCCCCCCTCTCTCTCTCCGTCGTATACGCCGGGGAACCCCCCACCTATTGCCTCAGTCCCACCCTTCCCCTATCGTAACGAACGGAGCCTCCGCTGAAGCCGGGGGTCTCTTTGGTTATAGGTCCGTCTGGCTCCGCCAGTGGGCGGGGTGGACAATTACTAGTGGTCTGTTGCTTGCCTACTATATCCTGTTTTCCGCTACCGGAGGAGAGCTCGCTCCTTACCCGGGCACTCTTCTAGTAGACGGAAAATTTTATACTTCGTTATATATACGGATATACCCTAATATTACGGTGAATTTTAGTTTTAATTTAATTTATGTGCTATCTCCGTCGTTCTCCGTCGTGGTTTCATGGCTCCTCACCACTCCTGGTTGGAATCTTTTTCCTGTCTCCGGCGTAGCCTTAGACAAACTCCAACCGCCTAGTTACCACACGTATTACGGCGGGGCTCTGGTTTAATCTAACTTACACGCTCCGGCATGCAGCGGAGCATTTGTTAGGCTGTAAGTGTGCACCTGATACTCATGTATCTCTCCACTTACAGGCTACCAACTGTCAGGTCCCGGGTTGCAACGCAACGCTCTACGACCCCTGCGCCCATGAGGAGTGTAGGACGCCCCGTGTGCCACCACCCACAATGGACTGATCGTTTGGCACCCGGAGGCTTGCACCATCTGCTACGACCTCGTTAGTCAGCTGTTGGGTGGGGTAAGTCTACTCTTAGACTTCTTGGTCTTATCACTACTAACACTTAGTTTTAAGCTTCGTTCAACCCTATCTCCGCCATTAGAAGCTTCATATCGCCTTCTCTTTCAGGCTGCCGCCGTGAAGGAAGTCGCCCTGGCAACCTAAGAAGGTTGGGTGGGCGGCTTCGGGAAGAACGCCGCCAAGGGCCAGCCGTATATTCTTGACAAGAAGCTGGCCGTTCAGATCTTCCCGGTGGCAA
>NC_061088.1:44624537-44684537 GCF_015104395.2 Macrobrachium nipponense | reverse complement strand
AACAGAACGAGAGCCGCCACTTCCTATCTATATCGGGCTGCTTCTGCATGCTGAAACCAGGAAAAAGGGTTTCATAGAAAAAATGCATGACCTTGGCCTATCAGTATCCTATGACCGTGTTCTCTCTCTGTCCACTGAACTAGGCAACAAGGCCTGTGCACGCTTCATAATGGATGGGGTTGTGTTCCCATCAAAGTATTCACTAAGAATTCACAACAAGCGCTGTAGATAATATTGACCATAATCCTTCCTCATACACTCCCCAGGGCTCCCTGCATTTTACAGGTATATCCCTGTTCCAGAGGGCAAGCAAATTTTGTCCAGAAAAGGGAATTAGTCCTTTGCACCTCCGAGAGGGACAGCATTGATCAAATATCTCCATGCTCCCATGAGGAAGCAGACACAAGGCTTCTTCTCCATGTAAAAGATGCTGTTCAACACGGTTGTGAGAGGATCATGATCAGAACTGTGGACACTGATGTAGTAGTGTTAGCTATAGCATTGTATCTTCCAATTCATGCAAGTGAACTGTGGATCAGTTTTGGGGTTGGGGACAACTTCAGATAAATCCCTGTACACACCATAGCTGGTTCTCTAGGTCCAAAGTGTCAGACTCTGCCTATGTTTCATGCCTTCAGCGGGTGTGACAACACTTCCACCTTTGCTGGTAAAGGGAAGAAATCTTCTTGGGAGTCTTGGCTATGTGCAAGTGTAACTGAGGTGTTTGCAGACCTTGGGAATGTACCAACACTGGAGAGAATTGACCAGCACATGGCAAACCTTGAGCAATTTGTTGTTCTGCTTTATGACGAAACAAGCACTGCCACATCAGCTGATGAAGTGAGAAAAGATCTCTTCACCAGGAAAGGCAGGTCCATTGATCTCATACCACCAACTTCTGCTGCTCTCTACCAGCATGTTAGAAGAGCATCTTATCAAGCGGGTCATGTTTAGGGCCAGTCACTTCTCCCTAATTCTGTGTTACCTTCACCTGTCGAATGGGGTTGGATGAAAGGGCCTGGGAATGCATGGGAACCCTATTGGTCAGATCTGCTTCAAGCATCAGTTTCCTGTATGGAATTCCTGAAATGTGGATGTGTCAAAGGCTGCAGAGGAAGATGCAAGTGTATGAAAGCACAACTAGCATGTACGGCTCTGTGCAAATGCGGTGGGGATAGTGACAGTGTGTGATTAGACTGTGTACATAAATTAGTCATTACAGTACTGTACTAGCAATTGATGATTACAATGATGAGATCTATTTTTGTATTAAGTTAATAAAACACTCTTCATATTGAGTTAATAAAACACTGTACTTATGTTTGACATTCAAATACATACTTTACTTTGCTTTAAATTACAGAACAAATATGATTACAGCCGGTTTTATATTTTAGGGCAATTTCTGTAACAAAAAGGCCCCTTTCTCCTTAAATATTTGTCTGATGTGCTTACATTTGCTTTCAATGTTTAGAACTTCCTTGAAAATATAAGTTTAGACTCCAAAATTGTGACTTTGCAATGAAAATCCTTCGAATAGCAGCATTTTCCTGAATTTTGGCGGTCGTCTTGAAAAAAGCAGCCCTATTGGAAAGATATCAAATGAGTCTCTATCACATTTCAAAAGGTACATCTCAAGCTAACTTTGTGCAAAATTTGGTGCTTTTAACCAAATTTGAACGATTTTTACCGAAAAAGGCTGGACTATATAATTATATAATGTGTGTGTACATGGGCATGAGTAAAGTTATTGCAAGAAAAACTATCATTTCCCTATCTTTGTATTGTCCATAAATAGTATAAAATAGGCTGATTCATCACTACATATTATCATATCGGCATAAATCTTTTCCATCAGTCTGACCATAACTTTCTGAAGCCCTAGCTGATGTACCATGCATCCGAATGCATTCAGCTCTGCTGGTTGATGAGTGTGACCTTGAACGTCTGCCACATCAGCAAAAAAGACCTTTCCACAAGCCTCTTTTGTTCCTCTGCAATTACTTTGGCTTCATAATGCGTACTCATATAATTTTCTTTATCATTAAGTTCTTGTTGTTAACTTTGGATAGCCAACATCATCATCATCAGCATCCAAATCTCTTATGTCCTCCAGTATATCATTATGTACCCTCATCACTCTTATTATCAGAATCAGCGAATTTACCATCTTCTACTTCATAAGACTCACACAAGCCAGATTCTCCGTACTTGAATTGGGAAATGTAGGCCTTTGGGTAACACCTTACAAAATGAATTCTTAAAGATGATTGTCATCTTTACACTAAGGTAAGGTCTGTAGAGTTGCCATATTGTTATTTATGGCCCATACAAGCCATTTGAATGCTTTCCTTCTACATTCATTCAAATATCATAGGATGAAATAACAATGATCATATATGTCCTTTGGTGGTTTTCATTTGCAATTATTAAACATCATAAGATGTGTGCCATCCACTGGGTTACCTTTAGTTTGAAGTTAACCCCGTGGGTGTTTGAAGAAACAATGGTTCAAAAGGATATAAGTAAATGCTTTTATTTCATTAAGAAGAGCATGTTAATTACAATTTTCTTCGAAGTTTCACATAATCTGCTGATTCAATGTATTTTCAGACCACGGGAGTTGATCAGGATTACATAACATCTACCTGCAGTAATTTCAGAGGGTACAGAATGAATATGGAAGTTAATCCTGATATTTCTTCCCCAGTCGTCTTATGCATAAGTGTTTCAGACCAAAGGAATTTATTTTAGCTGAAACTTGGGGAGCTATTCTAAGGAAACCACTTCTTTGGGTTATTTCAAATAAAGTGGAAAAAGTCGCATCATAGCGTTATGAAAAATTTTTATATTTACTCTTTAACTGTTTTCATCACACCATTTGTAAAGCCCCAAAGCCCCTGCCAACTTAGAGCCTCCTTTCACGCATTGTGTGCAGCATAAGGCAGCTTGATCTTGCTCAGGCAGATGTGACCTACTGTTATCATTTTGTAGCACAGTATCTTTAAGACATCTTGGAGCCCTTCATATGAGCCTCCTAACTTTAAGTGTCCATGATGGGGGTGCACTGAAAGGAGTTACTCTGTTTCTTGTGTAGTTGGGTCTGTGAATGTGGGTATCCATGTCTCACAGACCAATGTTCTTTAAAGGGGTCGGGTGAATGAATGTTTGGCTGTAGTAATTTGATTTCACATGTATTGGTATTTTGTTGTGCATCCTGTTATATTCTTAAATGCAGGAATGCGCAGTCTATGTGAATTTGATTAAGGACTCTAAGTACAGAAATATCATCTAAAATTCGAAATTTAGGAAATGATCTCATAACTTGTGGGAATATCCGTCTAACTTTTTTCAGGAGGTTTTAGTGCATTCACACAACCACAGATTTAAATGTCTTTGTGTATTTAAATACTGCACGATTACTTTTGACCAATGTCAAAACATGATTGCTTAGAATGCCTGTTTGTTTCCGATTCTCTTTTTATTTCTTCACTACTTTTGCAATATTGGCTTCTCTGAATGTTGAGCGTACGTTCTTGAAATATGTTAGCCACAAGTGATGTCCAAGCAACCAATAGCTCTCACTTGCCTTTCGTACTTCTCCCTAGTGTGCATGTTATCGTTTGATAACGCTTAATCTCACCGTTTGTAGATTTAGTTGGACTGTCTGAGAACCCCTCTTCATCTCATGAAGTACTGTCATACAACAAGCATTGGAATCACCTCCAATCATTCATTATTATGTGGATGTGATTTTTATTGGGTTTTTCAAAAATTTTCAAAGCCTTTTTCAAAAAATGATAAAAATATATAAAGCATTAAAATTATTTTCCACGAAATGATTTCATTGAACATACACTAAGTATGTTGTAAAATTTTCAGGAATGATTTAAATGAAAGAAGCATTTTTTAATATTCTTTTGATTTCCAGGCCTAACAAGCACATGTCTACCTGATGTAATTTTGATTTGCAGTCTGCCTGAGCAGGGTTCATTTTGCTACCACTGCCAACTGGATGTGAGAAAAAATAAAGGAAATTTAACATGAAATGAATTTGTTTCAAAATTCCTCATATACAATAAGGTAGTCACTCAAAACTCTACCCATGCATAACCATTGGGTAAACAAAAATACCAGTTTTAGCACTAAAGAAATTAGCATTTCTTAATATATGTTCTTTAGCCACTTACGCACATTGCCCACTTACAAGCATGAACCAAAGAAAATATTGTTTGCCAGCTGCATTCCAAAAATACAAATAATAAACCACTTTATGTATCAATGAATAACTGAACCTACAGTATTTCCCCTCTTGTCATATCTGTCAATAATCTCAACAACATCATATTCACACCTAATGCTGATCAAAACAATGCATTTATAGTATGTACTTGTAGTATTGTAAATAATATATCTGTTTCTTAGTAATTTAGAAGCACTTAATAAGTCTACTTAGCGCACTGCTTTAAAACTTTCTGAAGCAGCTGTTAGTTTTAAAATTTTGCTATCAATTTTGAAATGTTTGAAATGAGTAAAGCCAGCAGATTGTGATCAAGATGTAAAAAGCAGAGAGAGAGAGAGAGAGAGAGAGAGAGAGAGAGAGAGAGAGAGAGAGAGAGAGAGAGAGAGAGAGAGAGAGAGAGAGAGAGAGAGAGAGAGTTGAAGTCCTTCTTGCATAATTCCACGCAGTATTATACTCCCAAGGTTGCATCGGATTTCTTGGTAATTGCTATTCAATCTTCTTCGAATCTACGATGCTCTGAAAGAGAACTCTACATCAGTCAGTTATCCAGTCCTTTGCCCTGATTTGGATTTCAACAGTGTTGCAAAGCTTTTGATAGTTAGGGATGTAAATATCTTGGCAACCATAATATCTACTTTCTTTTTGTTATAAGCTTCTCGACAGATTGGTCATATTTGACAGAATGAACTATTGAGTGCATGGTAGCTACAAATATAGTTACAATCACCACCTTCTCACATATAATGAGAATGAATGAAAATGGAAATTATATAATAGTGAGTTTATAATAATTATTCTAAAGGTCAGTGTTAAAGAAGGTAAAATCGAAGAAATTTATTTTCTATTGGAATTAAAACTCATACATAAGATAAAAAAACAAACTTATATAAAATCATAAGATATTTTCATGACAACCACAAGCCTTTAAAAATTAACTCAAAACATGGCCAACTCTCAGAATCAACTTTCTATATCTATATTGCTACGGAAGCTTGATGTTGGGGGCTAGATTTTGTAAATTTTGAAGACTGTGGATTGTACCCAGTCTTCTGTTTCAGTGGCTCCATTTGTGTTACTTCCTAAACCGCCTGAGCATATATGCATATAAATCAATATTTATAAAGATAAACAAAGACCGTCTTTTCATACATATGGCCAACTTATGTAAAGACCAGAATTATTTAGACGTCAGAATCACTATGTATTCAAGAAATCTAATCAAATCATCAAAAGCATAATGATACAAGCTAATAATATTTCCCCTTTTGTTGATAGGGTAACATGAAAAAAAAAAAAACGAATGCTTCTTTCCATTTTCCGAATTAGAGTGTGAAAAGGCGCATTTAACACAACTCCATCAGTTGATATCTGCCCAATCCTGCAGTCAGCAGCTACTGGCCGGTATCCCTCCCTCCGGGCGGTGTCTGTAGTGACAATGGTGGAAGTTAAATCCTGGAATTTGTTACTCTCAATTCCTTATTTCTGCATAATTTTTGGTGCTTCATTCAGATTTCCTTTTTGTTTTTTCATTAATATTATGTTAATACTTTATGTGTATATTACCATAATTAATTAAATCTCCTATTCGTATTCTTCTTCATCAGCTAGAAGCACGGAAGTGTTTTGTTGCCATTCCAGCCTTTGTAAAGTAGGGTCATTTACATTGAACTACCTTCTGGACGTTATTGCCGACATCTTCATTAGCAGTGTGCATTTGCCTGTTGATTTGGAGAATTGTATTTCCCTGATATTTTTTGTAGCTCACATTCCCTTTTTGTGTAAAGCTCATTAATCTTGTCCCACTTCGCTTGCAGATTTTGTGGGTCTATTACATGGTACAATCAAGTTTTTCTCCAGAGTCTTTAAAACAGTATACACTGGATTATCAGGCTATTTTATTAGTTCAAGTATATTTTGGTGTTTCTGTACATTTTACAGCAGGCTATTATAATTACCGTTTGTTTTCACTTTATTTGTGCTACAACGATTCCTAGCAGTGTTACTCTGATTTTTATCTTACCTTTTACAACAGTAATTTTTCTTGCACAATTCCTTCCTTTTATTTTATAAGTTTATATAAGAACTAATTAAGCTGAGTGTTTTATATAAATTTAATGCTGGCCAGGTCAGTGTCATTTATGTCTCTACCTTAGATGCCATCGTTCCTTTTTCTACAATTCTTAAATGGACCTAGCAGAGCTTACACAAACTCTTGGGAAGCATACCAGTTAATATTGAAATTCATGCTAGGAACATTACTGTTAGCTCATTTGCTAAGCTCTGGCACCTCTTCTATTGATCTGTGATGATTCTTCTCTTTGGTTATTGACAGGAATAACTCGTTGGATGATTCTAAAGCTAAATCACCTTGGCTTTAAATTCACTGATCCTGAAGTAGGGGATAGTGAAGGCATTAAATATACCCTTCCTGCAGGTAAAGGTGTCCTGGAAAAGCATTCCTGAGTCCCAGACATCCTGGTCAACTTAAGGGCCTAAAAGCAAAAACCTTTACGTACACTCTTTGCTGTAACTACATATGAATTTTCCCCTCAGCCATGGTATGTACATCAAGGGACCCTGACCAACTCTTTATCAAATAATTTGGACTTTTGGACTACTAAGGGTTTGAAACGTTTTCATCCTTTAATGTTGGCAAAGTAAACCTTTAAGGTGGTGGGAGGGGTCAGGGGCGGGGGTGGGGCACGGCGTTACCCTCTTCCTCTGAGCCATATTCCGGGTGCTAACCTGTGTGCCTTGATTACGTGGTTGCCACTATTTGACACACTGATTTACAGACATTTTTTCCAAGGAAAACTCGTCCTATTAGCTGTCATTTTCTCAGTTCGCGAGTGGAGAAAGACAACCAGCTTGAATGCCTATGGGAGTGAGAGTGCCACATGCGTATGGCTCCTAGCTGAAGCAAAGTGAAAGCACTCAATGTACCTACACACAGCTCTTGCTCAGTGCCCACTGCAAAACTGTCTTGTGTTAGTATATGTGCTTTTTTGGCAATTCTAGTGCAGATAATTAAGTCATCATGGGTCTTAAAAGAGCCAGAGATCCCAGTAAGGCAAAGAGAAGTAAAAAAAAAAAAAATAGAGATTTGAAAGCAAATACAGTGACAGCAAGATCTAGAAATGGTATCTATGTGGTTGATCTGCTGAAGGAGTTTGCGGTGTCTAAAACAATAATATCTTAAATATATCTAACGCACCGCATTTGCTACGGTAGTATAATAATAATAATAATTAGTGGGGAAAAACTTTCTATCACGAGAGTATATATAATGTTCTAAAGGGTCCACAATAATACAGTGTAAAAAGTCCGTGTATAATTTTGAAGACTTTACAGATAGCTTTCGAACCCTTCGCTGGGAAGGGTTCGAAAGCTATCTGTAAAGTCTTCAAAATTATACACGGACTTTTTACACTTTGTATTATTGTGGACCCTTTAGAACAATAATAATAATAATAATAATAATAATAATAATAATAATAATAATAATAATAATAATAATAATAATAATAATAATAATAATAATAATAAAACTTCCATACTTCCAAGAACTTAACAAATACATAATAATAATAAAATAATAATAATAATAATAATAATAATAATAATAATAATAATAATAATAATAATAATAATAATAATAATAATAATGTGCTTACCTCTACAGTAGGAAAGGTCTTGTTCAGACTACACTTGGATATATCCTCTATAAATCCCAATGGTTTGCATGCTGGTATGGGATATCTGCAAGATAGTAAATAAGAGTTAGATATTTATGTAATATGCAGGAAATGGGCGTATTGTGTAACACCATCCATAAAATACAGAAAAAAGAAACATTAAGATATTTCTTAAGAAAAGAAAAGTAAGAAAACGGGAAAAATTTAAAGATGCTTATTTATCCTTTACACTATCAGAGAAGGCAATAAAAATAATGAGGCTTTTATAGCTTTTTTGAAGCAATATATGAATTGTATCAACTGATTTTATATCCTATAGCGATTTGTTTCATATATGCATGTAAGAGAGCAAGGGAAGTATAGTCATCATAGTTAAATTTAAGCAAAGAATTAAGTACGTAAAAAATATATATATATATATATATATATATATATATATATATATATATATATATATATATATAGTAATATATATATATATATATATATATATATATATATATACTATATATATATATATACATATCTATAATATATATATATATAATATATATATATATATATGTGTATATATATATATATATACATATATATATATATATAATATATATATATATATATATATATATATATATATATTATTATTATATATATATATATATATATATATATATATATATCATTGGCCGTTGAGCATCTCAGTGCATGGAGTGCTGCAAGGGGTTAGAGAAAGGTGAGTACTATATGTAGCTACAAATTTATATGATAGGAGAACAAGCCATGAACGGAGTGTAGAATGGCTGGTGTTTGAAGATCATTCATATAATAATACTGAATAGGGATAGTGAGAAGACGCTGCACAAGCTAATGAAAATATTAAATGCAAGAGGAAAACTTTGATAGTAAATGTGGGCAAGAGTAAGGTTATTTGAGCGAATGGAAACCAGGAATATGAAAATAAATCAATGTTCGCGTGGATGGGGGGGGGGGAGGAATGGAAGCAGCTAATGTGTTAACACGTTAGTCCGTTGTTTGGTAGAGTAGAAGGGCACGAAAGTGTAAAATCAATAAGACACATTTGGCTCATCGGGCGATTTATATACTTTTTTGTCCTCTAATGATAAACTGAACTCTGGTGGCTCAAGTGGCGATGCTTGTCACGTCTTTCATCTGATTTATCCTCTGTACGCCAGTGGTATCTACACACTATAATAAGTGTTTAAGCATAAATACTATGTAAATACTTACAAGTAAACAAATTATACTCAGTAATCTTGTGGGTTTCTTTTTCCATCTTCAGAATAAAACCGAAAGAAATTTTTGTTTGGTACCAATTAATTGTTAACTTTATGTTACAAGCCATTTTACTTTATATATATATATATATGTGTGTGTGTGTGTGTGTGTGTGTGTGTGTTAAGGGCCAAAAGACTCCATTTAATCAAAATGAGAGAAGCCCTACCTGATAACAAGACCTACCTTGGTTTGTTCCCATCACCTGTCATCTCTGTAGCTAGCTGAAAATTAACCATTAAATCTTAGGTGAATTCAAACCTCCGATATGCAAAAATATAATCTTTATTTTCCCAAAGTAGCTAAGATAAAAATGGAATAAAACGAATTAAAGAAAATCCCAAAGTAAATCATTGAACCACCATCACTCTTCCACGAAAACATCATGTATATAATTATCCCCTTTATCCTCACTTGTCAGACAACCACCTGAGTCTCTATCAATACACGTCATATAAAGGCCTAGAGAATTCATTTTTAATTAGCAACAACTGGATCCATCTGAAATAAAGTGACCATAATTATCAGACAATGAAATGTCTGAAATAAATGTCACTGTTCTAATTGTTCTTTGCCTTTCCCGATGGATCTTAGTGCTTTCTCGGATCTCCAAAGTCTCTTGTGACCACTACAACAGTTTGTCTTCTTATTCCCCATTAATTCCCATACAAGAGATTATATCTCATTCACTTGTTCTAACAGACGTGTGTACATACACACGGTACTGAACACACGAATGCACGCACACTAGTCTACTCTGTGCATTTTCCCATTGCTCATGTACATGTTCTATTTAACACAGTGATGTCACACTCATGTGATTCCGAACTAACCAGGTCATTTGCACGCTCGCAATCTCTCCAATGCAGCCGGAAATATTATGATGCGTAGGCTTTTCTCGTCTGTTCCAATATTTGTAAGCTTCTATAAACAATTGACACTTTACTGTTTTCCGCATTCCAATCTTGTTCACGTCACTCGTTATCGACCTGATTTTCACTTATTACATTTGTCCAGTGCCTTTTACATGGCTCGGTCACCACCTGTATGCACCTCTGTCGCATACTAGACTCGACTATTGGAAATAGTTTATAATGTCTTCTAACTTGTCACATGATTTAGAGCCACTTCTGCTGCTGGGGTCCTCTTACCCTGTCGGCTGCATCCAAATTTGATGGCTCCTGCAATGCACATTGTGACCATCATTATCGCTACCATAATGGCAGTAACTGGAACTGTGTAGCGTTCTGCGAAGAAAAACTTGTCCTCTTAAATTTGCTCTAGTTGCGGAACCGTAATTGTCTCTAGTTTAGGCAGAACTCTAACTGCCTCATGATCCCCATGTAAGTGTTTCATGAACACTTTTGTCAATGAATTGTAGATCCGTTGGCTGAGCACCATAAACTATTCCGAGATGACTCTACATAAGTCATTATTAAGGGTCTGTGACCCCTGTAGGTGTATCCTAACACCCTCGTTGATAAACTGTATATTCGCCATCTTCCAATGAAGGAATCATAACCGCCACCATGTTGCTGACTTGAAATATTCCGCGACTTAATGCAAGTGCTTCACGTACCCGCCTCGTATAAGTATCATAGATCCTCGATTTGTTCCAGAATTTATCTTGACATGACTCTACCCGAGCCATTGACGATATCTTGCCCATGTATTTGTAGCGATTCATAACCTCGTCGCTTGTATGAAGACCAAACATCTGGTGCTGCAGATCGTAAGTTGTTTTTGTTGTCGCAACTCGGTGTGAGCCTGGGAATTCTCTAAAGTCATCATGTGTCAGTGTTTCATCATTAATAGGTCTTAACTGACCCCCTTACAAGTTTATCTACTACTAGAAATAAATTCCTACTTTAACAACCTCATAGTCGTACTTCTATCACTAACTGACCACTCACAATTAATCCCTTATCTGGGAAGTACACCAACAAAACCCGATAGTGTTTATACAACAGCTTCCCCGTAATGTTTATACAACTAACTTCCACCAAATATAATGTTGACTCTTATTTCTATCTTACGTATCTCAAGATTAATTCCACCCCCTCTACAACAGAAACTCTAAGTAAAGATACCATTAAAACTACTTAATCCCGATTATAAGTTTCCCCTTATAAAAAATTAATAATTCAAATCTTTTATCACATTACCAAATGTAGTTTGTATCACCCACATAAATTACCACCACATCATATCAGTATCATTTCCCAAATGACCCCTCAAAATTCCCCACCATAGAATGTCATCATTTAGAATTCCTGAAAGCAGTGCAAACCTCTGAGTAATCCACTCAAAAGAAAATATCAACCATTGGTCACATCTGAGACACCACAACATTGTCAGCAATAAACAACCCGTTTATTTGACACATTCCCAATCAGCAACACTGCCCGGTCTAGTTAGCTTCGTGAATCCAGAAATGACCATTAACCTTAAGTTAGCCCCAAATCCTCATTAATCCTCATAGGGAAATCCTCAATAAATTCACACGGATAATACTTAACCACATTAAATGTCCTTAAGGAATCCTCATTGTTACCACACGGGTACCCAAAAATTCTCCAACCCATTATATAACCACCAATATAAAATACACCAGCGCAGGCTAAATCCTAAGCCATTTAAAAACCGCCAAATATACCTCAAAGCAAACCATTTATGATACCACCACACCCAAGAAATCACCTCGTTGGGATATAAACCTCATAAAACCACAATCTACAAATTATCAACCACATACTACCACACCAAGGAAACTGTAAAACCACAATGTACCAGTGCCAATTCCAAGAACCATAATACCACAAAGAACCACAGTCACCACCCCATTGGCTCATAAAACCACAGATCACCACCAAAAATCCTAGCCACCAAAATTCACCACCAAATAACCACCAAAAATCATCCCCAAAAGATCAAAACCACCAGGGAATCCCCAAATCACCAAAAATCACCACCAGGGATCACCAGATTACCAAAAATCACTACCAGGTATCACCAAATCACCAAAAGTCATCACCAGAAATCATCACCACCAAAAGTCATCACCCAAAAATTTCTTATAATATTTCTCGACTCTGTGTTTTTCACCCCATTACTCCATTATTATAACAAATACCCCGTTTTTTTTTTACACCAAATCGCTGCAGTTGCGCATAATAAGAAAACAGTAAAAGAATGAAAGAAAAGAAAGAATGTTACATAAGACTGATTAATCACATTTCGTCATCCATTTGCAAAATCTAGAAAAAAATACAACTGTGCAGTGTCACCTTTTTATCATTTTCCCGTCTTCTTCATCTTTGATATATGTGTCAATTTCGACTGACCTGTCTTTTCATCTAAGACTACAAATCTAATTCCTTTCTTTTCTTCAATACCTCTAAAAGGACCCTCAAACTTTGGACTTAACTTGTAATTTAGTTCATTTCTCAAATTAATTTTTAGGACCCTCAAACTTTGGACTTAAAATGTAACTTAGTTCATTTCTCACATTGATTTTTAGGTATACATTATCTCCAATAGCAATTTTAACATCTAATGATTTCTCGTTGCTTCTTTCCACCATTTCTTGGGTCTTAGCCTCAATTGTATCTCCTCCATGATGAGGTATAGGCAATATATCAAATGTGCCTTGTGCTTGGCAACCAAACAATGCTTCAAATGGAGACATTTTAATGGAATCACTGACCATAGTATTAATGTTATGTCTAACTATATCTATATATCTATCCCAGTTTCTATCATTTCCTCCTATAGTCTTCCTGAGAGCTTCGAGCACTTTCCTGTTTGCTCATTCACATGACGACATTTTGTGTACTGAAAACTATGGCATCTAAATGACAAATCCCCTTTATTGAACTCTAACAAGGTTTTTGCCTCTGTAAACGCCTCTGCATCCTTTTCAATTCCCTTGGCATTTAAGTAGTTATTCACTCCCTCAATAAAAATTTGCACTGGTTGGGACAGAACACCATCAACAATGCCTTGAAAAGAGATAACTCCTGCATTTATGTTAGTTATCTTATGCACCAAAGTTTGACTGTTACCTGCTTCGGCCATTTTGCCTTCTTTATGGGAACTTATGATTCAGGATTCACCCCCGACCTCAATAACATCGATATATATATCCCCACACAAGCCGTCAGCACAAAAGTAATAATGTATCATTCACCAATAAAAGAAAATTGCATGCACCAATTCCAAATAAACTGTTACTGCTTCTCAGATTCAAGGTCAATCAGCTGATCCAATGTGTATCACTATGTCCAACAGAGAATGGCAAAGAGCGAGTGAGAAAGAAAATGTGACCGCTGCCCTTCCTTCTGAGAAAATCCGCTGAGCTTGGTGCAAGCCCGTTCTCTCAGCCATCTCTTTCTCACACTCACATACAAAAATGAAACATGTCGTGCTGCTTTTCCACATGTCCGTTGAATCCCGCAGGGACAGCAAAATGAAATACACCTGTGAGCAAATTGTTAACACCAACAAAAAAACAAAAGGCCCGGTAAAACAAAAGTAAACTTTAACACTTACATCCTTATAGGTTTTGGCACGTGAACACAAAGTTATTTGCTCTCGCCTTAGCGTGTAATATTTAGTTACACTTGCAACCATGTGTAATCAATTCTCGTTGTCAATTTATCACTCCCCCCCCCCCACCCAAGAAACACGTCTTTATCCTCACGCACTAGCTAACGGCACTGCCAACTGCCCAGCTAACATCCGAATTCCGCTGACTACAACTTGAACCCCCATCTATCAGCAATAGAGAGTCAGTGCCAAATGTACATAATTATAACCACTTTTCCCTAACATATACCTAATCTGTCTAACCCTAGTCTCTCCAGAAACGTAATCTATATGCTTGAATGCCTTTTGTCCGCTGCCACCACTATTACGAGAGTCAAAATGACCATCGGTTAAATAATTGGAGAGAACTCCTAACTGGGAACAAACTTATCACTGAGTGTCATTGTCTCTTCGGATGCCGCCCCTGTAGCTAGCTGAAAATCAATTATCAAAATTCTAGGAGAATTCAAACTCCCGCTATTACAAAAATATAATCTTTATTTCCCAAAATAGCTAACATGAAAAGGGAATAAAGTGAATTAAGGAACATCCCAAAAACGACCATTACTACCATTACTCTTCCAGAAATCATATTTAAATAAGTACCCCCTCTTATCTATTTCTGCCTGAATATTCATAGTCTTTATCAATAAAAGTCAACACAAGTCTAGAGAATCCATTTTTTAAATGGTGACTTCGAATCCATCTGAAAATGAGAACATAATTATCAAACAATGAAATGTTAAAGTTCGTCAATAAATGAGTGTCGCATCACACTTTTATGTCACTACATAAAAGGTATAACTCTTCAAAGTCTTTTTCACTTTACCTTTTCCAATGGATCTTAGTGCCTTCCTCTACAGCGAGTTTCCACACACAATCAATATCAGGTGATGCCCCTTAATCACGTCACTAGGGGTTTTCTGGGCTCAGTTTGTGCCGCTGCGTGAAATAATCCTTAAGTTCATTATTTCTAAGGTAAATGAAGCTAACATATACCAGAGAAAAACAAAATCAGGAAGATGTCAGAATAACTGACTCGCTCACCCTAAATAAAAAGAGGGTGTTGGTATGGTATCTGGGGTGAGTGAGACCACTACCACGAACCTCTTGCCATTTAGAACTCTCCTACACCAAAATCCCCTTCCTGAGAGGGCTGATCCATAGGCAGGGACGGCAACTACTACTACTACGCCCCGCACCACGCCGACTGCCGCGCCTCTGGTGGTCATCCTTTTCGTTAGCGAACTAGGAGTAACATGTGCCATCTTTTGCTCTGTGTTTTTGTGCTATTTCCCTTGGATTTATCTCCACCATGGAACGCGCAGCTATCGCCGCAGCTAAGTTAAGTAACCCGAAAGGTCTGGATTTAGTTTTGTCAGCCAGGGGCCCTTATTTACTGTCTTTTAGGTCCAAAATAAGGCCGCCTGGTCTGGCCCATGGCGGCCAGCGGCTCGCCTCGTGTCTGGTTAGATTTCCCGGTCCTCTATACCGAGACATCTTCCATTGTTTTTACCTTTCATGGTTTTTTTTTTCATCATGTGCTACACTAGTTCTCATTATCTTTTACATCGTTTGTAGGGATTTCATTGCCTATACCTTAGATCTCGTTCATGCATGCATGTCTCTTTGTCTAGGTGTGTAGGCGCCTGAGTGATTATTTATATTTTCCTGGTCCAGCATCCTGGCTATTGCCCTCCATCTACGTATCGGCTAAGGCTAGCTTTTGAGCAGTTGGCTGACTTCTTCGGAACCAGCCTACTCTTCCTGGACATCTCTTTCTCTTTCACTCATGTTTTCCCTCTCTCTCTCTGTATTACGATGTAAAAGTTTTTATTTATTTGTTATATTGTTGTTGGGTTAGCTTTTAGGGCGACCAGTGCCTAGGCGGTTTTGTTGCATTAGATCTTAATCTGCAGTTTTGTTGCATTATCGCCCCGTGGTCCTTCGGGCTCACGTGGTCGCCAGCCTAGTCGGTTTTGTTGCATTATCACCTCTTGGTCCACATGCGATCGCGTGGTGCCTCTGGTCGCCCTAGTCCCAGTCCCCTCCCCTCCCTCCAGACGGAAGGGGGGGTTTGTCCTGGGTCGCTTACTGTCGCTATGGCAACCATCCGAGCTCTTCTCCCCCCTCCCCCTAGCCAAGGTGGTCACGGGAGTTTAGGACAGCTGTAAGCACTGGTGAACCGCATGTCTTTACTCGGGCTCTGGAAGAGCTCCGGCGTGGTCGGGGGTTGGGGTTGGCCCCCCCCCGGTCGCTTCAAGTCTTCTCCGGCGTGCCTTGGGTCTGATTTCTCTCCCTCCTCATATGCTTTACCCCTCCGCCAGCGGACAGAGCACCTGCTCACTATCTGGGTGTACCTTCGGTTGTTGGGAGGGGGTAGCTGGCTCCACCAGCTTCCGGAGTGGATGCGATTTCAGTTGGTCATAGAAGCTTTCCCTATGTTATGTACCCCCTTCGTCTGCCGGCGGAGCGCTTGCTTGCTATCCAGGCGCTCCTCTAGTCGTCGGGGGGGGGGGGGGGGTGGTTGTACGGCAGAGCTACACGCTCCACTTTAGTGTAACTTTACTAGTCTAAGTATAGGGCATCCTCTCCCATTCTCCGGCGTGGTATACTACTCCTCGAAACTCATTATGGGTATATAAAAACATTTTTCCATAAGGAGTTCAGGGGTGGATTATGCCCAATAATTTTAGACTACTCCGGCATGCAACGGAGTATCACAGTAGCCCTGTGAGTGTATAACGTTGATACTTATGTATCTTTCCACTTACCGGCTACTAACTGTCAGGAGGCGGGGTGTAATGCCGTCCTCCAAGACCCCTGCGGGCATGAGGTCTGCAGGACTCACGCTCCGTGCGCTACCCGCCACAACGAGATGGTAGTATGGCATCACGAGGCTTGTACCATTTGCTACGAGCTGGTGAGCCAGTTTTTGGACGGAGTAAGTATATATCAGTGTCAAGTTTGTTCCTTTCATGACATATATACTTTCACATATCTTAGCTTTAAGTTACTTATGGTCATATTCAATTTTGGTAATGATCCGTCCTCGGGGCTTCGTTGTAAGGACTACAATGACCCTCTTTTCCAGGCTGCCGCCGTTAAGGAAGTCGCGTCGGCTACCCTGAAGGCCTGGGTAGGTGGCTTTGGAAGGAACGCCGCCAAAGGACAGCCCTATATACTTGATAAGGAGCTGGCTGTCCAGATCTTCCCGGGCGGGAAGTCGACGGGGTATGTGGACCCCGCCGCGGCAGCTCCTACAATTGCTTCCATCCAACAGCAAGTGGAACAAGCCTTGATCGAGGGAGGAGTCCAAGACATTGTGGCGGAAGTAGCCACACTTGATCTTAATATAGAGCCAATGATGGTAGGTGCGGAGGATTTACTAGTTGAGGTAGGTTTGTTGGGCGCCCAAATGCTTCCCTTGGTTGATTCTGGATCTTCATCACCTGTTACTTCATCTTCTTCTTTTCAGGGCTTTACGGGATCGGAGATCCCTGCTAGTACACCTGCTGCATCTGTGACCACCAAGGTAAAGGGGCACAGGGAGCAGAAGACCCTTCAGAAGACATCGTCCAAAAAGACGTCGTCTTCTTCTACTTCTCGTAAGCCTCCGGCTTCCCATCCCGGAGCAGAGAAAGTGAAGTCGTCTTCGTCTTCACATTCCAAAGGGTCAAGAGGCAAGTCCTCTAAGGAGAAGGCCCGTTCTCCTGTCGAGTCTGTACCTTCTCCCGCTGCTGCCGGAACTCCTCTGGTGACTCCTGCTGGGGTCGTGGTACCTGGTACCTTCGATCCTGCTGCATTTTCAGCAGGAATGATGCAGCATGTAGGTGAATTGGTCGGGTCTCTCAGTACAAGAGTTGAGCAGATGTTTGCTCAACTCTCTACCACTCTTAACCAGTCGGGACAATCCATTCAGAACCTGACTGAACGAGTGTCCGACCAGGAGAATCGCCTGGCAGGCCTGAACCAGGCACCTCAGGCCGACCTCCCGGTAGCAGGAGCTGGTCTTGCCCAGCTGCCGGACTATGACACCCTCCCTGCCTTCTCTATGAGTAATCCTTGGAGGGTAGCAGCTTATGCTCCCTTCAAGGACGGCATGATTTCCATTCCAGAATGTGGAACTCGAAGGATCGAGGACTTCGAGTTCCACCCAGCCGACTTACAGCCTCCTTTCATGGGATATGCGAGGCTGACGGAGACAGCCTTAAATAGGGAAGATAAAATCCCAAGAGAAACGGTGTTGTATAGCCGGGACCACGCTCAGAGAGAGTGGTTGCATTGCTTGGAGGAATGGAACTGCACTAATACCAGACTCCAAGCATTCAAGAGCCCGTTTACTATCTTTGCCACAGAGGAGGAGGCACCACTCCCCTTTACGACGAAGATAGCAGAGGTCACAATGCAGGCGGGCATGAAGGATGAACCCCTTCCACAACTAAGGGAATCGGACCCTACGTCCCCTCTCTTCCCTGCTTTCGGTGATTTGTGGGAGAACCTACCAGCCACTTTTACGGTAGGTAAACTCAAACCGGACTGTGCCATGGAACAGTTCGGGGAGAGGTTATCCAGATTACCAGACAACCTCATTCAGGCGGAGTTTGAGGCAAGAACCAGGCTAGGCAGAACCCTCAACACCCTGGTTATGACTGAAGTGGCTGCTTTGACGTACGGCACGGAGCCTCTTTTTAAGCTCCTAGCCAAGTCGCAAACCCAGACAGTCCAAGCGGACTTGTACGGGTTTATAGTGGCAAGAAGGAACTGCAGGAAGCACGTCCTTCAGGAAGCAACGATTCGGCACGAGCCGAACAAGTTGCTTTCCTCCAACATCTGGGGGGCGGACCTCTTCCCGGAATCGGCAGTTAATGAGGTCCAACATGAGGCGACGAGGCTTAACCAGAGCCTCAGAGCTCGCTGGGGTCTCTCGGCTAAGAGGAAACCTGAGAACTCTTCCTCCTCTATCAAAAAGCTGAAGAAGACAAAGAGGTTCCAGCCATACCAGAAGCAGCAACAGCAACACTTCGTACAAGCTGTTCCGGTTGCTCAGACAGGACAATCGGCAGCACCAAAAGGACAGAACCAACCGATTCTCCTGCTGTCCCCACAAGGTCAGCCCTCGACCTCTTACGCTGTTTCCCCGGCATTCAACCAGGTGTTTTAAAGCCAAGCCTTCCAAACCTTCAACAGGTTTGCTAGGGGAAGCAGGGCTAGAGGTGCCTTTCAGCAACGAGGCGCAGGAAGAGCTACCAACAGGGGTAAGCACTTCCGTGGAGGACGAGGAGCTCATTCCGCACAACAGCAGTGAGATCTCCCGGGTAGGAGGGAGGCTGTTCCTCTTCCGGCACAGGTGGGGGTTCAGCAAATGGGCACAGAGCATTGTGTCCAAAGGACTGGGTTGGAGTTGGATCAAAGGTCCCCCTCCACACAAGTCATTCCTTCAGTTACCATCAAAGGAATTGGCAGATTACGCAGAGGAGCTCCTTCAGAAAAGAGTAGTGTCGAGAGTCAAGCATTTAAAGTTTCAAGGATGCTTATTCAGCGTGCCAAAGAAAGGCTCATCAAAAAGAAGAATCATCTTAGACTTGTCCCGGCTAAACTTATTCATTCGTTGCGACAAGTTCAAAATGCTGACCATCTCGCAGGTGCGGACCTTACTTCCCCGTGGGGCCATCACCACCTCTATCGATCTTACAGACGCATACTATCATATCCCAATCGCGAGACACTTTCGCCCATACCTAGGCTTCAAGCTGGGAGACCAGGCATTCTCTTTCAAAGTGATGCCCTTCGGGCTGAATGTAGCCCCCAGGGTATTTACGAAAATAGCGGAAGTAGTGGTACAACAACTGAGATCACAAGGGATAATGGTAGTAGCGTACCTCGACGATTGGCTGATTTGGGCGCCAACCGTCGAGGAATGCCTCAGAGCCACAAACAAGGTACTTCAATTTCTGGAGCACCTAGGGTTCCAAATAAACAGGACAAAGTCCAGGCTCACTCCGGAGTCGCGTTTCCAATGGCTCGGCATTCATTGGGACTTAACTTCTCACAATCTGTCAATTCCTGCGGACAAGAGGAAAGAAATAGCCAAGTCAGTAAGGCAATTCCTCAAGAACAAACGGGCGTCAAGGAGAAACCAAGAAAGGATCCTAGGTTCACTCCAGTTTGCGTCAGTTACAGATGTTCTGCTGAAAGCAAGACTCAAAGACATAAACCGAGTTTGGCGCTCAAGAGCAAATGCCAAATCTCGGGACAAGTTGTCAGTGATCCCGCAGATTCTTCGAAATCATCTCCGTCCATGGGCGGAGACAAAGAACCTGTCCAAGTCAGTTCCTCTTCAATATCCTCCTCCGGCGTTGATCATCCACACAGACGCCTCGCTAAGCGGATGGGGAGGATACTCTCAGTTCAAAAAAGTTCAAGGAACTTGGTCACCTCAGTTCCGCCAGCTCCACATAAACGTATTGGAGGCTATGGCAGTATATCTCACTCTGAAGAGGCTCCTTCCACCAAAGAATTCTCATATAAAACTGATATTGGACAGCGCAGTAGTAGTACACTGCATCAACAGGGTAGGATCCAAATCAAAACATATGAACCATGTTATGATAGCCATTTTCTCTCTGGCGAACAAGTACAAATGGCATCTATCCTCCACTCACCTGGCGGGAGTAAGGAACGTGATAGCAGACGCCTTGTCTCGATCAGTTCCTCTAGAATCAGAGTGGTCCCTGGACAACAGGTCGTTCCAGTGGATACGCCGGAGTGTCCCGGGTCTCCAAGTAGATCTTTTCGCCTCTCAAGCGAACCACAAGCTCCCTTGCTATGTGGCCCCCAACCTGGACCCTCTGGCTTATGCCACAGACGCCTTGTCCATAGATTGGAATCAGTGGAAGAAGATATACATTTTCTTCCAGTGAATCTTCTATTGAAAGTACTGAACAAACTCAGGACTTTCAAGGGACAAGTAGCCCTAGTAGCCCCCAACTGGCCAAAGAGCAACTGGTACCCTTTGCTTCTGGAAGTGGGTCTTCGACCTCGACGGATTCCCAATCCCAGAATATCTCAGATAGTACAAATGAGGACTGTGTTCGCTTCCTCAGGAATTCTCAAAATCCTAACTTTATGGACTTCATGAAGTTTGCGGCTAAAAAAAGATGCAGATATCGATCCCCAGAATATTCTTTTCTTAGAATCAGATAAGAGGGAATCAACTTTGAGACAGTATGATGCTGCTGTTAAGAAGTTAGCATCTTTCCTGAAGGAGACAAACACCACAACCATGACAGTAAATTCAGCTATATCCTTTTTCAGATCCTAATTCGAAAAAGGATTAGCAGCTAGCACTATTACCACTAATAAATCAGCTTTAAAGAAAATCTTTCAGCTGGGCTTTCAAATAGACTTAACAGACTCTTACTTTACGTCTATTCCCAAAGCTTGTGCTAGACTTAGACCTTCTGAAAGGCCTAGTTCAGTATCATGGTTTTTGAATGATGTCCTCAAACTGATGTCCTCAAACTGGCTTCAGATACTGACAACTCTTCTTGTTCATTCATAATGCTACTAAGAAAGACGCTATTCTTGTTAAGTTTGGCCTCAGGGGCCAGAATTTCAGAACTGTCGGCTCTATCCAGAGATGCAGGTCACGTAGAATTCCTCCCTTCAGGAGAAGTTTTACTGTCCCCAGATCGTAGTTTTCTAGCAAAAAATGAGGATCCTTTAGCGAGATGGGCCCCTTGGAAAGTCATCCCTCTCCTCCAAGACCCTTCTCTTTGTCCAGTGATGACCTTACGAGCCTTTCTGTCTAGGACATCCTCTAGATCCTCGGGTCCTCTCTTTATGAGAGAAAAAGGTGGCACTATATCAGTAAAAGGTATCAGGCAGCAGATCCTTTACTTCATTAAACAAGCAAATCCTGAATCATTCCCAAAAGCCCATGATATCATTTCCAACATATGAACTTTGACGATTTAAAGAAATATACTGGCTGGAAATTGCCGATAGTTTTTAAGCGTCATTATCTAAAGTCCTTGGAATCTTTAAAATTTCCAGCAGTGGCAGCAGGAAACATAGTTTCCCCTGACACTGCACAGTAGTCGTAGTTGAAGATCCAGATCTCCTTTCTACCTGCCTCAACTAATATTTCACCTAACCTACCGTTATGCTCTATATAGTCCTTTAGCCTTAGCTGCTTATGATTATGATTATGGTGGTGTGTCCCTTATTTTTTTGCTAGGGGCACCCACAACATTATTGTAATTTATGAATTGTCCATTTGGTGCTGCTACCCTTATTTTTATGCTAGGGTAGCACACCTATTGATTTACTATAACTTTTAGAGAATACATGGGGAATTAGTGAATAATTCCCCATGTAAACATTTAACTCACTATCCTAGATAAGTTATCAATACTATTATAAGTTTAATCTTAAGTTAACTATAAGTCCACTATTTTTATGTTAAGTTAACTTTCTGTATGATAACTTGTAAGTTCTCAATATTATATTATTTATTTTATTTCATAGTTTCATTGAGACCTTCCTCTTTGTTTTACAATCTTGTGCTATTTCTCTGGTACTATTTCACGCAGCGACACGAACTGAGCCCAGAAAAGGGATTTTGACGAAGGAAAAATCTATTTCTGGGCGAGGGTTCATGTCGCCCAGTGAAATCCCCCCCTATGTCCCGCCCTGCAGCCCAAGATTGGCATCTAACTACAAGGATGACCACCAGAGGCTCGGCAGTCAGCGTGGTGCGGGGCGTAGTAGTAGTAGTTGCCGTCCCTGCCTATGGATCGGCCCTCTCAGGAAGGAGATTTTGGTGTAGGAGAGTTCTAAATGGCAAGAGGTTCATGGTAGTGGTCTCACTCGCCCCAGATACCATACCGACACCCTCTTTTTATTTAGGGTGAGCGAGTCAGTTATTCTGACATCTTCCTGATTTTGTTTTTCTCTGGTATATGTTAGCTTCATTTACCTTAGAAATAATGAACTTAAGGATTATTTCACTGGGCGACACGAAACCTCGTCCAGAAATAGATTTTTCCTTCGTCAAAATCCCTTTTTTATTCTATTTCATCTTACAAATGTATGTATGCATGCTGACCAACAGACACACGGATACACGCATGCTACTGAACACATGAACGCATGATTGCTAGTCTATTCTGTGCATTTCCATTTTCCCATGTACACGTTTAGTACACGTTTAATCTAGTGCACGTTCTCGGTAACCGGAAGTAAACTTTCCAAGCGGTTTACCTCATATCTCTGAAATGCGCTCGCGATCTCGTTCATGCAAACGGCGTGTTTTTGCCTTGTGTCTCATGTCAGCTTCTTGAGGAATTCACTGTTTTGCATATGTCGCCAACTGGCAAGAGCTAAGTTTATCAACCCCATTTATTTTAATATATATATATCCACTTTCACGTCTAACCAGCACCTTAAGACCTACATAGTAGGATTGGCGCATGCACAGTAGGTTTGGCGCATGCATAGTAGGATTCGGTGTCGTAATAGCAGTAGTAATAGGTGGATTTTGGCTATGTAGTGGCTCCATTATCGGTTTACGTATTTATCTCTTTACTTCAGCCTGTATTTCGTTTTTCAAATGTCATAAATAAGAGGAAATAACACAATAACACAGCAAAAACCTTCCCCAAGTGTTTTACCCCACCCATAACCTTGCTTTCCCATTGGTCCCCTTACTGTAGGATAGAGTTCAAAGGTAAATTACAGGTTAATTATAGCCGGCCAAGAAAATATTACTTTAAATTCTTGTTCAGGAAGTAAAATTTTATAGAAAAACGTCAAGTACTGCAGTCTAGTTTGCCACATTATACGAGCTTAGATCTACCCTAAAAATGAACTTTCTTGTCATCTGGCACAGACTTTATGGTGAAATAGCACGGAAGCCGTTCCAAGTAGCTGGTCCACTCTTCCTCATCTTCCTTAAAAGTTGGTATAGGCAGTGCAGATGCCATCCTTGCACAGATTTGTGCATTAAACTCGTCCCCACAAAATTTTTTGTAGTGTATCAGGGGGCAACTCCATTTAGTAAGGGCAAAAGTAAAAGTAAAAATAGGGATTAATGCAAACCCATGCTGCAACTTGAGTTCCTTTTATTGAACTTATATAAAGTTACAAGGCTTCCTACTAGGTGGCGCTAGAGAGGTGAGGCACGATTTTAAAATGAGTATTAAAGTACAGCTCAATATACTACACCTAGGTATTTACTGTTGGGGTAAAACAAAATTCTGACTGCCATTCCAGAGTTAAAGGTAGGAAAAATCTTAGGTCACGTGCATGCCCAGAATTTAGCCTCCAGAAAGAGACAAGTTCACTAACCACCTTAGTATTTATTTTTTCATTGCTACTGCATGTTAGCATATAGGCAAGATAGGAAGTGATATTTGATAAAAGGAGATCAGTGCCATATTTCCTTTGCCAATTTGCCTCGGTAAATTCTGTG
The DNA here is from genome assembly GCF_015104395.2 of Macrobrachium nipponense. Classification (NCBI taxonomy): domain Eukaryota; kingdom Metazoa; phylum Arthropoda; class Malacostraca; order Decapoda; family Palaemonidae; genus Macrobrachium; species Macrobrachium nipponense. The sequence goes on along the minus strand of NC_061088.1, from coordinate 44,660,242 downwards.
TCAAAAGGAATTTGTTTTAGCCAGGTTCATGTGAGATAGTAGGTTCTCACATTATCTCTCTCTCTCGCTGCTGCCGTGATAGAAAGGAATAGGAAGAAATAGGCCAATTTGTGCTATCATTCTACCTCGAGTAAGGATTGGAAGAATTCCCTCTTGCCCCATTTGTAGAGTAATGCCCTTAAAATGATAATAAAATCTTCATGTAACTTTCATGTAAAAATAATACCGGATAACGAGATACTTACAGAGCAGTGTTTGTTATTGCAATGCTCTTTTAACCATGGGAAACTCCTTTCTTACTATTGTGTATCTGGGCAAGTAAAGCAGGTCCATTCATTCCTTCCCATACCTTTCAAGGTCAAAGACATCCATATCCGGAAGTCGCCAGGAAGTTTTGTCTGGACAGCTCGCCGAGGCGTCAACGAGTGATTTGTGACCAAGCTGAGCTCATAGTAAATTTCCCCAGCTATTATTTTGAGCAAGAAAGAGGGTTTCCTTTTATGTCTGAGAATTGGTGAATTTAGCAGAGAGTAAATTGTTACAATTGAGTGTAGGTAAAACTAGTCGCAGACCAGTGTCTTATTACTTTTCCACGAATCCGGAGATTCATTGTTATTCTTGGTACGTGGTAAACATTTTTGTAAGGCAGCCTATCAATTCCCGTTATCATTGTCTATTTTATCAACGCTTAGTTCTCGCTTTTTGCCTGATAGGAGGTCTGAGCATAAACCCATTAGACTAGCATTGAGAGAGAAAAAAAACCATGAAGACAACAAGGACTTCAATTTGCTAATTTAGGTCTTAGTGACGATCATCACATTGGGAAACTTTAGTAACCTCTGTGATAGCGATGTCTAATTCTGCAACTTGGAGGAACTGAAGCTTCCGTCATAGTGACTACTTATTTACATCTCAGTGATAATCAATTCCTGTTTCTAAGGAAGTCAATTTTATAGTCCAAGTGACAGTTTATTTTATGTCTTTGCGAACAATTGGTATTCAGTTCTTGAGGAATCCATACTTACAGTCCTAGTGACAATAATAGGTAACTTTTGAAAACGGTTTTGTAAATTTGCTGTGCAAGATGCCACCTTTGTTGGGCAGCTCTTTCTACAGGCAGAAGGGGTTGCCATGGGGCTTCCTTTAGGACCATTGTTTACCAACTTTTTTTTATGGGACATCTGGAGGAGAATTTTCTTAATGATTGTCCTGGGAATTTCAAGCCAGTTTTTTTTATGGAAGGTACGTTGACGATATCTTTGCATTATTTAAATTTTTGTGGCAATGCCAATTGTTTTTAGATTACGTGAATGAGGCCCACCCTAACATTAAATTTACAGTGGAACATGAGAAATATGACACCATTGCCTTCTTGGATATAAAAGTAACTAGGCTCGACCACTAATTTAACACAAGTGTCTTTAGAAAGAGTACTTTCACAGGCCTTGGTAATAACTTTTTTAGCTCGTATTTTTGTGCTTTTAAAATGAATGCTATTTCTACTTTGGTCTTTAGGGCTCTTCGGTAGGCTACACATCCGACTGTCTCTCCTTCCAACTTGAAGTTGAGTTTCTTATGAAATATTTTGTAAAGAAATCATTCCCAAAAATGATGGTTTTTAACATTATTAGTAAATTGCTAACGAAGTATCTATCAACACCCACTCTTAATTCAAATGTGCCTAAGCTGACCATCTACACACCCATTCCACTTAGTCATTCAAACAGTTTGCATTCTAAAGCTAAAAATATTATTGAAAAGGAATTTGGCTTTTTGTAATTTAATCTCATTCCTATGAATCCTCCAAAAATTTGAGTTTTTTTTAATGACAAGGACTATTTGCAGGATTTCATGAAATCCAATATTATATATAAATTTGAATGCCCAAGATGTCTCGGTATTTATGTTGATTCTTCGTGGAGACTTTTACAAGTCCGGTATTACAGTCATTTGGGACTGACTTACAGAACTAGGTCTAGAATCTCTAATCCCGAGTTCTCTAGTATTAGAACACATGCAACGAGTTGTAAACTTACCACTGACCAGAAACATTTCTGTATCGTTGGCACCACAAAGCAAACTACCCACCTAACTATCTTTGAGTTATTGTTTATTAATCAACTATCCCCCAGTTTAAACTCCAACACTTCATCTCCTCTCTCTTTGGTATAAGGTTTATGTTGTGTGCAGACCTTACCATGTTTAGTCTTTCAGCTCTTTCCTCCTTCTTGAATAGGTAGCTTTCTTCTCATTCTCTGTTTGAACGTTCTGATTATATTTTAATTTCTATTTCTTGTAATTTGTAAGCTTATTTTAATTGTAGTATTTTTAATTGCAAACTGATGATGCGTTGGTGACAACATGAAACCTTTCCCATTAATAAAACACGTGTACCTGACTGTCATCTGATTGGACCCCTCTTCCTTGATATTTATGGTTTTCCTGGTTATATATATATATATATAGATATATATATATATATATATATATATATATATATATATATATATATGTATATATATATGAATTAATGTTCTTTAATATCTAATTCGCTCTACCTTGGAACTAATATATTTTCATATATGTTAACTAAAGGGGAATTTTTAGTTGGTAAGAAATTCATCGGCTCATTGACTCGAACTACAGAAGCAAGAATTCAGGATGAAAATTGACACTATACCCACAAGGCTATCATGAGAGGCATAAGTTAACGCCACATCTTACCTACAAATCTCTGTCGCTCTCAGGTATTCTTTGTTTTAGAATCGGCATCAACCCACCTCCACCTTGAAAACTTTGTACTGCGTTGGGCGTATCCAAATTTTACTATATTTCAAGTCTTGAAATCGTTTTCATTGGAATCGTTTGCACATGCAGAGGGATGAAAAGCAGTGACTGTACTCTACAAAACGAGAATATGCATATGTTTAACTTAAAGTTACAGTATTAGGCTATACAAGTCATACTGAATATAAGTTGCAAAGATTTTTCTTACTGAATGAACCTGGCACATCAACATCAACAAAGGGAATTTCTGTCAGCTCAAATCTTAAATCAAAACAGCCAACCTTTTGATGTCTTAAATCTCCAAACTTATGCAGGCCTCCAAACTTTGTAGTTACAGCCTTCACCTCAACACCACAGGTTTAGGGCAGCAACCCTTTGTTGACAAAACTACATCAATATTGACTCCTCTATGTTCTCATAACAGCCTTTTGCCATGACAATGCAGGCTCGACTCCTGGCAGTCTTCTTCCTGAAGTCCTTCAGGTACGTCTTCAGCTTGTCCTGGAAAGTTTTGGTATCATGCAGGGTTGACAGGGCAATGCTATTATATTCCTTTATGATACATGACCTAGTCCAACCTTCCTCAATTCCCCCTGCGATTTCTAGTTTCCGCTGAAGGGTCAAATATTTCCTCACCCTCTTAGGATGAGGTGGGGCCATACACAACACCAGCATCACCTGCAGTGCTGCAGGCACTTTAATGAAAGATATGTGCTTGGGATCAGTTGTGAAAGCAATACGCTTGCAAAAAGTTCAAATAAGCAACTGATCAGCTCAACTGTACAACAAGGGAAAATGATCTTAGTTACCATGGGCAGTGATACTTTCCAGATGTAGCTAATCAGCATAAGATAATGTTTATTAACCAGAAAAAGAAAAAAATCACAATGCGTATGTTTCCCCCAATAGCAAGAAAGCTTACAAAAAACATGAGTGCTTGTCCACACCTGCACATTCTATAATATGCTATTAAACTGTTAATGTATCCATATCAGCCAAGAAAAAGAGATAAGCAAAGTGATATTTCATGTGTTAAGTGATGTATGTAATTCAAAACCAATGACAACCTCTCTACATTCCTATTTCGCTTTGTGTTTGTTTCTTAGCACAGTATCATGTGTTGCATTTTTTGTGCTCTGCTTGATTTACTGTACAGTATTTCACGCCAAATATTGCTTTAAGATATGCGATACCTCAGCTGCTCTATCTCTCTCTCTCTCTCTCTCTCTTTCTCTCTCCACCATATCTTCCTTTTTTTTGTTTGTGCTTGATGTATTTCATTACAAGTTACTATGCAGCACTGTATATATCCTGTAATAAAATGTGGAAAAATCATAAACATAAAAAAACATAAAACGAAACAAGCTTTAACAAAGTCAAACACCACATTTCCGATTCCTCCCAGCCAGAAAGAATCCTTCTCTGCTCCACCCACCTTCCTAAATCATCCATTCTCTGGGCGAGTCTTTCACTTTCGCTCCCCTCCTATGGTGCCCAGCCACCCGTGGACACCCCCTCCCCCAAACCCCACCTTGGAAACTTTTTTTTTCTTTGCCTCCCACACCCTAAACCTTTATCAGTATCTTTATGGGTGTAAGCAATGTTACCAACATTTCCTTAGGCCACATAGCATTTCCAACCATCGGAGAGCAGTTTTCCATTTTTGGGGGGAAATTTATTTGTATTAATATCTTTGGTCCCTGGTCAAGTTGTTTCAGATAATGTAGAGGTCAAGGTAATGAAGATCTAGATAATCAAGAGATGACTGTATACCTTTCCTGAACTAGCATCAGGAACATCCTGCTCCAGCAACACCATGTTTATCTATGGCAGTAACTGAGTTTTGCTACTCAGTGTGATGACCATTGTAATTACCAATGAAAATGAATTAAGCCTTGGAATCAGCTTTCTACACTGCTGCCATATTGGTAAGCAAGTAGCCAAAAATAGATTCATCCAAACATGGGTTCCTATAGCAGCAAAAACTTGAAGATTTATTTGTCTACCACAGATTTTAAGAACACTCATGCAGTTACCTATGTGATCAGAAAAAACCCTCTCCAATATACAATGCCATTTCACAGGCCCTTGGAATGGCATCACACTTGAGTGGTCCCATTCCAAGGCATTAAATAGGCTTCTTAATCCCTACCGCTCTCAGGTCTCCAAGCAGCAGATTGTGGTCAACTGTGTCGAATGCTGCACTTCGGTCGACCATAACCAGGATGACACATTTTCCATTTGCTATAATTTTTACCATATTTATAATTGCGCCCAATATATACTCTTGTTAGGTTATTACTGTAATTATTTATTCTTTTTTTTTTGTACGCTGATGGATCAAGTACAAAGTTGAGTTAATTCATGTGTTTCCACGTTTGTGCGTGAACTACCATTTTTATAAGTTTTGATTAGTACGTTAGGTGGGATATTGGTCTATAGAAGCTTAGATGTTCTTTATCGCCTTTTATACACACACACACACACACACACACACACACACATACACACACACACACACACACACACACACACACACACATATATATATATATATATATATATATATATATATATCTATATATATATATATATATATGATATATATATAGATATATATCAAGGAAAACTGCAGTCGTTCGAGATATATTCTCAAGGAAGCAAGGGAGACGTCTTCTGGTAATTCAAAAAGGCTTTATTAAGCGACGTTTCGGGGTCCAGCCCCATCATCACGGCTGTAAAAAGGATTAATGCACATAAATATAATAGACGGCTAAACTTATTTTGACAATATCAAAATATAACTCCCAAAACTGATGAAAGGTTTTAGCCTCTTTAATCACTTATGGGAAACGGGTCATATTCACAGTGGGTGTTTTTGGATTTTCTCATCTTTTCGATGTCATTCATATTCAGTTCTTTAAATTTACTGATTTTGCTATTTCTCATTGTGATCACTGGGAGATCTGGAGGATCCCTCTTATCTACACTATGACAGGTTCCTACTATTTTTCCTTCAAAGTAGTTCACGAAGTTATTGGCCATGATTTTGTAGTCACTAGTGACATCGGGTAGAACTTTCTCTTTCTTGTGTTCCAATTATTCATGGATTTTGGGAGGACTTTTCTCTTCATTAAACATCTTATTATAATATATTTTCAAGTCGTTACTGGTTGCTGGCTGTTTGATACAGTGACCAATTTTCACTACTTCTTGATTCTTTCGATCTTTTAGATAAATCTTCATTTTTTTCCTTTTCTTAGCTTCACACAGTTCATTATTAAACCATTTGGCCTTTTCTTTAACTATTATTTGCCTTGTCTCCTCTGGACATTTATCATTGTAGTTTGACGCCAACATACCTTTGCTATAGACTGTAAAACTGCTTTCACATACTTGGTCGCCTGTCAAAGTATTCCTCAAATTACACCTACACTCTTGGTTTGTTTCTATTATTTTCTTATGCTTTCAACGATAAATTCATCAGCTTTAAAATAGGTTTTGTTTCATTAGTTTTTTTCAGTGCCAAGCCTTTCCAGATATTTATACTAAATGTAACTAACTTGTGTATTGGAGATATATCCCGCATTCACGTTTAACTCGTATGTCGCTCACAATCTCGCTCCTCTTGTTTTGTATCACAAGGTCGATGGGGTGGTTCAATAATGATGTAGGTTTCCTCACAACATTTACGAGGTCGTGGGTTTTAAGAAACTCTATGAATTCTTTGCCATAGTATTTGTTATCGTTATAATCTAGACGTAAGTTCAAGTCACCACAAATCAGTATATTTTAGTTATCAGCTAACGAGCCGAGGAGGTTACTGAATTCGTCTAGGAACGATCTCATACTTGTGCTTGGTAGTTTACATACTGTTATGATTTGTGTGTTTGCTATGTCTGTAATTTTGGTGTTATTGTATTCAAATGTACTGAACACATTTTGGTTCGTCATAGATACTTTGTTTACTCTTTTGATAACAATTCCCATTTCATCACCGTTTTTGTTTTCTCACCTGGCGACATTTCTTTTATTTCAGAATAATCATTCACATTATTACTTAACCAGGTCTCCGTTAGCATGCATATATCTAGATTGTGATCATTTCTAAGGTTCCTAATAGTGTTGGCTTTATTTCCTTCTTACTGCATGCGTATTAAATTGGACAGAACATTATTAGTCCGAGCCATGATCCGTAGGTTATGTTTCGCCTTTGATATTTCTTCTTTAGATACTATGCACTTATTGGCATCATAGGTTTTATGTTTAGTATCATTGTGGCCTTCCTTTACGCAAATGTTACACTTTAATATGTTGCTGGCACATTCATTTGATTTGTGATTTTCACCACATTTAGGGCGAACTTGGCCATTTCTACAATTTGTTGCACTTTGACCAAATTCCTGACACTTATAGTATTGATAGGGCATGTAACAGTCGTATACTCTTTGTTACCGCTACCATAGATAGCCCTTTCGTATTTGTGGTGTGCATTTGATGATATAGTGCAGATATTTGTCATTTTTGGCTTTCATCACCTTTGCAATTTTCAGGCCGTCATTTTAATGAATGAAAATACGTAACCAAGGATTTTTCTTTACAATGTTATTGACAATGACACCTTAATCCTTGGAGAACATATACGGCTTTTATTTTGGGTTTAAGTCTACCCTTCTCATTCACGGATATATTGCCGAATTCCCGAATCTCCAGTTTTGCCTTTCTAAGTTTTCTGCTGTCTTAAAATCTTACAAATAAGTGTCCACCTCTTGTCGTTTTAATTTGTTCAACTGGCGTTGCTCGTTATTCTATTCAATCAGAACTTTTTTTTTTTTGTCTTTAGTGATTCAGCATAATTCTTGTCTATGTTTGTCTTTACATCTTTATCAATACTAAATTTTGTTTTGAATTTCATGAATGTTGATCATTACACCACTGGTTTTCTGAGCCGAATCCTTAGGTCTCTGTGTTTGCTTTTATTTCTTCAAATTTATCTTCAATGAGTTTTTTGTGTGTTCTTTGTTCAGGCTTCTTGCAATTATTACAGATGAACAATATATACTGTCACTCAGAGGCATGGGTGTGTATTTGTCATCAATACCTGAATATCTATAGTGGAACCATGTATCACATATGTCACAGCAAGTTCCTTCGTCATCGACTTCATCAGAGCAATGCCCACAAGTAGCTTAATCTCCCTCAATTTGGATTGACTCATCCTCATCCAGTCTTTTAAAATCTTTAGTGTTCCATCTCTATGTGCTACTTCAATAATTAGGAGATAATGTTCGTATGGCAGTTTTGATCCTTCTTCTACTTGATTTAATTTCTACAGTATTGTTCTCTTTTTCCTTCCTCTCCTTCGCACTCGTTTTGAACATAAGCATTTTACACAGAGCATTTTACAGACACATGCTTCGCACGACCACTACTCACTGAAAATATAAGGTTCTGGAAAAAATCAGGAGTCAATCAATTTGATTCTTTTGTCATTTAAGGTAGAAGGTGGGAGAGAAAAGTAAATCTTAGCAGTAAAACTATGAAATTTAAAAAGAATCAGAGGTACTTTACTAGGTTGAATACTTATCGAAAATTTGTAGTGGAATGTTATTGGATATGGTGCGTAACCCTTATAATGATTTTTATCATGATTACGTGATCAGTCAGGAACTCTGCCAGTAGCCTAGAGTCATGGGGATGTCAGTGGATTGGATGGTAAGTCTAAAGAGGAGCAGATCTCCAATATCATATGACTAAGATAAGTGCATTTTTATCTTGATATAAAACAAATTCATCCCCAAGAAAGAGAAAAGTTAATTGTATCAGAGGCTCAAAAATAATCACAGTCAGAAAAGACTTTCCAATAACAAATCAGAAATGGCATATATATAATGGTAATGTATTCAGAAGACGTAGTTAACAAGGCTTATGGAAAGAGGTCACAGGAGGGAGAGCTAGTACTACGTCAAGAAGAATAAGAACTGTTACCTGTACCTTAAAAGTGGGATTTAAAGGGGAAGATCATGTAAAACAAGCATTGCTGACACAACAAAAATGAGAAAATTTGATAAAAAAAAACAAGACCTAAAATCAGAAGTGGCTGCACAGGGAAATGGCTGAGTAGAAGGGGGAGAATATCCAACTACCAACTGAGGGGTAGACGCCACAGCAGGAGCAGAACTTGAAAGAGGGAATAAAAGATGCAATTATTTCTTTCAAGGCTCGAAGCTCTCCCTGCTGTCTTTGGGTGAAGACTAAAATATTTCCCATGACTGAACATACAAAATGTTGAAGATTTTCTACAGACTGCATCAGAGAGCAGATATAGTCAAGATCTCTCTTCACAGGTAATAACATCTCTTGCATGGGTGGTCAAGTAAGCCTTTGACCTACACAGGGAAATAATTTTAATGTGGTAAACCAAAAGTCTTAAAATATTCTACACATATGGAACAGAAAACTGGTGAGTATTAAATGGCCAAGATTGTCCTGCCAAGAAAAGATCTGAAACGCTTTTAAAAATGAAGCATGGACCAAAGAGAGGGAGCCAGGTATTACATGGAAAAAAATTCTGAAAATGGAAAATCTGGCCTGGTAAGAAAAACAGTGTCTACAAAACAGACAGGAAAGAGTGGAGGAACAAATGCTAGTATTAGGATAACGTAAAACTATTATTATTTCTTTTGTTGATTTAAATCAGCCTTGTTTACTTTTTTGTTTACTTTTAAGTTAAATTTTTGCTGAGTATGTTTACTCTTGTGTTACCGTAAGTTAAGTGGCTTTGCGATTGTTTCAGTGTTTTAGCGCCTCCTCCTCCTCTTTTGTGTATTAGTGAACTATCGTTTTAACGATTGTTATTCTTTTGCTTTGAGTGTTTATAAACACTGGGAAGGTGAGGAGTGAACATGGTCGACCGGTCAACGGGAGTTCGGGTCTTGACAAGCTCTCACCGGTACTGTTTTGCCGTCGCAGCATTTATTTTGATTTGGAGGACGACTTTGGATAATTACCTTTTGGACCACGCACTTGGATATTTCCCTCACGGATTTTGGAAGACGCATATATACGTCTGTTGAGTGTGTCCCTGGATCACGGCTTTTTCTCGCGCAGGTGTTGTTGTCACCTGCGACCTTCACACTGCTGTTGAGAGTTTAGCAGACGCTCTGTCATCTGCGACCGCTGTTTCTGCCCCTTTTTCCCGTCTGAGGATTTTGACGGAAAACCAGTGTCGTCGCTGTATCCCGGCACTGGATTCTGGATTTACCTGCCGTGTCATCCTCGTCCAGCTGTTATACGGGAGTGAGAGTTACTTGACTCGTGAGGTGGATAGTAGGGAGTCTGTCGCCAGGTAAGACGTACTATCGTTCCTCTCGTATCGGGAGATGTGTTGCCCTTCAGTACCTGGCGTACAGTATTTGCCCTTCCGTTAGCAGCTTGATGGACTGATCGCGGCCCTGAATTCAACTCTTCTGGTATTTCACTGAAGGTGAAATTATATATTTTTGCCAATTTTCATTATTCATAAATATATATATGTATGTTTACATGTATATATTGTCATAGTTTATTGTATGTTGGTATTTAGTGGACTGAGTTCCACATTGCTTAGCTTGGTGTTATAGGTAGGAATATTAAGGTTTTCCTTGTTTTCATCTCCTACTTCTTTCTATCTTATTATTATTAGGTTATTGGTGATTTTGGCTAGCCTTATTTTGGATCCAACTTGTTATATATTAAGTGTGTTTTCTCTCTTGGGGTTTTCTCTTGTTTAGGGCTTAGTGTATTAGCTTTAGGTTTTCTTGTGAGTTCCCGAGAACCAGGTATTTGTTCTCTTGAATATTCTGTACAATTAAGTGTATTTAATCTCACAAGGTTGATTTAAGTCATTGTTCTAGTTTATAATAAATATTGTTAAGTTTTCTGAGTTTCTGTTTCCGTCCTTCCTTGTCACTGAGGTACATTTACTGACTGCAATCCTTGAGAATATAAAGACCTAAAAAGAACCTGTACTGCAACCTGGGAGGTTGTAACAGCTAGTGATGATAATAAAAAGAGAACTTGAATAAGGGCAAGTTTGCTCGAATAACTGAAGATTTTCTCTCTCTCACTGTATTCCTCTTTGGAGTTCTCATGGGTTTATATTCTGCTGACTCTGTCCTTAAGGGGTTTCAGCTGCAGATTTAAAGAAAGAATGAAAGAAAAGTAGATGTGAGATGCAATGATCGTATGCTTATTTGGGGGGTGGATGGGGGAGGGGGTGGATGGGCATTCCTTTCACTTACCAGTGTAGTAGAACTATATTAGTGGTATCCAAGTCAAAGGTTTATTGTAAAATCAAGGAACAAAACACTTTTAATTTTAAAGCATTCAAAACCGTTTTCATTTTAAAGCAAAAAGGCACAAACGAAGAGAGTGTCTTACCTGTGAACATCTTGATCTGCATTATGGCAAGGGACCGTATTACTTCCAGCTTTACAGGGACATTCACATTCTACAGCACATGTGTCATGGCACTCCAAACTGCTCCCTTTCTATTTATTTATATGAAAAAGAAGAAGCAAGATAAAATAATAAGAGATTTAATAATATTTTGTTTATAACATTAAAAGCAAAACTGACAAATACCTACAATAATAATAGTAATACAAGTAATAAATCATTAGGATAGCATATAATAATAATTTGACTTGATAACCATAATGCATGCTCAGTCAATGTTTCTATATATAAGGTTTTTCTATCTCTTAATGAGCAAAACTGCTACAACTGATTATAACTAAGTTTTTTTGAACAGCCTAAACTATACTAAAATATCTGACTGAAAACGATTGATATCTTGGTAATTCTTAATTTTCACAGTCATTTAGAATACTATTGCAATTTAATTTCACAGCCTCCCAAGTACTAATTGTGTAGTTGTGTACCTGATTACCTCCACATATCTTGAAATAGCTTCAAGTATAACAACTCAAGAGACTGTACATTCATATTAGCCCAAAGGTTTATAGAACTATATCCATGCATACTTCTGAAGGAGGCTGGCCACTGATGTACTTGTGACCAAGACTCCATCGAGACAACTTGCATTGCCTTGTATGAACTTTAGTATAGTGTGGAAGGAGAGACAGCGACAGTTGCAAAGGAGGTTGAACAATGTTTTCCAGCTGGCCCATGAGTCAATCGTCGGTGGTCATCTTGTGGGTAGGGAGACTCAACCAGTTTTTACTAGCAAGAAGTGGTTGTAAATGTCGACAGGTTTCTATATGCATTTTTTGACGTCGCAGCATAATTAAACGGAACTGAATTAAATAAATGAAAAAAGCAAAAGGAATAAATAACTAAAATACACAAAGTGTAAATTTCTCATATAGCCATGGCATTGAGCCAATCTTCAGATATATACTTCTGAGCCATAAATGATCATAAAAATATAAAATATATGATTTAAATGATGTAGATGTTTCTTTTCAGAACAAATGATATCTCCACCAGTAGCAGATGGGTTACAGTTTCAATGGGCATAATATAATTCTTCAGTAATTCTTACAGAATTAATTTTCTTTTGTCATTTAAAAATTTTGCATGTTTGGTTCATTTATAATTTTTTGCAAACAAATAAAAATGAAGATATTTAAAAGCGAGAAAAGTAGGGAGACAAAAAGAGAGAGGGGGTGGGATGACAGCAATAATATGCAGTAAGTATTAGAACGACAAGACTATTTGTCGTCTATAGAATCAATATCAGTTAAAGAAAGGTGTGTGCGGAAATAACACAATATCTTTAACGTATATTGATTCTATAGACCACAAAATATTCTTGTCATTCTAGGTGCGTTGTACTGATAATTTCAAGCCTTATTCCGGCTCATAACACTACTTTTTTGGATTCAAATATTTGCCCAACTTCTTGAAACTGCACATGTGAGTGCATAATACTGGACGTGCCATCTGGTGTAATTTGCTTTTTTTTTTATAACGTGAAAAATTATAGTGCTAAAAGGAATTTCATTAAGAGAAAGTTTATTTTCTTACATCACGCGTGACATACTTTTTACGACTAACATATAACTTTATCTACTTGAGATTTTAGGAAAAACGAAATTAAACGTATTTTTGTATGACCAAATTAGGTGAGTCTAGGGTAAATAATAAGACCGCAATAAGTTTGTGACTTAATACGACGGATTGACAGACGGGACGGACGGACATATCGATTCTTAGTAGTAAAAGGTCTGACCATTACAGTCACAACTTTCTCAAAAGGAATATTATATAAATGAGGCCTGAGAGAATAAACTTCCAAGCCTCATTTTCCCAGTTTCCAAAACTCTTTTTTGTAAGTTTAGCTCTTGGGACTGCCAGACCTTTGGCCTTCTCCAAAATCCCCACCTCCAAACATTCACTCCTCTAATGAGATTGGTAGATTGTTCGTTCACCTTTTACTATTTCCCAAAGCTATTCTTGCGTTTCTTTGTACACAATGCAGACACAAAATATTTATTCAACTACTGTCACACTTCATTTTAGTAACTGTCTTACGAATTAAATTGTTGTATAGACAATGACATGGCTTCAAATGCTTTCATCAATGGCACCTTCTTAATCTTTTTCCACTCTGCAAACTAAAGTTTGTGATGCGTTTCGTACTCAAGTTTGCAGCTTTACTTCTTGTTGTCCTGTCAAACTTAAATTCATTAAAAATCAGGCTTCATTTTAAAACTAAGATTTAAGGAGTTAAAAATATTTGATCCAGTTAAAATTATTCTTTTGATGACCTGAAATCGTTATTCTTTGTTGATAGACACTGTTTCCCTTCTCTGAGTCAGGATTTCTAGAACTTATTATTTGATCCCTCAGTGGTAGTATTTTTCCATATATGTTTGGGGACTTCATTGCAGATCTAACTCCCTGTGGTGAGTGCACTACTTTAAAATCTGTTTGGCTAAATATGGCAACAATGGACATCTCTCCTGGGAAGATTTTGTCTGATGGCAGTGTAGAGATGTTAACCTCAACTGATCTTTTCTAAGACTTAATTCTAAAGGGTGAATTCTTTGTTGATGTTGATTCCTCAATGCTGATGAAGAGAAAGGTAGACCTCCGGCTGAACAATGCAGTCCTCCTGGCTATATTTGCAAGTTTTTCATCAATTCCTTGAATAATTTCTCTAGGAAGAAGAAGAAAGCAGCATGCTATTCCCAATAGCTACATCTGACATGTCCTTAGTAGAAGGGATTTTCCTCAGTTTCTAGAGCAAGAGCACTTGCTGCTGAGACGACCCCTCCCTGCCAATTAATTAAGGAGATGGACCCTTGTAAATCTATTAAAAAATATACCTTTCTGAGATCATGTGATGGATCTTGGTGTGATTGTAGCAGGGGGCATCATGGACCATAACACCCAGAGTAACAGAGAATTCCTTGGTTGTGCATCAAATTCTGGGATTTTATAAAATAAGCTTACCCACTAATCTCAAAAGAAAATAAAAATGGAGTGCCTTTCATCAGAAAAAAAAGTCATTGAGGTTTGCTGTGACCAATTTAGTCATTTGGTTACTGCTTTAGCCCTACTACTGAGGTCTCTTTCAAGAGTTGAGATGGGCACTGAAGACTGAAGATGTCATAAAACAGTCCAGGCCTTCAGTAAATCATGATTAATGTTGTAGAGCTCAAAAATGTTCTGCAAGTTCTTCATCTATGGACATTAGGTGATCTTGTGAAGACTTGGACCTTTTTCTTGTTTGAAAGTTAAGCAAGGTTTGAAAGACTTGAGGGACCACAAAATTTCTGAAAATTCTTCTGAAGAACTATTCCAAGCACCTGGAGAGCGAACTGACAATGTAGTTGCTTGTTTGATCTACCAACAGAGAGCTTGCTGATGGTCTCAATCGTCTTCGGCATTGGTAACAACCTAAAAAGTCGCCATAATTAAGTCTACCCTGGCCTAGAGCAGTTCATTCAACTCCTGCTAGGAGATTCAGACTCTGAGTCCTGGTTAAGCCTTAAGGAACACAGGTTGCTGCAGTTCCATGGTGTCAGATGTCTGTACTCTTAAGTCTCTTTAATGATAAGAATCACAGTTTCGTTCCCTGTTTGAATACTTTTATGGAAAAGAGTAGTCTGCCCTTATTATCTCCTAAATGGCCTTCATAATCTGATGAATTTCTGCTGTGAACATCCAGTATTATCACTGACCTAGGGAAGAGGTAGGGTTTTGGTTATGGTAGAGGGAATTAATTTTTACTGGAATTAGTTATTACTGGGGCCTTTCTAGGAAAGAAACATGCTGCCTGCACAAATATTGCTAACTCTGGCATGAGAGTTACTTTAACACTGCAGGAGCATTGTCATGGTGTAAGAGTGGTTGACAGCATCTAGAAGCCAATTAAGTAGAGGTTACAGCTGTAGAGGGGTTGTTTCAGCAAAGGAGCCAAAGGAATATCTTACCCTGTAGCGTGTGAAAGACGGCATAAATCGTTATTCAATTTCCTTTTGTATGTGAGACTCTGGGATTCATTCCATGATTAGTTCCAAAGCCCTTCCTCGAAATATTTTCTTACTCATGGCACAAGGCGTGGTTTTGACCATAACAAGTGGCATAGCTTCGGTCACAGTACCAACCAAGGAAAAATGCTCCTTGATCAATTCAGAATGAGAGTGGGAGACAAACAATTTGTTACAAGCTGGAGAGGCTGTTTACAAGTCTTTTGGAGCATGACATTTGTAAGACCTATTCAGCACTAACCACTAACCAAAACCTATGGTTCACATTCCAGTTCTCACAAATCACAAATGTTCGTTGTTTCCTCAATAAAGATTTACATGCAACCTGACAGGTCCAATGAGGCAAACTTGGAAATGTGTCATGCACAAGCAAACAACCCATTTTACTGTGCCCAAAGCGCAAAGAATAATAAAAAAATACAAAAATAAAAACACAAAAATTTGCATAAATTTTAGAATAACATTTTATTCTAAAACATTTTCCTGTTAACAAAAATTAGGAACTGAATACAAATTGCATGAACCCTTGTTTCTGTAATCAAATTAATGAATGTAACAGAATATGCAAAATTAAAAAGAAAATGGGCAGAGACTTATCAAACTTAAACTATGGGTACTTGATGCCAACATCATTTCCCTTCCAAATGCACACCACCTAAGAAAATATTCATTGAAAAAGCAAAGGTAAGAAATCACAGAAAAATGGAAACTTTTTCCGAGATATAAGCTGGCATAAAGGCTGTATTCTTCACAACAATGCAATCTGGGAGGGAGATGAGCTGTATGAATACTACATGGTCGCACAACAGGAGGCAAGATGCGGAGTGAGGGATGAAGGGATAGCTATGAATAATGAAGGAGTTCTTTTAATTTTGTAGCAGGTTGGTGTGACTGGGATAGTCCTACATGGAGAACAATTCAACATTTAAAACAGATTTCACTAACAATCTGTGAAAAAAAAGATTACTGCGAGCATCAGGTAATTCCTTCCAGAAGCCTCACGACAGCTGTAAAACATCAATAAACAAAATAATTACCTTGAAAGGGTCACAGTTACAACTTCTATCACTTGCTCCATTCCCTCTTACGATCAAGTGCAGATTGGTTTGGGCAATCTTGTAAACAGTGTAAATAGATGTAGGTGCTTTGTATACTGTATCTCTTCCTTTTAAAGCAAACGACCAGTAGTAAAATGTTAAATTCTCTTCATAGTCATGGCATGCCCTTCGTTGTAGGAGGTATTTCGATATCATGTTCAAAGCTGAAGAAGAAAATGCAAAACTTTTACTTCTGAATAATGAGTTTTACTTCTGAATAATGAGAGTGAATAACTACTCAAAATTAAGATAATTTTGCTATGTATTATTACCCTTACCTAGGTCAGGTGCAACGCGTGTTATGTGAGCAGCCACGATTTCTGTATCTTTATTACAACTTTCAGTATACTCCCAGTCACTCTTGAGGACCACATACCCCAAGCTGTCAACTAAGATGCATCTGTTGGCAGAAAGAAACTGTACTTTGTTTTTTGATTTCACAATAACTTTCAAACATTCACATACATTCTGTCACCAAGAAATTTACAGAATGATCAGATAATAATCCAGATAGTTAACTGGGTAAACCTTCACTCTAGTAGGGTATATTCCCATCCAGATGTTTATTTCTAAATGAATGGTACAGAATGAGCAGAAAATTAATTCAAAAGATGTTCAAGAATAAGCAGAAAATTAATTCAAAAGATGTTCAAGAATAACGTGGTTGAGGGTAATCAAGAACAACTGGCTCAGTGCTTAAGGAAACGAAGTTTATAATTAAAGAATTAGTTATACTCACAAGCACTTGAAACCCATAATTCATAACTTGCAATAATAAGACAGAGACTACCAATTCTGTTGTCTGCAGTTATTATTTCACATGAGCATTCATGTATAAACATTCCTGTAGAACAAACCAAAAGATCCACAAATAGAATGTCTATACTGTAATTGCAAAAAAGAAAAACAGGACCAAGAGAAGTAAGGTAAAATCTCTCTTTAAACTAAAATTTAATTTTCTCACATTAAAATTCATTAGTTTATGTTGCCTATTTTGTGTATACCTGATGAAGAAGTTTTTTTTTCTGTCTCTATGTACCTGATGATGAAAACTGGTCATCAATCAGCATAGTCTGAACCAGCTGAAGCTTATGGGGCATGGAAATGGGCCAATCATTGTCATGTAACTTAATGGGTTTGAATGTGAAAATCACTATTTTTAAAAGTAAATTGTATTTTTCTTAACTATACAAACATGAGGAATTACTTAAGTGAAAGCCTGGAAATGGGTGTTAAACTTTCAAACAAGGTGGTTAGGCTGTTAACTATTCGTCTGATAGTCAGGAGTCCCATCCTGACCAGAGGTAAACATCCCAATTTGCCTTTGGCTCAAGTGTCAGAATGATGGGTGGCATGAGGTGGGTATAATGTTAAGGACTTCAGGTTTGTATAGTCAGGAAAAATACAAATTGTGATTTGTTCCTACACGATATACAAACCATTGGTTCTTTACATGAGAAAGACTCACTGGTTGGAGGGAGAAATCTGAGTGAATCTCAGTGAACTGACTGGAGTTTGTCACACCTGGGTTCTCTTCTTGGTTGACAGAACGAGGAAGGAAACTAAGCCTCTGATAAATTGATTGTAGTTAAGGAGCTGTGAGATAAATAATCAGACTTCTGGGTCATTTTAAATGAGGGAGGAGAACATAACCTCATATGAAAAGACAAAAAGAACCTTAATGTTGGAGACCATAAGGCAAATATAATTGTCAGGGGAAGCAGAGGATATTTGCTTCTATATTCTAATCAAAGAAAATTAAATGGGAGCTCAATGAATAGACTTACCTACACCAACCGCCAGATCCAGTATGTAACGAGTTGTCTACTGTCTGCCCAAAGGAAGAGAGTAGAATGAAAGCAGAAGGAAGGCCAGTCACTCTCACAATCATACTTGCATTCATAACTGAGCATCTTAGGTGAGATGCAACCCTGTCCTGTTAAAGAAGCCAGGTAAGCTACACAAGTCGTTGAGCAGCCACCACAGGTCCCCAGCAAAAAGTGTCCAAGGACTTGGGGGCAATATCCCAAAGGTGGGAAGAGGTGGAAATGGTCTGATGAAACCACTTCCCCACTTTCAGTAACTGAGGAACCAGTAGGTTTGAATACAAGGGAAGGACCAATGGCCTTGATTTTGTGAGCTCTCGGATGAAAGGTACCGGTGTCATCTTTACCCTTGGCAGAGTATGCTTTCCTGATCATCTCATGAAGCCAGAAAGAAATTGTGTTCTTGGCACTTCTTACTTCGACACGCCAGCACTAACAAAGAGTTGTCGACACTCAGGCCGGAGATGTCGAGTTCTCTTCAGATAGCACCTCAGCACTCTAACGGATCAGTTGCATCTCGTCTGGGTCATTATCAGCAAAGTCCTCTAAGGAGGGGATCATAAAGGACTTGAACCTAGTATCAGGGACTGCTGGGTTCTGAGTCTTTGCTATGAAGTACAGGACAAAATGGAGCGTCACCGATCCCCGTCCCCTTGAGTGTTTCACATCGAAGGAAAGTTCACGTAGTTCTCCAACTATCTTCACAAATGCCAGGACAAGCAGGAAAATGGTCTTGAGAGTCAGATCCCTGTCTGACAACTCTTGTAAAGGCTCATACGGTGCACAAGTCAGGCTTCTCAAACCGAGAGTCACATCCCACATAGGGGACCTGAGATCCCTGTATGGGCAAGACCTTTTGAAGCTTTTTATGAGCGATGATTTCTCCAGGGAGGAGATATCTATCCCTTACAGCTTCAAGACATAAGGCTAGAGGAGTCCTATAGCCTTTTACAAAGAATGACTAGGAAATCTGTGATCTGCTGGAGAGAGAGACCTCATCTATGACACCAACCACATAAAACAGCCAACTTTCCCTGGTACACCACTGCAAAGTACTGTCTGAGGTATCCTGCTATCTCTGTAGCTACTCACCGAGAAAAGCTTTTCGCTCACAAGAGATAGTGGATAACCTCCAGCTGTGAAGACGCAGGGACTGAACTGCCTGATGGTACTGCTGTATGTGGGGTTAACATAGAATGTGTGCCTCAGAGAGAAAAGCTAACAGATTGGGATACCAAATGGCCCGAGGTCATTTGGGAGCCACCAGAATCCTCCTCAGATTTGGGGTGATCAGCACTTGGTTGATCACCTTATGAAACAGACAAGTCAGAGGGAAGGCGTAGACATCAAGGTTGTCCTAGGGATGGTGACACGTGTCCTCTGCAGCAGCCCTTAGGTCTGGCATTAGAACAGATCTGTAGCTTCCTGTTGTGCAGGGTGGCAGACAGATCTATGACTGGTTGCCCCCTTAGTTTGAACAACTTTTCTGTGATGGCTGTGTGAAGGGACCACTCTGTCCCTATCACCTGATTCTGGCGACTAAGCTTGTCAGCCACTACATTCCTCTTGAATGGAATGTACCTGGCTGACAGCTCTATCGAGTGAGTTATCGTCCACTCGTGCACCTGCATCACCAAGTGATGGAGTGGGAGGGATGAGAGTTCCCCCTGCTTGTTGACATATGACACTACTGTGGTGTTGAAATTCATCAGCATTACGGAGTGTTTCATCACTTGATCCTGAAATGCCTGGAGTGCTAAGAAGGCTGCCTTGAGTTCCGGGGTATTGATGTGAAGGCGCTTGTTGTGTTGGTTCCACACTCCTGAAGTCAGCAACTCCTCCAGGTGTGTGGCCCATCCTTCGGCCAATGCATCCGAAAACAGAAGCATATCTGGAGAGGGAGTATGCAGATCTGCTTCTATTAAGAAGTTCCTGTCATCCAGCCACCAGTCTAAATCCCCTCTCACTCCCTCCTAGAGGGGGAATGGGAAAAGATCCAGGGTCTTAAGACTGGGACCAAAATTCCTTCAGTCTCCACTGGAGAGACCAAAGGTGAAGCTGCCCCTGAGGAACCAGCTTCTCCATGGACGACAGGTGACCGATTACAATTTGCCACTGCCGAGCTGTCTGCTCCTGTTTAGACAGGAACAGATGTGGTGCCTTCCTGAACCTACTAATATGAGCATCCTAGGGGAAGACTCTTGCTGCTATCATATCTATCAGCATGACCAGGTACTTTATACTCTGCTTAGGGCTGAGATCGGGCTTCTCAAGATTTATCACAATACCTAGACTGCGGCAAAAATTGAGAAGTTGATACCTGTTCTGTAGCAACTGCGAGTGAGAACTTGCCAGGACGGGCCAATTGTAGAGATAATCAACAGAGGTATCCCATGCGAATGGGACCAAGTTGAAACGAGGGTTAACACTCATGTGAACACAGAGTGCTCTGAACTGGTAAACTGTCTCCGCATCCCTCCTCTTTAGTACCAGGTTTACCCACAGGTTTGCTCTCTGGTGGGCAAGGTAGGAGATGGTACTACCTCCAGACTGGCACAGTCTCCCAAAAGCTAAGTCCTCACCAGGATGATGGTACCTGAGAAATCAGCGACTTGGATAGTGTGAATGAACATAGATCCAACCTGGAGACTGCCTGAAAAGCTGCCATAGCAGTAGCTTCCAGGATTGCTGCCTCTTGGTGCAAAAGGGAAATGCCTTCCAAAGTAAGATGCTGCAGTGAGACTGCCCCAGGCCTAGTCCTACTAAGTTTGGGTCAACCTGCTTCGTTGGCAGAGACCTCTCCAAGGGCATATACAGTAGCGCTTTGGTGAGGCAGAAGAGGAGGAAGCAGCTTGTCTGAACGATTTGCCCTGAGTGAATTCTCTTGCTCAGCGACAAGATTATTCACCTGGTCAAGTAATGCTTCAACAAGCAATGACCATGGCAGCACCACTGAAACCTTGGTTCTTTTTTCAGTCCCCAAAATGATTCGAGACGTGAGGGCTGATCCACAAACTAAGCCATGGCCCCTTCCCCAAGATCATTGTGCTGATGAATCAGATTGATGATCTCTGCAAAAGTCCTCTGTATTTTGGGGGTGTCCACATCCTTGGGGAGAGGACCCTCAAGTCCTTCCAGGTTACAATTGTCCCAATCTTCTCTTTCAGCAGGAGGGAGAACCTCAACAGACCCATTTGATCCATCCTGGACTATTTGGGCATACAACCAGTGTGATCCTAAGACCAAGGAATGCAGGCCCTCACACCTGAACTCTGGAGAGAAGACTCATCAGAATCTCTCCTGTCCAACTCGCCCCTCCCAGTAAAACCCCACGAAGTAAAGAGAACAGGAGAGGAGGATTGGGCGCTCTCACCTGTCCTACTAGCTGAACCAGCAGGAGGGGTGAGTCACGGGCGGTCATCAACCCGGTGGTGATGACAACAATGTGAGTCTAGGAGGGCGCTTTTGCCAAGGAGAGTGGAGAGGTTCTTGCTCGCCAAGAGGAGTGTTCACCTCAACTGAACTGGTCCGATCACATGAATGCAAACAGGTGTTGGGAGGAGTTGAGCACACCAAATGTTCATGAGAACTTGCACTGTCCTCTCGACATGCTTCAGTTTTCTTTAAGGCCGAAACCTCATGAGAAGAAGACTGTACAAGGGACCTCCCCTTAGTCTCTCAGGATGCACAATCTCAAGAGACCAAAACACCAGACTTAGAGCCTGTATGCCCAATAGTATTAATACCGACAGGAAGGGGGATGACACCTGCCTCACTCAATTTGGATGGTGAAATGCCTCTCCAGCACTGGTTCTGGATGAATGAGCCTTTATAGAGGTTTGTGCACTCTGAGTGACTCACAAGTGAGCACCCGCTACAGAACTCTTAGAACTGGTGACAGGAGCGCAAACTGAAGTCTATGTGCCTGCGGCTCCCAAAACGCTAGACCCTGGGGCTAGTGAGACAGTTCCCAATCCAACAGGATTAGGAGAGCCAACAGGAGACCCAACTACTTCTTCTGTGGAAGGAGGCAGACCCCTTAGAAGTCCCACAATGGGACTTCTTAGGGGGAGGAGAGACCACCTGCTCCTTCTTTGACTGAGAAGCCCTAGAAGTAGAAGGGGAAGGGACAGCAGATGATGATGATGAAGAGGAAGTCGATGAGGAAGAACACAACACCTCATGAGACCTTTTCTTCTTTGGCTTCTTCTTCTTCAGCTTCTTAAGGATGGTGGTCAGCTCTCCAATCCAAGGGGCAGCAGGTATCACAAGAGCAACTGGGACAGGTGAGGCAGTGAACTCAGAAGAGACCATGATCACTGAAGTAGGAGGAATCATCAGAGCTGTCAGATCAGGGGTCACTTGTAAAGAAGGCACAGCGAGTTTAGGCACAGAAGAAGAGACCACTGCGGAGCCAGGAGGTGGAGGCACTGACATCTGAGATGACAGCAGGTGAGGATTGTGCCCATCACCAAAGAGAGAGTCACATTCGTTGGGTGATACGGGATCACTATGAAGGGTATGCTAGCAAATCTGTGTTTTTTAACAGTTGTGGAGGCAGTGGTTGTCTCTTTGTGAGTTACAGGGGGTTCATAAAGTGTGACAAGAGCCCCTGTACCAGTGGAATACCAGATAATCTAAGTGACAGCCAAGCCTGCTGGAGATCTCATGTTTGTAAGTCCACCAAACCTGCAGAAGTGAGAGTCAGGTTAGAGGGGGAGTACCTCTTTGCTCCAAGGGAGATATTTCCTACTTGGAGCGAGAGGAGGTCCCCAGAAAGAGCTTGTCCTGCTCCCCCCCCACCCCTTGCCCCCGCCCCCAACCTTCTTTGTCGAACAAATCAGATGAAGAAGACAAAGCAGAATTTTCTCCCGAAGGTGAAACAAGAAGAAGGGAAGCTTGGCAGAAGAGAGAAACGAGGATAAAGGGTCGTCAATCAAGGGTGTAGTTGGGGGTATCTTCCTCCAGTACCTTTTGCTCCCCTCAGACTCTGCCCACTGCTAAAGTGACCAGGAAAAACACAAAGTACAAATAGAAGTCATAGTACACTCGTGCCCCAGCCATTAGGTGCAGAGGGTGTGAAGATCGATGTCAACAAATGATTGAAAGTTTCCGCACTTTTTCCGCCAACTCCAGGGTACACACGCTGGGAGAAGTTGGCTTTACAGGGCTTATCTGATTCTTGGGTCTGCATTATAGATCAGATAATCACAATTACACATTCAATTGCAATAAAAAAAGAAAGATCCCACTGGGAAGGCAGAAGTAAAAGCTCAATGACAGTTGGGCAGACAGCGTAGCAGCAAGTCTTCACCAGACGACAACTGAAAGCAAATTGGAATGTTTACGTCCAGTTATGATGGGACTCCCAACTATCAGACGGTAGTTAACTGCCTAACCCCTTTGTTTGAAAGTTCAACAGCCTTTTCCAGGCTTCACCTTAAGTAACTCCTAATGTAAAGGACTGAAAGTATGCATATTGTATCGGAACAAATTTTAATTCTAGTTTTAATAAATTAGATTTGTTTCATCATAACCCTATTATGTTACATTTGCCCGAATATGATCAGTTTTGACCTGTAAGGGTACCAGACCTAAAGGACCTTATTGAGTATAAGGACAATACTCATAACCAACTTCTTCAAGGATAATACAATGTCAGGAAGTGGACAAGTTAGCATAGCTAAGTACTTTACTCTAGTTCATGAGTACACAACTATGGTGGAAAAATTTTCCAATTCTTATAAGCTTAGCACCAGATACACCAGATATCTATGCTTACTGATCAGAGACTGTGTTATGAGAATGAGGATGAGGAGGATGGATGTACCTTTCCCCACCCATTCTTTAGGTGGAGACAGAGCCAACTGAATAAATATTTAATAATTCATGAGTTATGTCCCATTCCCATAGGTAAAATCTATCAAAATCTATGTGACCTTTTTAAATAGATTTTTCATTGGCATTTGCCTTGAAAGTAATAGAATATGGCCTTGAAGTCATGACTCAATGGAGATGTTATTTTTCATAACATTCCAGTGGATCAAACATAAAAAAAAAAAAAAAAACTGAGAACCAAGGTTCCTTTGGGCAAAAGTTCTCTTGAGTTAACAACTGACAGCTCTAAAAGTGTATAAGGCAGGATCTGGCATAAGGCATGCTCTGAGGAAAACATATTACTCATCAGGCAGCACAACTGTTAGAGGAAAAACAATCTTGCAATTTTGTTCTTTGAGAAGGACTGCTCACACAACAATATTGTATGCAATGTAACTAGGCTTGCCATGTAAGGAAATGGCTTTGGTATTTGAAGAATGGCCTGCAAAGCACTCAGTGCAGAAGTAAGGCAGTGAGATTTAATGGCAGTGAGAGCTTTAAAGAGAGAGGCTGAGAGAGCTTGAGGTCTGTTAGTCCTCATAGGAATCCTGTTGACAGATCCTAAGCGATGCACTAACAGAGCAACATGGACTTCTGTCCTAGTAGACAAAACTTTTATACAGTATGCCTGTATGGCTTAAATAATATGTCTTATGGTATCACACTGTGAAAGGGGCCTTGATGGCAGCAGAGGCCTGTGGCTTTATACCTAATGTGATTACAATATGAAGGAAAAGAAAAAAAATATTATTCACTACATTTTGTATGATGTGTTGCACTTCAGACTGATCATAACTCATGGAAGTGGTCTGAAAGGGATCTTTTCCTTAGAAAAGCGCCTTAATTAATGTAGTAATTTATTTCAGCTAATGCTAAAATAAATTTCTTTGAACTGAACCTCTGCATTCCCATTTCTGAATGAGGCAATGGCGATAAGAGATAATTTTTGCTTCGAAACTAAACATTCAGAGAAAATGAAATATTTCACCTATTTTTGGAACTGCAACAGATGACTGTGCCTTGGGGAACTTTGACAGAACACTCCCACTTAAGATAATAATTTTTTTATTTGAGAATGCTAATTTAGTTTGCAACAATGTTGAGCTTTCCTGGAATGTTCTCCACTCAACACTTGCTACTTTGGAGTGCTAGAGCCCACGTCAGTGTCAGCTGTATGCAAGTGACTTGTGATCTGTCTTTATAAAAAAAATCCACCCAATGCCAGTTCTGAATACATTTCTTAACTGCAAATTTTATTGCTAGAATTCTGTTTTGATAGCATCACTCATTCTTCTTGAGCATCCTATTGCACAAGCAATTGAAAATATGTATGCCATCAACAAACTCTTGCAGCAGCCCTTCATTCAATGAATCCATCCTCACAATGAAAATCCTATTGAAGTCTGATACTTATTATACCAGTGAATTTTGTTTAGAGTCCTTCTACTACCCCTTGTTTGGTGTTTCTGTCTTCATTATAAGATTTTTCCTGTTGTTCACAAACTTCCTGTAGTAGCCTTTCAACTAGGAATGATGTTACCTTGGGCAGTGGTGTAATTTGGATCTTCATCAGCTTTGCTTCATCTATAGCAATCCTGTTACAGCTGACATTGTGTCCAAGGAATTCCAATTTGGTGTTCTGTTGTCACATTTCTCTCATTCTCTGGAATACATCCTTGAGTCACTTTGATTTGTTCTTCCCATTGATGCAGTATGACTTAGCAATTGAGGACAAAATGGTAGTGTCCTTTGCTTCGCCTATCATCTTCCTCATCACCAGATTTTTTTTAGCCTGCTGAGGTAATCTGCACTTTTGTTGAACTTTTCTGGAATGCTCTCCACTTGAAACTTGTAACTGTGAAGTGCTATAGCCCACATCATGCAAGTGGCTTATGGTCAATTTGTATCATCAAATCAAGGCCATACAGGTACATTCATTAGGCACTCTTTTGTTATGGTGTATTAGTTGCACTTGTTCCATATGTGTTTCCTATTTACATAATCAATTGGAAATATGCCATCAGTAAACCCTTTAAGTAGTATGCATCCTCATGTTGCATGATTAAAATCCTATTAAAATCCAGTACTCATAGCATCAGTGCATTTCCTAAATCTGTCCATTAAATGCCTTTGGTTGAGGTTTCTTCCACTCCACCTTGTTCACAATATTTACTGTGGTAACCAGTTAAATCTGGGAATGATTACACTTATGTCTTGGTCTATGGTGGTGATGCAGTCTGGATCTTCATCCCCAGGATGCAGTATGAGTTAACACATCATCAACAAAATGGTACCTGCTTTTGATTTTAGTTAGTATCTTCCTCATCACCCTCTTGAAAATCAATGCTTAGTTCATTAATTCAATGTGCATCCACTTGAACCCTGCAAAAGTGTGAATGCTGTCTATTCCTTTTATGTTTATTCCATTGGGTTCTACCAATATCCCTTACCCAAGCCTATCTTGGTGAAAGACCGTTGATACGAAGTTTGAAATATCTGTTTTACCTTCATAGCCTCAGTATTTTCTGTGGGTTCACTGATAAACTTGGCTGTGAAGCTCAGTTAAAGGTAATCCAAGCAGAACCTGTTTGATACCTTCTTCTTTACCAACAGAATTGTTGATAAATTTGTCTACTTCTTGCTTAAGTCATCTCTAATGTTAACATCCTTCTCCACTGCAACATCAGCTTGTGTGCCTTCGTTTGTAACACCACTGACACCTTCTCCTCTATCTTGAACAGAGAGTCCCTAGTCCTCTAGCCAAAGTGATACTTCTGGCATCCTTGAATATCTAGATACCCCTTAGCTAGTTGACAGGTCTATCCCAGTCTATTCCTTTGCTCCAACACAGACATAGACAGTAGTCTGCACTTATTCCTAGAGAATCTGCATCAGCCCTCTCACAATCCTTTCATACAGTAGCTCATATGGTGGAAATTGATGCATGACTGTAGTAACTCTTGTAAGGCAAAAAAAAAAGACTACTAATAGATACAAATCCCAATCCTTTGGTCTCTGTTGGCAGTATAGGCTACAGCATACCCTTGATCCTTTCACAAAATGTATAGCTTAGGTTATGCAAGGTACAATCCTGGTTGGGTCTCCCACCAGACAGCTCATTCCCTTATCATCTTAAAGGTAAACTGTGTACCTTGTTTGCTAAGCATTTCCTTGGGGAATAATACCCAGTTGGAAACTTCCAGTAGCACCTCGGCTACCTTTAACACTAACAGTATAGGTCCAATCACGTTTACTGCTCCACTCTTGAATGGTACTTCCATCAACAGCATCTTCCATAGCAATATCATACTGGTACAGCCCCTTGGTGCAGTTCTCTGGCAAATGCTGCAGGACCTGCAAAGTCTGGTGACATCTGCAAACACTTCTAGCCAATGAAAACTGCTAGGTGTATGATTGACAGTCTTCTTAGTCCCAGGATGATGACTGACTCTTGGACCAACTTCATCATTTGGGTTCAATACATCTCTAGAACTAGGATTTGGCACACTTCTCCAGCAACCTTGCCCTAGGAAACATGATATAAAATGTAATCAATAACTTTAACTTAAAAGTTCCTTCACCCTTGGTCCTGTAGTATTCTTCATCAGTTTGGGCTCTTACCCACAGTTTGGCTAATATGGAATCCTTTTACTGAGCTTGTTTTTGCTGCTCTGCTCATGCACATGGAATGCCTGAAACTTGTACTGGTGACTTGATGTTGTATTTCTCTTATCAATCTTGGGATCTCATCGCAAAAGCTACTGTGTAAATACTAGCCTTTTCCAAATCCATCCCTAAATCACTTTCATCTGTCTCATCCCTTTGGCCAACTGTCCCTGCAACTTTCTTGACCATCTCACCCCCAGCTTTTAATCTTTTCTTTGAGGTATTTTATACTTGGAATATTTCCAATAATAAGGTCATAATCTCTGAATATCTATGGATACTCCTTATCAGTGAATACACAAACCCATTTCATACAAGTAATTCAGTCCTTATTTACTAACTTGTATGGACAAATGCATTTATTCAACTTGTATCTCTTAGCAAAGGTACTTTCTCGTTGCCTGCATAACCTTCACAAACTGCTCCTCAGGTCTACATGCTTCTAACACAACAGGGGTACAAGTGCTGCTTACCTGGCCCCCCTGAATTCCATTAACTCCAGCCTTGGCTGCTATTATTTGAAGTTCAGGTCACTTGTTTTCTCTTGCATATTTCTGTTTTTCAGTTTCCTCTTTTGCTGCTCTACAGGATATCTACAGGATAGATTTTGTTGTTCAGTTATAAGTGACCTCACTTTCTGTTCTTCCAGACCAATCTCCCTGGCCAATTCAATGAGTTTTACTAACTGTCCCCATGCTGACGCACAGGCTACTCGACTTTCAATCTAACACTGAAAACAAGCACATTAATCACAATCACTAAAATAGGCATGAGTTTAGGCCTGCAGTCTGTCTGTCTGGTTATCTCTCCCTCTTCATTCAGTCACCTCCGGGTCTTGATGATTCTGGGATTCACTACATTTCCAGATAGATGTTACATAATCTTACTCAACTTGGTCTTCCTGGAATATCCTGAATAAACAGATTATGTTAACCTTCTTGGACAAGCGTACTGACAGGCTTTGACACATAAATAGAAACATATAGAATATTCTATAATTTCTTTGTTTCATCAAAAGTAAACTTATTTATGAAAATAGTGTATATTAACCAACCAAGGTTCTTGAGCACCAGAGAAAAAATATTTTTCATCCATTCTCGAAACGACAACAGAAAACAGTGCTAGGGGGAATTCAAAAGAAAATAATCTTTATAAATTATTATCGTAATATGACAGCACAATTTGACTCTTTGTACCACTTTCTCCTCCTCTTGAACTTCTGCAAGGTGCAGTGGACATTATGTTCATCCCGGTATAATATTCCACAATAGTCTTTAACAGAATATTCTATTGAGATGATGTAGTTTGATCACATCTTAACCTACTGTTGCCATACCACAAGGTTCTAATCAGACTCTCAGGACCAAGTTATTATGCAGACCTGCTTTCTTGTCCTATATCACTCGGAATATCTCTTCCCTAAGCACTATATTTTAAATTCTCCGTAAGATAATAGAACCTTCCTACCTAGGCAGACACTGAGGCAGACATGAACTTTGGGGCTGGATTAAACTACATAGTCAGAGTTTTTGAATAACAAAATCTATTAGAATGGCTTAACTCCCACTGTCACTGACAGAAGCACTGCCCTCACGATGCCTGCCAAATAAGGCATATTTTCCTATTTTTAGTGCGTCCGAGGGCTGGTTCCTGCTGGCAAGTGTAGAATCCTTAAAAAATATTTCATCGAAAAATATTATTTATGCAGTTTTCTCAGTGTAATGTCCTTCCAGTTTTCATCAATATTTTTTTACTACTTCGGGGTCCAAGTGTGGTCAATTCATCGTTGGGAAACTTAATGGTATCTTTGTTGGTGACTAACCAAAGAGGACTTACACCTAAATTTTGTTGAGTGTCAGCAACTGCGAAAAATTGGACATGAAAAGATCAGAAGTCTGGTAAAGAGTAGTCTTTTGAATGGCACAAAAGACATTTCACTCCCATAATATAAAAAGGATTTCAGACGGATACTCAAAGTCTTGCACATCACCAAAATTAATTGTAAATGTTTAACTCAGACTCGTATCACTGCCTACAAAATCCTATTTAACTGGTGGCATATCCATTTAAAACCATTTTTAAATTAAAATGTCTTTTATTTTGAAAAAAAACCTGCATTCAGTTGACAAAATAATAATATGAAAATGCCTGATTATGGTTGAATAATGCTTGGATCGTTCATTTGACTCGTCACAACGGCCCTAGGCAGAGTGATTAATTTTGGAGGGTAACGTCAGTCCCAAAGGCAATCAAAGAAAAAAATGGTCAAAACAGGAAATCATCTTATGATTATACAGATCTATAAATTATAATTTTCGTTGTTCAGAAAAGAAAACCCCACTTTTGAGTCATTCTTTTTGAGTAAAAAGTTCCAGAGAGGCTGCTGACATTTATATGAGAAAAACATTATTTAAATAATAATGATGGTATTATAAAGACAACATCTTTTCCACATTTTATGTTTTATTTCAACAACTTGCTGATTTGTAATTTAAGTAATTCGATGTAGAATTCTCTGGCATTTCCCCCTATATAATTATCACATATATACTTAGATTATGTCTTTACTTATTATCATTTGTATGTATGTAAGAAACAAATTGTCTATCTGCATTTTGATCTCTGTCAACCCATTCCAGGTACTACATGTCTGCCTGCAACTGTTATTGTATACCCTGCAATGGGGCAATAAAGCATCAGTACCCAGATACCTATCTGTCTTGTCCTCACAACTGGTGACCGTGGAGTGACGATGTCGGCCTTGGCTCCACCATCCATGATGCCTGCTACCCTGAAATAGACATCTGCTCTCAGGAACCATGATGCCATATTCAGCTGTGAGAATGCCGGCAATTTTACAGTTTGGCCGATTGATACTCTCGTTGTCGTGAGTGTTGTGGAGGACCTGAGTGTTATTGGAAGAACTGTGTACCCCAGACTCTATCATCTTGGCTGTCTCACACGCCAAAATTATAAAAGCGACGTGTTAGTCTGTTAAAGGTGTTGTGTTCGTCAGAGTCAAGACTAGACGCCGTGTGGTTCTGTTAATAACTGAATGCGGTCGACGTGAGTCATTAATGGTAGGAGTCAAACCATTCGAAGATGCCAGAACACACCTGGAAAGGTGCATCATGATTCATCCGTTAGTGGCATCAGTGTCAACCAAGGAAAGGAGTTTTCATAGACCTTGACTTTGTATCACCGTGTGGTTCTGTTAAAGGTTCTCTGAAGGTGTAAGCGGCCTTGGTGAGTCCGTTAATGGCAGGGCCAAAACTGCTGTGTTGCCCTCCAATCCGGGAAGTCACCAGTTGTGAGGACTAAACACTGTCGGTCCTCTGCCTCGGTCAGGGGATGCCCTATACCTCCTGACTATCATCGACCGATCCACCAGGTGGCCCAATGCGGCGCCTATGATGGAAGGCACTACCAATACCTGTGCAGAAGTCCTTCTCTCCGGCTGGATCAGCCGATTTGGCGTACAGGATGACACCACTATGGACCGAAGCCCTGCCTTCCTGTCCATCCTGTGGGCCTCCTTGACCCGCCTAATGGCACGTTGCATGGATGAAAACTGGAAATCACAGCTACCCTGGGTCCTACCAGGTCTTCGCACCATACCTAAGGCGAACGGCGAGGCATTACCCACGGAGAATGTCTACAGCAGTACCAGGCGAATTCTTCCCTACGGAGGCAGCCACGTTGGACACGTCGATCCAAAGACTATGTGAAATTGCGGGAAAATTCACGCTATGCCTGAAGACCTTCTCCAACAGAACCAAACTTTTCAAACCCAAAGGCCTAGACACCTGCGAACACATCTTCATAAGGCATGACGCCGACCGCCCTTCCCTGACGAGACCCTACCGGGGGCCCTACCATGTTATCCGCCGAATAGGGATGGCCTACCTCATCATGATACCTGGCTGCAAGGACTGGGTCTTGATTGACAGGTTAAAACCTGCATTCCTACTGGATGATGACAACACCAGGGAAGGGTACGGCAGGTGCCCACGAATGCCCCCACAAAACAAGACCATGCTCAATGCCCTCGGCATGCCCAAATGTGGCCGTGGATGCCTACGGAAGACAGTCAATCCCCCCAGGCGCAGAGCCAGGGGAGGCATCCTGCCATCCACCCTTTGGAGGACTTAGCAGCCGATAGCACCACACAACAACTAGTCTCAAGGACACAGGGTCACCACCTGCCTCCAAAACGATACTGCGAATGGAAGGGCCTCATTGTCTTCCAATCATTATTTCATAATTATTGTCTTGGGGGAGAGTACTTGTAAAGACAACGTCTTTTCCACATTTTATGTTTATTTCAACAACTTGCTGATTTGTAATTTATGTCATTTGATGTAGAATTTTCTGGCCTTTCTGCCTATATAATTATCACTTATATATGCAGACTACATCTGTCTGTCTCTGTGTTCGGACCTCTGTCGACCCATCCCAGGTACTACATGTCCGCCCGCACCTATTATTGTATACCCCGCAATGGGGCAATAAAGCATCAGTACCCAGATACCTGTCTATCTGCCTTGTCCTCACAGTATACAAGATCTGAAACATGTGGAGTTTACTTCATCATAAATAATGTTTAATTTTCTGAAACCATGTGATGATATTGCCACTTATAAATTATAAATGGAATTAAGGGATTTGAGACTAAGCAAAGGGCTCAGAAAATGTTAGAATGGTGTTTAAGGCCTTCAAAATTTTGAAGAAGTAATAGTGAGCTACGCTTCCATATATCATCTTTGCTGTAACTGGCAAGGCCAACTTGATAAAGGTCTTCCATTTGATGGATTTTTACAAATGAGCTTAGACTTTCTGGTCCTTGAATACAGTTTCTTAGCCAATAAAAGGGATCTTCTCCATAAGCAAAATCCATAGCACATAAAACCACATAACCCTTAAGCGTTTTGGATAAAACCTTGCATAGTAAGTGTGACAAAGGTAATTTTTTAAGAGCCTTAATTCAACAGCATTTTTCCAAAATGAACTTCTTACCTTGCTTAGGATTATTACAACAAATTATACCAGCCTTTTCAAACAGTCTTAGTAATCTTGTCTTTAATTAAAAAAATAATTTCTTGTGCAGTGTTAAATGCACATAATAAATAAAATCTTGGTTTCACTACTCACATGTAATGGATCATGAAAGTAACAAACTGAATATCAACATTCAAACCCAAAATGATTTTGGATAAAAATATTTCCCATCTTACATGGATTTCTTGCAGAAAGGGAATTTGGACTTAAACTCATCCAAGATGTGTTGCGCAGGAAAATCACCAGCAACTACTGCTACAGGGTTGTCATACTTATCATAAAGTGTCTGGGTAATTGTGTACAATGTGCGTCCTCCAAATTCACTACAATGTGGGGTAGTCATGGCGATAAGTTCTTTTTGCTGAAAAGATACTGCCCGACGATACCTGAAAGAAATGTGAGAAAACATTGATTTCTCAAACATATTTTGCTTTTAACTATACTTTAGGTTCATAAAATTGCATTTTGAATATGAGATCAATGCACTGCAAATGACACAAACAACTATTCCGGTATTTAGGAACATTCACCATGGGGTATTTCGGTGATCGTAAGCCTGATGAAGAACTTTTCCTGGGAAGGATATGAAAACTCCATCAGCAGTGCCCATGTACCTAACACATGATAGATTGCCGGGTCTATCAATTTCTCTCCACAACTGGTCAGCTTTTCTTAGTAGTTTTACACTTCCGTACAAATCTTTCTAAAAAAAAGAGAGGGGGGGAGAGGAATAATTATAAATTACGAAAAAAATGGACAATACTTACAAGGCAGTTCGCACTAGTATTTACAAGAGAGAGTTAATTGTTTTTAGAGATATAAAATCTACACCCGAGTATGCTGGCAGTTTAATGAACATACACAATCTGTCTAACAATATTTTTTAAATTTGCTTTTAAAGTTCTAAGTTTTAACCAATTTTGGAAGATTTCTTTTAGTACTAAGCTTTTTATCTAATAGCCTTTTATATCAGTACATATTTTGTTAATCAAAAGTTAAGTTACCTGCTATTTCCAGAGTAGCACTTTCCTTGTGAACTTATTTTGCTTACTTAGGCAAGGGCTTTTGGTCTTATAACCAGCCATAGAGAAAATGTTTACATAGATTTCTGAATGTTGTTCAGGAATCATATTACAAATAACCATGACAAAATCATTTTTCCCCCTGAAGATTATGGCAAGGTAATATTTACAAGATAAAGTTTGCAGTGTATTTCCTGCCATTAAAAAATTATCTGAAGTCCTTGAATGATGAATAACATTTCTTTACTGTATGTAAATAATTGCATAAGATAAAAAATTGCCGTGGAATTCAAGAGAAGATACTTGAACAGCTTTCTAAAAAAATGTAAAACTAATATTGCAATGTTAACAGTGCCATTATGTTTACCATGCAATGTCACCAGACAATTTCTCTGAAAGAAGAGTAGTTCCTGGAGATGATGTGAACAATGTATAAAGCGAGTAGATCTCAGCTGACATTTTATAATAATAATGTTATAAAGGAGAATGATGGGGGAATGAGAGGAATGAAAGACTGTTCCACTTGCCAAGAATCCATTCCCAACAGAAGGGGCCATGATCTAGACTTTAATGCAAAATTGACATTCAAATTGTACTTAGAAATAATAGAAGTTCATAAAGATCTTATCTTATGATTGCTGCCATCACTATGGGATACGTGCTTCATTATCCAGCATACTTTCACTGGTTCTAATTGGCTCTCTTGAACAAAAATGAGACTATTTTTCATAAAAGGTCTTAATTTTCTTGTGGATAAAAAAAACCCCTGCTTGTCCATTTTAAGTTCCTGAATTTTAAAGGATACAATTTTAATCAAGACTAATTGGACAGTAACAATATATGGCTTTAAGTCACAGAATGGTAAAATGAGCCCTGGTACAATCATGAGTCTTGAATTTTGAGTCTTTGCAACAAAGCCAATATCAAAGACAGAAATTTAATTCCAGCCTTTTATGTTAGTAACTACCTATATGTGACTGCAAAGAGTCAAGAAAAGTGGGCATTATTGAGCAAGATGTTTGATAATTGCTCCCCTTATGTACAGCAGGAAATATGCTAGATTGCAGTAGTGGCGCGGGCTGGATAAATGTTTCTTCTACTACAACAGTTACACAGAATTTCCACTTTGATAGTCAAACTGTAGGGTCTTCCATGGCTTAGCAATTCTCCTAGCTGCTCTTCAAACATCCTTACTCTGTTTGAGCTCTTATTGAAGAACTTACAGGCATGATGATACAGCATACCTAAGATCTAATGAAAATAGTGGCAATGTAGTTGCTTCAAAAGGGAATCTAGCTGAAGGAACTTTTGGATCTGTCTACCATCAGGAAGAGAAAATCCATAAGCCACTCTTGATTTGACAACAA
This sequence comes from Macrobrachium nipponense, assembly GCF_015104395.2. Taxonomy (NCBI): domain Eukaryota; kingdom Metazoa; phylum Arthropoda; class Malacostraca; order Decapoda; family Palaemonidae; genus Macrobrachium; species Macrobrachium nipponense. The sequence continues at coordinate 44,625,039 of NC_061088.1, read as the reverse complement.
GGGGACTTTGATGTTTTCTGGAAATCATAATTTTTTTCCAGGACTCTCCTTAATACTCAAAATAGGATGAATATGTAAACATCCCCATTGTCCCATGGATGGAAAATGCATCCACTCTCCTGACTTCTGGTTCTAGTAGGACCACAGAAAACACTGATAAATTTTTTTGCTGTTAGTGGTGAACAAGTCCATCACTAAGGAACTCCAAAGAAGCAACATTCCTTGTATATGCTGGGGTGGACTGACAACTCTGTAGTAGAACACGATGGCCATGCTTAAGTACAGTAATAAATGCAATAAAACCCAAAAACATGCTGTGGATGAGATACGTGGATGACATCCTAACATTTTGGGATAATAAGTGGGGTAATTTTAATGAATTCCTCTCAAAATTAAACGCATTAGTGCCCAGCATCAAATTTAAAGTTGAATGGGAAACAGACAACAAAATTCCTTTTCTTGATGTTTTAATAATCAGAGACACGACAGAATACAAATTTAC
>NC_061088.1:44612037-44619537 GCF_015104395.2 Macrobrachium nipponense | reverse complement strand
TTCAGATGCTGATTGGGCAGGTGACACGGATGATGATAAGTCTACTTCCGGTTTTCTTTTCACCTTAGTGGTGGTGTTGTGAGTTGGAGTAGTAAAAAACAGAGTTGTGTGGCTTTATAAACTGCTGAAGCACAATACATAGTGTTAGCTAGCGCAACACAAGTAGCTGTTTGGTTGTAGAAGCTAACAGGAGATTCAAAATTTGAATGGTATGGCCAAACGTTGATTTTAGAGGACAATATGTATACCATTGCTATGTCAAGGGTAATTCTGTTGCAATATTGCCCAACTAATTATATGATTGCTGATATATTTACTAAGGTTTTAACTCATGAAAAATTTAAAAGATTAAAACAAATGTGGGGAATATATAAAATGAAATTATTTGTTGGTTTGCCCATGCAAACTGTACTGATTAACTTTGTATTAAGTTTGAGAAGGAATGTTGGTATCACAGTGTAAGTGTTCTTCAGAAATAAACACGCAAAGTCTGACCCACTGTTTTATTAGGTTTTCAAACCTAATAAAATAGTGCTATGTTACACCTGGAACAAGTGACTAGCACATGAAAAGTCTTCATGGTCAACAGAGATAACACATGCTAAGAAGAAAAATTTGCTCTACAAATGAAATCATTGAAAGATCTACTGGTACTTGCAGCTGTCAGGCAGCCAGTTATCTCAGACTCACACGTTAGCCACTTGCATAAGTTTTAATCCATCTTGTTATCACTAAGAACTGAATGGAATTGCCTTTGTTATGTATTTCTGAAGGTTGATGTAGCAACAATGATCATGGTAAAAGCTTTTCCTTGGAAGTATTCAGTACTTGCCTTGTACCATCTGTTTGAAATTAGTTCGATAATGCTTGGCATCAACATGGCAGTGAGTCGTTATCAAGAAGTAGAACCAAATCTTATGGGTTAGGCCCTTTGTAAAATCCAGCCCTTATTGAATTTACTCTTCAAGTAAGGGCATGCTAATTAAATTACAGAAATTATCGATCTTATGTCTTTGCATCTAGTTTCCCTTCTAACTGTGTTAGAAGTTTGTTTATTACTTCCTTGTAAATTGTTAAGCTTATTTACTATATCCACTGGTGCGAGGACTGCCATTCACATATTTCAGCCGAGGAACTATTATTTCAGTTTTAATCTATCTTAGTCCCTTGTTGCTTCGAAATTTTAGTGTCTAACAGGTGCTTATGAGAGAGAGAGAGAGAGAGAGAGAGAGAGAGATAGAGACGAGACGAGAGAGAGAGAGAGAGAGAGAGAGAGGGAGAGGGTTTAGAGAGGGGGGGGGGGGGTTTAGGGCGGCTGTAAAATAACAGAAAAATTTGTTGTTAGAAGTATCAGAAAGCCAATCATTGCACTGATAACTATTATTAGAATGAGAAATATGTGATAGTCTCCTGGGATATCAGACACCATAAAAATGTAAAACAAACTTCCACATGAATTTAAAGAAATTTAGGATTAGGCGGCATCCTATTCCTCATTGAAATGAAACGGATAAAACCAACAAATATAAGTCGTATCTTCGTCACTATAGCCACCGCTGCTATATGACATAAAATATCTCTGAAGTCTCACCACTTATTATATAGTACTATTTCCCTTATCTTCAGATACAAGAAAATCTGGTTCTTCCGTCTCCTGTGGTGTCTTCAGATCAGCTAACATGATCACTTACCCTTTTCTTCGGCTTGGTGCGAAAGGCATGTCCAAAGCATCTCCATCTCATAGAGACATTGAACTTTTGTAATATTCTTTATAAAACCAATTCTATCTATTTTACCATCTGCTGTGGTATTTTATTCTTATTAGGCTACATTTTCAAAATAACAAATTATTCTAGATGTTTTGCACCAATAACGATCGAAGTACACTACGTAATCCTACATTTGTATGTAATTTCAGTCTATTTGATTTCCTTATCTTATTCAACCTGACTACTGCCACTGCACACTTTCCCTTTGTAAGTCTTTCGCTAAATTTTATTTCGGAAAATCTAAACTGGATATTATTGTAACTTAATATTTGAAAGATTCGACCTCATAATGCTTTCTTCTCCTGGTATTTGTTTATGCCTTTTACAGAATCTACCATTATTATTTTCAGTTTTTCTTAGATTTACTTTTCTCTCTAGTTGCACTAAGCACTCTATTTAGAAAGTTGTGTAGACCTCGTGGGGTATTTCGAGAACTGAAACACCATAGTCTGCATACTTCAAGTCTCTAAATCTTATATCGTGATGCCAATTTTCACCACCACCTTTTCATTACAAACCCCATTAAAAGGACATACAGCAAAGGTGATCTACCATTCACTTGCAGGACCCTACTCTTTGCTACAAATTCATCTTTCACTACTCAGTTAGTAATGACTTCAATCTATTTTGTTCATAAATGTTTCTATTTACAGAGGTGACCCCCAAGACTTTCCATAATACGTATTGATAAAACTACTTAGAGTAATAGATGGTGCCCCTTTTCAAGAGATTATTCTCACCAATTATGAGCAAAAACATTATTATTGTTTTCATTACTATTTTGTTAATACTGTTAGTTTTAACATTACTCTAATTATGTATTCTTGATAGCATTTAACTTGACTGATAGATAAAATCTTCAGATTCTATACTCTCTTAACTTGATCCAAACTTACAATAAAACCTTCCTGGATGACTTTGATGAAATCTTTTTTCCCCATGCCTGTGATTTGATGTTACAACACAGTTACTTCAAATCTATACTTTCTATAGTACAAATTAAATTATACCCCTATAAGTGGACTTATAACTACTGTACTTTAATAAGTCTTTCAGCCTCTTACCCTCATGACCTCTTGAGAAGGCTTCTCACCACTGAAGATATCACTAATCTCTGACATCGAGAAACTTCCATTTTGAACGTACGACAACATATCCAGGAAGCAGTCAGGAGCAAATTTCACAAATCCCTCTCTCGGTTCCCCTCCCTGTAAAATAAGAATGCCATAGTGTAAATACCGGTAACTATTACATCCATCAAAATTAAAAGAACTATAAAATATAGACCTTTCTATAAAGTAAATGAGTGTAACATATAGCCTTAAAAATATTACTTACCAGTAAAGATATGGGAGTGCATTTCTTCTCAAAGCATAAAAAGTTTACTAATTATAAATTACCCATAATTTGTAATAATCATAAGGTTCCTAGATATGGAGGGGAACATAAACCTTAGAAAATAATGCAGGAACAAATGAAAAGTCTAAGTGAATACCAGAAATTAATGGGAAAAAATCAGTATTTTATTGTATAAAAATCTTAGTTTTCATACTCAACATACATAACCACCACAAATATCCATTTTCGTACTTTATAAGAGCAACTACAGAGTTTGCAACTTATTAACAGGTATTTTTAGACTGGGAACTAAAGGCAGGTAATAACAGGGATTGTGAGGTGGATACTGTTGGAACAGTAACTGTTTTTATTATGTAAAATATTTAAACTGGAACTATTTCACATAATGGAACTTCATACTTGCAATCCATACCAGTTAAAGGATTGTTAGCTACTTTGATACCTATAATGTTCTTATAGACTTGACATGCTATTTGCAAGGGAACCTTGATAAGGGTTTTGATAGCATAGTAATTAAAATACATTTTACTGCTGCTTTCGATTCAGGGAATCACAAGACACTTATTTATAAACTTCAGAATCTTGGAATGGGTGGATATGTTTTAGTATTACTTCAAGATTTCCTTACCATAGGCAGCAGCGAGCTGATGTGGAGAGGATCTTTAGTGAATCAAGGCCTATTGAGCCTGGAGCACCACAGTGCAGTGTTCTCCGTCCACTGTTATTTTTAGCATGCACAAATGATATGATTGTTGGCCTTGAAAACAAGATTGTTCAGTATACCGATGATGAAACACTTGTGGGTGTAGTAATCTCCACTTATGAGAAATGAAGCTACCCTCAGCCTAAATAGGAACATGGACAGGGTCAGTGAATGGTGTAGTTGGTGAGTATGAGGATGCACTCCAGTAAAACGAAACCACCATTGATTAGCATATCTTGTATAGATATTGCACCCCGTCCTCCCCTACAGATGGATGGAACTTTGCTGAATGAGTCTGAAGCTTTAATATTCTAGGTGTAAGTTTTGACTCGCATCTTACTTTTGAAAAATATCTAGTGAGAGCACAGTGATAAAATCAATACCACTATTTTAGGTCATTTGTGCTTCCTTTACTAGCTACTGTTCTCCAGTGTGGAAGTCTACTTCTGTTAGACTTCTATCTCTTTTAGATAAAGTGGTTTGTGGTGGTATGTTTCAGTTTCCTAATAGTAGCAGTTATGATTTGAACCATCATCTACAGATGATCTCTTGTTTGTTACTTTTTCATAGGTTATATTTTAACAGAGATCTTTCACATTCACAATTGATCCCAGATCACTTTACCTGTCAAGAGAAACCAGATTCGCTGAACAGCAGCACCAATATGCAGTAAATGTGCCTCACTGTCGAGCTTCTCAGTTCCAGAGGTGCTATACTCCTCCTAACACTCTCGGACTGTGGAACAGCCTCCCAGAGGATATCATGCAATTGGAAATTCAGAAGTTTAAGCGAAGATGCAATGCATTACTACCCTAATACTGTTCTTGCATTTTAATACATTTTTAACCATTTGTTAATATTTCTTTAAAATAAAAAATCTTTCTGTATTTCCCTTTGTCTCCGCCCCTTAATAATAATAATAATAATAATAATAATAATAATAATAATAATAATAATAATAATAATAATAATAAGGAGGCCTTCTCTTAGGGCAGTACCATTGAATACTATAGCTGTTTCAACGGCATTTGATTTATATAGAATCTTCTCAATTCTTCTTATTATCTTTTTCTCGTCAGCATGTAGCTGGTGTATTAGGTTTCCTAAGGACATGTAAAGATTTCATTTGTCTTAGGTTTATTCCTCTAACGTGTCGACAGTGCACAGGCAGTCACCTATGAGAGTATACAGTAAAGTGAATTAAGATATGTTTTACAAGTATTTATAGCAGGCAAGGTCGTTTACAATCGGTGGGCGGGTCGGTGAGCAGGGATTTTAATTGGTCGTTGGATGGTAACGAAATCTATCCTTGAGGCGTTGAGATCTTCGTGGTCTGGCCGGGGTTATTAGCGGGGGTTGGGTGTTGGTTGGGGTACCTACCTCCTGGGCGGCAAGTACTGCAAGCTGTCCAGGTGACATGTCTTCCGCTCGTTCCCTCCTGCTTTCTCTCTCTCTACTTCTTCCTCTCTTTCTCTCTCCTTTCTCTCTCTCTTTCTCTCTCTGCAAGTTCCTCTCTCTCTCTCTCTCTCGTCACGTCATCTCCTCTCTCTCTCTCTTCTCTCTTCTCTCTCCTCTCTCTCTCGCTCTCTCTCTCTCTCTCTCTTCTTCCCTTTCTTCTTTCCTCTTTCTCTCTCATGCTTGTTCCTCTATCTCTCTCTATCTCTCTCTCCCTCCCCAACCCCCAACCCCCCCCTCGATCTCTCCTCTCTCTCTCGTGGCGGTATATGGAGTCGGTTGGTTTCTTGTGCTATTTCTTCTTATGATGGTAGGAAGAAATTCCGTTTCTTTTACCGTGTTGATAGTCGGTTTTTTCTCTAATATGTGTAATGCTTCAAGATAACATAGGCGTTTCCGGTCTGGTGTATGGTCAATAATTTCTATGTTCGTTATAAGTTCAGCTCTTTCTGGTCTCCTGCTATGCTTTTCCCTGTAGTGAGTGAAAATGGCCCCTTCTTGAAGGTGGCAGGAGAGACGCTTGGAGAGTCTGGTGGTTGTCATCCCGATATAAGAATGGTGGCATCCATCCACCGGGCATGTGAATTCGTAGATGACACTCCTTCTCTTCAAAGACGTTTCTGGGGGCGCTGGGTTGTTTTTAAGAAGCAGCTGACTGATTTTCATATTGTTATAGTATATTATGAGGCTAATTCTATCACCTTCTGCATTGGGGAGACATTTTCACTGATTATTTTCCTTATAGCCTTTTCGTCTTCCAAATATTTGTGGTGCATATAATTTTTATAAAATATTTTTATAGCTCCACTTTGGTCATTAGTTTCGGTCGTTCTCTCCTGGTGCCATTTATTCATGGAGTCCCTCGTTTGGCGTTCGACCATGTAGTTTGAAAAGTTTTTGTTGATGAGGACTTGTGTAGACCTTTCGGTCTCCCTGGTGGTTTCTCTCCATGTGGAACAGTGTGTAAGGGCGCGGCGGACGAAGGCATCTATCACAGATCTTTTATATCTGTCTGGGCACTCGCTGGACCCATTAAGGCATAGACCCGGGTTTGTCTCTGTGTTTGTAGTGTATCTAATTCTCTTTTAATGTCTCTCCTCTCTTTCTTCTTCTCTTCCAGCTGGCGGAGCACCAATGTCTTCCTGAAGGATGTAGTGTTGTCTTCTCTCGTCGCAGCTGAATTATGGAGCCGTAGACGGGTATAATTAGGGAGGGGGCCTTCTCTGAGGGCAGTACCATTGAATACTATAGCTGTTTCAATGGCATTTAATTTATATAGAATCTTCTCAATTCTTCTTATTATCTTTTTCTCGTCAGCATGTAGCTGGTGTATTAGGTTTCCTAAGGACATGTTAAGATTTCATTTGTCTTAGGTTTATTCCTCTAACGTTCGATAGTGCACTTGCAGTCACTTATGAGAGTATACAGTAAAGTGAATTAAGATACGTTTTACAAGTATTTATAGCAGGCAAGGTCGTGTAAAATCGGTGGGCAGGTTGGTAAGCAGGGATTTTAATTGGTCGTTGGATGGTAATGAAATCTATCCCTAAGGCGTTGAGATCTTTGTGGTCTGGCCGGGGTTATTTGCGTGGGTTGGGTGTTGGTTGGGGTACCTACCTCCTGGGCGGCAGGTACTGGAAGCTGTCCAGGAGAGAAATAAAAAGAGAATTAGATACACTACAAACACAGAGACAAGCAGCTTCCCAAGGAACCCGCCGTCCAGACATTGATGCCGCCGTCCAGCGCCTGCAGCAGAAGGATTACCACAAGAGAGAAAGTGGCATACTTAAGAAACTTGTGAGGCTTAATGGGGGAAGTTTGAAAATTCCCCGAAAAAAGAATGATTTCATCAACCTCACGGAATATAAACCGACACCCGAAGAAGAAGATCTCCTTAATCTTGGGCTCAGTACCCACGTGATAAAAAAGCCAAACCCACATGCCAAGCGCCTGGAGGTCGAAGTCCTCCTTGACTCTATTCAGTCCCTCGAGGATGAAGGTAGGGTCAGGTCGAGCGACTCCCTCCAGCCCTTACTGTTAGCAGAAGCCCTTGCCAACCGAGGTGCCCCATACAGAAGCGCTATCCTTACAGAGAATTGAAAGAAACTGCTAAAAACTTGAAAGCAGTGTTCATCAAGACCTCTGAATATCATGAGAAACTGGACCAAATACTGGCTGATCAATTCAAATTCAGAAAAATCAACAAGAACCCGA
>NC_061088.1:44579537-44607037 GCF_015104395.2 Macrobrachium nipponense | reverse complement strand
CATTCATTTCTTGAAAATCTGAATACCTAAGCCAAAGTGAAACTTCCTTCAAAGGCAATTAACCCTATACATAGTAGTATAAATAATGGTAATACTAAATATTGCAAATTATGTAGTGAACTTGATGACAGTATGCTCATTGCACCAAATCTGAGAAAGTAACAGATTACCAATAGAGGGCATTGGGCGCCCGTAGCAAACATGATACAAGTATATTTACTGGTAATGACAATAAAGTCAGTTTTTCATGTACTACTTGTGAGAAAAGTTATCATATTTCACCTTTGTGACCTAACAAATGTGGTGGAGTGCCTTACAAACCTCTGTATAAATGGTATAGTACACAATAATAAGTTATCAACCTCTCTACTTTCTGTGTTATCAACAAGATTTCATGGTGTAAATACCTTTTTGCACTGTTAGATGCTTATTGGAGACAGGAAGCCAGAGAAGTTATTAGTTTAAGCTAAATACCAAGGAGCTTGTTGGGCATCTTTCCTGGGAGCATCTGAGTGTCAATTTGGAGTGTTCCTGATGTATATGTCTATTCATGGGGCCAGGAAACAACTAACTGAATTGCTTACTGACCCTAATTTTTACATTTGATTGCATTTTTCACAGCTGGTTTTGGATGTCAACAACATCTATCATGAAGGCTACTCCCTAGGTGTGTTAACATATGTTGATCTACATGGAAAATGCCTTTGAACCTTGTTCTTTTTTAGTACAGCAGATATGTGACATTGACAGAATTGTGGGTTTGTTGACAAAACCATGGCATTTTGCACACAGTTAGGATATACCCTTAGGAATATTTCTGGATATAGGGGCATCTCATATCTGCCCCATGGTAGAACGGGCGACCATTTAAAAAATTGTCGCCACTGACATATGTGTTAGGGCTGCGACATTGTGCATATCTTTATTCTGCTTTCAGGTCACAGTGGTGGTTGAGTCTGGTGGCTGTATCGTAACTGTACTCTGACTGACTGACAATGGCTCATCTGGTACACATCTCCCATGTCTGCAGTTTGGGACCAGAGTGCGCAATGTCAGAAGGACTGAGTATCAGACTCTTGCAGACAATCTTCTCGCCTTCAGCAAGATCTGCTAAAGACTATAGATATCTGCAAACTGGATGATGGGGAAGGCATTCAAGCAACATTCAAGTACCAAAGAGAAGTGCAACAAAACCCAACTGTTTTGAGCTGAAAGGAGGGAACCCTCCTGTGAGTACATTCAGATGTCCCAAGGAAGTGCACCTGTCATAGTGTAGATTGACCACAACCTTCAGCTAACAAGTAACAGACCCTGCACGAGGTTTCCACCTTTGAGCTTGATGTCCATGTCTGGAAATTTGCCCTGAAGTTAGAGGACAAACCACTGATGGGTAAACTATGTGGAGGAGATCTTATAGCAAAAGAGACCAAGTGCCATATCAAGTGTCTAGCCTCCCTGAGGCATGAAGATGAATGAGGATCCAGACCAAGATGATATAAATCACAGCATGGCCCTAGCTAAACTGGTGTCCTACATTGAGGAAGCCCACATGGACTGCTGTGGCACCAGCGTTCAAGTTCATAGACCTGGCAACCCTGCACAACACCAGACTGGTGAAGCTTGGAACAGTCCTTACTGGGTGTGTTCATTCAACCAAACTAAAAAAAATCAAATTCTAAGGTATTTTCCTGACTTAGAAGAGTACAAGGAAGGCTGAAACATTCAACCAAGACGTTGGCACAGCCCTGCACAGGGCGTGTGACCAAAATTCCAACAGTGATGGCATTCAACTGCTTAGAGCTGCCAACATAATCCAAAGAGACATGCTGAAGAAGACAAATGCCTTCAGCAGCTCATTTGACACTCTCAGCCAGGAGTCGGAGCCTAATTCACTCATTGCACTGGTTGCTGTGATCTTGAATGGTCCCAATATCCAAAAACAGTCAAACCACTCCTCTATACCAACTCTTACACTTACAATCTCCCAGCTCCTGAAGTACAACAGCTGTGCACGCCATCACAAGAGCACCACAATCTACCAAGTACAGTCACAACAAGGAGACACCTGTGACTGAGTACCTGTGTGTGTTGAACCACATGAAGACACACAAGTGGGACCATGATGAGCTGTACCGCATTGGTCTGTCCATCTCCTATAACAGGGTGGCGAGCATTTCGTTGTGAGTCAGGGAACAGCATCTGTTGCTACTTCCTTTTGGAGAGAGCAGTTTGCCATCCAAACTGAAGGGTGGCTTGTTCACCACAGGCACAGTCGACAATATAGACCACATCCCCAGCTCAACAAGAGCACATGACTCATTCCGTGGTACAGGAATCTCTTTATTCCAAAATCCGAATAGTAATGTCCATGGAGTTCAAAGAACTGTGGACACAGACAACACTGCAACACCTGCGGCAGTGGTTGCCCACCTGCCAGAATCATGCACCAGTGTGCATCCCATGCTCCTGAGGAAACCCCACCTATACCAAAAGTGGTGGGTCCCAACAGAAGTGAATGCCACCGAAAACCTAAAACAGTGATGATGAATACAGGTAAATATGCATGATATAACTTCATATTGTGGACTGGTTTTATCTGATGTTTGGACAATGTTTACTGACTTGTTTCATTTGTCTCATTCAACAGGTGGCTGGATCAGATGGAGAAGATGGTGACTTCAGATACATCACTCATTGGATATGAGGCCTAGTCATGGGCTGCATACCCCACCAGTGAGCAATCAACACCGCGTATCCAAACAGCGTGTCCATTACCTCATTGCTGCCCCTTTTCTACGATCAGGCCAACTCCGTGGCCATGACTCAGCACTAAATGGATGTCACCAAGAGGGCAGTAGATATCCTGAATCCTGTTCAGATCCTGGTTATCACCGTGGATCAACCACTGCACACACTGGCTAAACAGATCCAAAGGAGTTGGCCTCCAAACACATGGAGAAGATTGCTTTGTTATCCTGTTTTGAGGATTCCACATCAAAAAGGCATCATTCAACATTCTGGGTGACTTTCTGGATTGCACTTGATGGACGGAAGCCTTGGTCCAGGCAAGACTTGCCTTCATCAAAGCTGCCCATATGACACACTCGATGGGCTCACCAGATCGTAGCTAGTGTTCTGTATCTCCTTTGTCAGGAAAGTTACACCTAATATTATGATGGGTTGGATGAGGAACAGATTCCAATGTCAGTAGGAGACTGGTGTACTGGCTGAGTTGATACAAGTCCCCAGTTCAAGTTCTGGTCAATTATCCAGCAACTGGAATTGGAAATCATGATCTGTGTGAGATTGCTACATGAAACCAACTTCAAGCTCTACATCAATGCCTTAACCAAGAGTGTATCTTGGTTCTTTACCCTGGGACACACAAATTACGCAAAATGGATTCCTGTTCACTTGCTTGACATGGTGGCACTAAAAGACAAGTATCCAGTTGCTTTTGCAGAGCTCATGGCTGGGAACTTCACAGTGAAGAGGACAACATGTGCATTCTCTGGTTTGGCCATCAATCAGACACGAGCAGAGTAACTCATCAGTGAAGGCAACAGTAGAGCAGTCGGCCTGAATGGGAATCCTGCAGCATTGTGGCGCTGGATGATGTTAAGTCCTGAGATGGCAACAGTGATTGCAGAGTTCCAAGCCACAACAAAAATGAGAACAAAGAGGACTGATTCCAAGCACCATGAGCAGACAAAGCATCTGTTACAGTTTAAAATGGACCCTGTTTAATCAAAAGAAGAGAAATCACTAACTATATCTGGTAGTGTGACCTACCTTCGATGCTCCCAGCCACATGCCCTCTGCGTTGCTAAAATCAGCCATTAAATCTAGGTTCTAATTCAAACTCTTGAGATATAAAAGTAGAGTCTATTTTCTCTTAAACCTTCACAAAAAGGTTTTCAGCATCTTTATCCCATCACTTTACCGTATCTGATGGATCTCTAAGTGCCTCCTCTGGCCATGTTTCACACTGATATCGCTACGAATATAATTGCCCATTAACCCTCTTACGCCGAAGCCCTAAAAACCAAAACGTCTCCCGTATGCCGAGGCGGTTTGGAGTGAGCGTGGAAGCGGAAAAAATAATTTTTTCAAAAAATCACAGCGTGCTTGGTTTTCAAGATTAAGAGTTCATTTTTGGCTCCTTTTTTTGTCATTGCCTGAAGTTTAGTATGTATGAAAAAAAAATCATTATCATATATAAATAATGCGATATATGGTAGCGACAAAAAAAAAATTCATACATAATTGTATTCAAATCGAGCTGTGCGAAAAACGGTTAAAGCTAACGAGTTACTTTTTTATCATTGTATTGTACACTAAATTGCAATCATTTTGATATATAACACATTGTAAAACGATCAAAGCAGCACAGAAAATATATTATCACAAAATGATGCATGAATTCGTAATGCACGGACGTAAAAAATTTTTTTCTCAAAAATTCACCATAAATCTAAATATTGTTCTAGAGACTTTCAATTTGTTTCAAAATGAAGACAAGTAATTGAATATTACGATACTGTAAGAGTTTTAGCTTAGAATTGCAGTTTTCAACCATTTCGGACGAGTTAAAGTTGACCAAATGTCGAAATTCTTATATATATATATTTTTATATGCAAATATTGCAAAAGTGAGAAAGCTACAACCTTCAAATATTTTTGCTTGTATTCTTCATGAATTTGCACACATTTTCATATATGAAACTCTATAAAATGCCTAATATGAAAAGGAGCAAATATTAGGAGAATGCGACGTACGCATTTCGGAGATTTCTGGCCGCGAATCGGCGCGCGGAAGGAACGAAAGTTTTTTTTTTTTAAATTCACCATAAATCTAAATATTGTGCTAGACACTTCAAATTTGTTTCAAAATGAAGATAAATGACTGTATATTACTAGATTGTAAGAGATTTAGCTTACAATTGCGTTTTTCGACTATTTTGGTAGAGTCAAAGTTGACCGAACGTAGTTTTTTCTATTAATCGTGATTTATATACAAATATTTCGAAAAAAAAAAAGCTACAACCTTCAATCATTTTTAGTTGTATTCTACATGAAATTGCGCACATTTTCATATATAAAACTTAATGTAACGGCTACTTTTAAATGGTGCAAACATTTTGACAATCGCAAGAAAAAATTTCTGATTTTTTTCGGAAGAGTTACCGCGCGGACATAAGGAAATTTTTTTTTTTTTATAAATTCAAATTCCAATTCGTTGCAAAATGAAGGTAAATGATTGAATATTACTAGAATATAAGAGTTTTAGCTTACAATTGCGTTTTTCGACCATTTCGGTGGAGTCAAATTTGACAGAAGGTTGAAATTTTGGCACTTATCGTTATTTATATGAAAATATTTCAAAACTGATAAAAGCTACAACCATGGGTTGTTTTTAGTTGTATTGTGCATGAAATTGCGCACATTTCCATATATAAAACTTAATGTAACGGCAAATTTAAAATAGTGCAAACATTAGGACAATCGCACAAAAAAAATTTATTGGAAGAGTTACCGCGCGGACGTAAGGAAAAAGTTTTTTTCATAAATTCACCATAAATCAAAATATTGTGCTAGAGACGTCCAATTTGTTGCAAAATGAAGGCAAATGATTGAATATTACTAGACTATAAGAGTTTTAGCTTACAATTTCGTTTTTTGACCATTTCGGTAGAGTCAAAGTTGACCAAAGGTTGAAATTTTGGCACTTAACGTTATTTATATGAAAATATTTCAAAACTGATAAAAGCTACAATCATGAGTATTTTGTTGTTGTATTGTACATGAAATTGCGCACATTTTCATATATAATACTTCATGTAACGAATAATTTAAAATGGTGTAAAATTTATGTCAAAGTGACAAAATAATTTCTGAGATGTGTCACTGATACTTTTTAGTGTGATAAGAAAGAAATTCGCGCTTGCACGCCTGCGTAACGATTGTAAACAAAACAACGCCTTGATCCGTGAACTCCCAGCATCCCCCAAGGCGCATGATTCAAAAGTCTTCGGCTGGTAGGCCTATAAGTATTTTTCCGCGAATTTGAAAAAAAAAACCTTTTTGAGTTGACGTATAATACGTCCAATCGGCATACGGGAGACATTTTGACTCGACGTTTAATAGTACGTCCAATCGGCGTAAGAGGGTTAACCACCACCCACGGGTTATATTGCCACATGCTAATGGACCTATGAACGCATGCATGCTAGTCTACACCCTGCTTGGTGTACAAACTAACTTACGCATGCAATAGCATCTTTCTGATGTCACAATCATATGATTCCGACTAACAAGGTCATTTGCATGCCTGCAATCTCACCAATGCAGCTTGCTAATATTATACGTACTTTCATAAGATTGCCTTGGCTCGTTTCAATGTTTTAAGTTTTTTTTTTCATAACACTTGCGATTGTACTGTTTTTGCATTCGAAACCCTTTGTGTCACCTATTGTCGACCTAATTTAACTATTGATGTATCCAGTCCCTTTTATACATACGCAACTGGCATTTGCTTGAGATCTGAAGTCCCTCTCTCATGAGAGAAATAGGTAACCCCTTCTGTGATGACAGCAATGATCTTGTACTAGGGACCTGACAGACCCACTAATCATCAATGCTGTGTGCCAGATCAAGAACCTGGGGCAGGAGTAGTACCACACATATGTCAATGAGTGGCTTGTGAACCAGGCGAAGCCCATAACCAACCCAATCAGGAGAAATAACCTTCCTCTCTTCAGTTGTTCTCCTGTCAGAGAAAACTCAAGAACCCAGCTTCTGATGTCATCACTCAAGAAGGACTGTTCCTTATTCTCCTGGTTATTCATTGCATCCCAGATATGTGATGGAGATCGCAATGACTTCTTTGCTCATGAGAACCAGGCCTGTCCCTCTGACCTATCACAGATGGGCAAAATAAGACTGGGCAAAAAGCCTGACCTTGTGGGATGCTTAAAAGATATGATCTCTCCACAGGAGAATGTTGCCAGTCCTCACATTGAAGTCATTATCCTTGGTGGAGCAGCTGTAACAACATGCTGGCGCCTGTTGGTACAAAGACCTTCTCTGCCTATGCAACAGGTTTTCTTGTTGTACATCATATCTCAGCTACAGAATGCAATCAGAGTGGATGTCATCTGGAATGAATACCTGACACTCAGACAAAGAAAAGTAGAAACATCCGGAGACGAGTCAATTCATCTAGTTCCATACCAGGAAACTCTACACAACGGCTTGGTCTGTATGCATGCCAGAAGCATTGCTGATCTTGCTCCATGTACACAGGAAGCTGATACCTGGATGCTGGTTCACATAGAAGATGCTGTGAAGCAGGGGCACATGAAGGAGTCGATTCGCAAAGTTGACACAGATGTCGTAGTCCTTGCTGTTGCAGCAGCAGAATGCCTTGACATAGATTAGCTGTGGGTTGCTTCCAGTTCCAGTAAAATCTTTAGGTTCTTAGCAGCTCATGAGATGGTCAAGGCATTGGGGCCTGACAAGTGTCGAGGATTACCTTCACTTCATGCCTTCACTGGATGTGATACTGTGTCAAGCTTTAACTGTGTGGGAGACATGAAAGGTGCCTTAGGTAATACACCAAACCCCTCAATCTTAGATGTCAGCCTGGACACCTTGAAGCTCTTCGTTGTTCTCCTATGTTAGGTTAGGTTAGGAAAAGGAAATATAGTTAGTCATTGGCACACGATCGCTGAGATGTATTTTGGGTTGGAGTAAGCAAAGAGTGTGTTAATATGATGTGTGTTTTAAATACAGTGTGGTTACCGTAATTTCCTGGGGTTTTAGAAGTTAGGTGATTGATTGCGCATACAAGATGGTCGTCGCGAGTTCATAGAAATCGGTGGCTGCATGTGTGATTAGGTATATGCGCTAATCCAGTGCATAGACACCCTCAGCATGTTTAATGTTATCATGCCATTCCTTTATGAAGGAGTAAGTGTTCAGTATTTCTTTTTGTTTTTTTTACTGTGCTGACAATTTTTTCACTTGTGCATTTCATTTTCTTTGCATAACGAAAGGGACAGTTTAGAGGATTGCTTTTAAATTGGCATGCATAGTTTTTTTTCCCTGGGAGCAGAATGTATTTTTTTTTATTATGTGGTGTTCAGTTGGAACTGGATTTATAGGGGATTAATCCATTAAAGGGAATATACAGCTCAGAGTGTTTCATGTTTTTTTTAAGTGTGTGTGTTGGTGCATGCAAGGAGGTGGGTCGCTGTCGGCTAATGCTTAGGCTAGTGATCTTGGCACCCAAGGTATTGGAAGTAATCAAAAACTCTCAGTTGGTAGCGAGAAGGGAGCGAAATGGATAAGTCCCTCAGTCATTCTCTCTCTCTATCTCTCTCTCTCTCTCTCTCTCTCTCTCTCTCCCATCTTGCACCGCACCAATGGCCGGATTTTGATCACCTGATGATAGTTCCTCTCTGAACGAGTGGTTTTCGCGCTCGACAGCCAATCCTGGTTGTCAGAAGTTCGATTCCCGGCTTGGCCAACGCGTAACCATGGGAATCTATTTCTGGTAATAGAAAATCATTTCTCGATATAGTGTGGTTCGGATCCCACAATAAGCTGTAGGTCCCGTTGCTAGGTGACCAATTGGTTCCTAGCCACGTAAAAATATCTAATCCTTCGAGCCAACCCTAGAAGAGCTGTTAATTAGCTCAGTGGTCTGGTAAAATTATATACTTGATCACCTGATAACCTTGGCTGTGGGAGTAGAAAGGGTGTTTTTCTTCCCGTAGAGTGTGGGAAACATTAACTTTGAAAATATTTGTGTTGGGGATTGGTATATTTTGTTGTTGTTGTTGTTGGTGATTTGTGAGGGAAACTTGGGAAATATTGTTGGTATTCTAATGTTAATGAGGTCGGGTCGAATCCTGAATACTAAGAGTTTCTCTAAGAGAGACAAAATGGAGAGAAAATAAGGATCAGACTTTGTTGCATAAAGTCAGTAATGTTGCAGTGGGGGTTCGCCCTTTTCGGGATATTGTTGATGGCCTTTTTTCTCAGACTGCAGTATTTTTATTGAAGGCGTTAATATTTTTTTTTATGCCAAGGGAACTAAAATTGATGCTGTATAAAATATCAATTATTAAGACTATGGTTTTAATTGCCCTACTCTTGGTACTATCAAACTGTCTTTCAAGCTGTCCAATCTTTCAAGATGGATAGTTTGCTAACTCCTCCTCCTTCCATATACTCTTACTTGAGCGAAACCAGTGACAAGGAGTGAAGCAGCGCAGCAGTCAGGCACAGCAGAGATCTCAATCACCTGGGAAGATCCATACCATTTATACTCGTCCGGAATGCCTATGTTTGGCTAAAGACTTGTATTGGGATCCCTGGTCTCCATCACCCTCTTGTGATCATTTGCCAAAATCCATCTGCAATGGCTTTGTTCAAGGTTCAACAATGTTGCATACCAAGAATATATAGGGCTTATTCTTAAGGTTATCATTGCAAACTCTCAGTGCCTTTGTTGTGTATTCAAATTTTCCTGTCTGTCATTTGTAAGCTTAAGAAGATTCGTAATAGTTTTTATGGTTAATAATGTTTATATATTTGTATTTTCTTGTCCTTTCAGGTGACATAGCTCTCGGACTAGTAACTCTAGCCTTTCAAATTTACGTTGTTAATAGCTGGGTAAGATAATTGTCTACATTAATGTTGTGTCGAGTGAAGGATAGTTTCCCATATTGTGACTGAGCAAATTTATATTAGGTTTACTGCTCATTTCAGGAATGGGTTTGGTTTTGGTGTATCAGCCCTTTTATTTCCTTCCTGATACTAATGTAAACTTCAGTTGCTCAATTGTAAGGTAATTTTATTTGGGTTATTATTCCTGTGGGTATATTTGTCTACAAAAAGAACCATAACTCTCCAATACTAATCTTTCTGAATATTTATTTACAGACAGCGAGTGAGGCTGAAAGAAGGATTGCCTTGTTTACTTGTAAACTGTTTTTGTAACTATGTTACTACATTATTTTAAAGGCTTATTTATGTAATGAATATCACATTTGTAATTATATTTTTCCTTTCAAACTTGAGTAAAATCTCAGACTTATATAGGTGTTTGGCTTAAATGCAGTGGCGTTCCTTTTCAGTATACAAAATGCCAGTCATGGACCAAACAACGAGCATTTCTGAGAACAACCTATGGAACAAAGGAACACGGGGATATGGTGAGAAACCTGAGAGGTTTCTACAAGATTAGAAAAGGTCAGAAGACCATGGTTGAGAATAGCTCTCAGCTTTTTGATACAGTGAGAGAATGGATACAGAAGTTGAAAAATTCCACATGGGTAAATTGTAATAATATCTCCCTTGATAACTTGCGCAGACTGATGCAATTTTCCTGGCATCCACACGACGTTTCAGACGCTTTGATGAAAAAATTGAGATAAGGAACTGATTTATTCTCAGGTTCAAAAATAATGTCCAAATGTCCCATGGTGGATAGCACATCTTTTAAGGGGTCCGGTCCAAGGAATTTAACAAAGTGATTTAAGTTTCCCTCCTCCCCAACTGTGTGCAAAAGAGTGGATCCAGGGCAATAGTTGCATTGTTTCAATTGTAATAAGCAAGGGTACAAAAAGAAACTATTTAGAGTCAAATACTGTGGGTTATGCAAAAGTGCAAATAACTTTTGGCGGTCTTGTCCATCTCAGAAACAGAGGGCTGCAGACCCATACCTCAGAAATCTGGGAGTTCTAATAAGAGAGCTTCCAAAGCAGGTCACCCAAAGGGGCCAAGAGATCTGTGAAGTTTTTGGAAAGCTGATCAACAAAAAGGGTACAGATGATTTGTACATACCATTGTGGTCTCGTGGGGGACGCCCAAGAGCCCAGGCCGATAGTACAAGGAACAGTGGGGGATGTGAAGATCCCAATATTTATTGATACAGGAGTGTCAGTAAGTTTAATGGACTATGCCCTATATCAGTCAATGTTTTCCCAATACCCTTTGGAACCCTCAACAGAGAAAGTGTGTGTTGTGTAAGCCCATAGGTTAAATACCCTTAGGTTTTATAAGAGTGCAGTTCACTCTGGGTAATTGAATGTCCTAAGGAGACTAAGGTTAGTGGGCTTGAAACTTAAGTTAGCCAAGTGTGACTTATTAAAGAAGCAGCTTGCATAGTTAGGGCTGGTTAAAATGTTAAAACATAAGGTGAATCTAGAAGATGGGGCTAAGCCCATATTTGTTCCTGTATACCACATACCATACAAAATCAGGGAACAGGTAGAGAAAGAGGTTAGTAAATGGGAGAAGAAAGGAATTATTTAACCCAGTGTGTTCCCGTACAACTTTCCCTTGCTGGCAGTGCCTACAATGGAGGGTTCAGTCCGAGTATGTATAAATTTCTGGAAATTAAATGAGAAAACAATTCCTGACCATTACCGGTTGCGTGCATACCAGACCTTTTTGTGGAAATTGGGGGATGAAGAATATATTCTTCAATAGACCTTGTGCAGGGATTTTTGTAGGTTCCTCTTAGTGATGATAGTCAGGAATTTACATTGTTCTCATTGTGGATGCCTTTTGGTTTATCAGGTAGTCCTATGACTTTTACACAGTTGGTGAACACAGTTTTGCATTAAGTATTAGGCAAGAATGTCTTTGTGTATATGGATGACATATTGATTGCAACAGATTTGATCGAGCATCACATGGAAGTGCTTAAGGAAGTCCTGAGGAGACTAAGGTTAGTGGGCTTGAAAATCAAGTTAGCCAAGTGTGACCTCTTAAAGAAGCAGATCACATATCTAGATCATGCCATACCTAAAGCGAGAGTCAGAGTAAATGATGAAAAAGTCGAAGCGATTGCATATTTTCCAGTCCCTAAAACGAAGAAACAAGTTAGGTTATTCTTGAGAATGGCGGAGTTCTTCAGATGTGCTGTGGGAAGATATTCAATTTTCTTGGGGGGAGCCGCAACTGGTAGCTTTTCAGAAAGTTAAGGATGCATTAATGAATCCCCCAATTCTGGAATTTCCAGATTTCAGCGAATGTTTCGCACTGGTGATTGATGCCAATCAGGAGGGTATTGGTGCCTGCCTTATGCAGAAATTCGTGGGGAAATTCCATCCAATAGGTTATTATAGCAGGAAATTCAAGACAAAGAGTACCAATGAAAGGTTAATGGCTACAGTAGATAAGGAAGCCTTTGCTGTGGTATCCAACTTGGTTCATTTCAAGTTGTTGTTAATGGGGAATAAAGTAGAAGATTTTATAGACCACAAGCCTAACAATTAGAGATTTCGATGCAGGGCTCAAATACATAGAGGTCAGACATAATGTGGTAGCAGATGCTCTTAGTAAGAATTTTTATGAGACGGAAGGATTTCAAGTTGGGGTGGTTACTGGTCATTTTATACAATGGGATATGAGTCTCATAGAGCAGAGGCAAGATGAGAATGAAATTTTGGTGGATACAAAAGCGTTCCTTAGACGTTAATTAGTCAGGAAAGGTTATAAGTTGCCCTTTTCATGTTTTTGGAATTAGAGGGTAATCTGTTGGTTAGGAAAATTAAATATAAATTAAGGATGAGTGAAAGTAAAGGGGATATGACAGATCCCTCACCCAAAATCAAAATGGTCTCTATCCACTGAGCTCTTAAAGGTAATAGAAAAAGACTTTTGTCACTAACTTGCACCTCAACAATTAACTCCTTGTCTGACACGTATACTTTCAAAACCCCATAATATCTATATAACTGATTTCCAGTAAATATGATGTTTGAAAAAAGAACACTTATGTAAAAAAAACCACTAACACCACTTAATCCCGGTTAAGATTTCCTCTAATAAAAATTCAGACTCTTTCACAATACTACCAAAGGCAGTGTTTATCATACAAAAAATTAATGTCACATCCAGGTCTGTTGCAACCCGTGCATGCATGACCTCCTTATTCCTCATAGCGGAACATCAGCATCTAAAATGCTATAAAGATGGAAACCCCTATGAGTGCACAAGCTCAAAAGGAAAGCATCAACAATAGATTTATTTAGGGCACTTCTCACAGTCGTCAGTACCATACGACATACTATGTCCAAAATTAACAAGCAGCCCCATTCCCCTGTCGAACTAACCTCATAAACCATCAAAGTCATCATTAACCTCAAAAGTCCTCTTAATACCACAAACCTCTAAAGCACCAGCACACGAAAACCCACCTCCATTATGTAATCACCAAAATAAAACACCTAGACCAAAGCTGAATTCACTAAGCCACTCTAATACTGCCAAAAGATATACCACCAAAGAAAACACTCTCTACGGGATATAATCTCAGAAAACCACTTAATTACCATCCATAAATCATCAAAGTAACACCTGTGAATATAACCTTATAAAACAGCAAATCGCCAAAATTCATAAAATGACAATGAACCAGTACTATCGATCACTACCCCGTTGGTTCCTAAAATCATAAATCATTACCACTAAAAAAATAAACACTATCACAACATCTACGACTCATACCGCTAATAACACCATAGCACACATTATCAAAGATATCAACCATTGCTGCCTCCAAGAGAAACTCCAAAAATACCTCCAAACTCCATGCTACTTTCCCGCACAGTTTCACCCAAATTATCCCATCATTACAACAATTGCCCTGCTGTTTATGTAGAAGCACTGCGATTGCGCATAATAAAAGAGATAGTAATAAAAGGATAGTAATATTGAATAAGAATGACCAAAGGAAAAACAAGATAGAAGGAAATATAAAACTACAGATCTCTGTCTTCCACATTTCACCATCCATATGTGAAACATATAAAACAAAATGCATATCAGCGTGCAAATTTCTTAAAATTTTCCCATATTCTTAATTTTGTATATATGTGTTAATCTGGACAAACCTGTCTCCTCATCTAGCATTAAAAACCTATTCCCTTTCTTTTCTTCAATAACCCTAAAAGGACCCTCAACTTTTGAACCTAACTTATAATTTAATTCATTTCTCACATTGATTTTCAAATACACATTATCCCCAACAGCAACTTTCACATCTAATGATTTCTCATTGCTTTTTTCCACCATTTCTCACGTCTTCGACTCGAGATTAAGGCTGAGCATGTCTCTCTTTCACCGTGGAAAACAATGACCTAATCAGATCCTCTCCGTGGGAAGGTATAGGCAACAAATCAAATGTGCCTTGTGCTTGGCAACCAAATAATGCTTCGAATGGAGGCATTCTAATAGAATCACTGACCATAGCATCAATGCTATGCCAAGCTGCATCTATATATCTATCCCAGTTCATATCGCTGCCCCTGTATAGTAGTCCTTCGTGCCTCGAGCACCTTTCTGTTTGCTTGTTCACATAGCACATTAGCTTCTAGTCTGTACTGAAAGATTGTTACTTTCTGTATTCCCATAATTTCTGCTAGATACTCTACAGTCTTATTCATAAATTCTCTACCACTGTCTGATAATAAAATCTTAAGTACCCCATAGTGACCTATAAATCCATTGAAGATTGCCACAGGCACTTCTGCCATTTTATTCTTTAGTGGGAAAATTTTCACTACCCTCATTAGTTCATCTATTACCACCAACAAATACCTGTGGCCATACCCAGATTCTCAGAAATTTCCCAAAATATTCAAGTGTAGTACTCTCTGAAAAGGTCTACTAGTTATTGGATATACCCCCTAATTTGCGAGAAGTCACCCTTGCAGGTTTACCGGAATTGCACACCGTACACTTTTTCACAAAATTTTCCATGTCTGCCCACATATTCTTCCAAATATATTTATTACGTATCTATACGTCTTTTCCACACCCAAATGTAGACTACCAAACTTACAATGTACAATATCTAAAACTACAGGAATTGCAACTTTCAGAATCACAATCTGTGTTGTATCCCCTTTACTTTCACTCGTCCTTAGTTTATACTCAACTTTCCTAACCAACATACTACTCTCTAATTCCAAACCTGGAAAAGGCAACTTATAACCATTCCTAAGGAAAACTTTCGCGTTCACTAAAAGCTCATCCTCATCTTGCCTCTGCTCTATCAAACTAATATCCCACCGTATAGAACCACTAGTAACCACTCCAACTTGAAATCCTTCCTCATCATAGAAACATCTACTTAGGGCATCTGCTACCACATTATGTCTGCCCTCTTTGTATTTGAGGTTTGCCTCAAAATATCTAATTGTTAGAAACCATCAAGCTCTTTTAGGCGACAATTTTGGCTTATTAAAAAGAGCTAACAATGGCTTGTGGCCTGTAAGAACTTCTATCCTATTCCCCATTGACAACATCTTAAAATGAACCAAGCTTGATACTATAACGAAAGCTTTCTTATCTACGGTAGCCATTAACCATTCATTTCTACCCTTTGCCTAAACTTTCCTGCTATAATAACCTATTGGATGGAATTTACCTTCAGATTTCTGCATATGGCAGGCACCATATTCCATCCTGACTGGCATCTGTGTCTAATGTGAAAGGTACACTGAAACCCAGAAATTTCAGGACTGGGGGGTTCATTAATGCAGCTCTTCCCAAGGAAATTGAATATCTTCCCACAACACATCTGTTAAAGGAGTTGCAAAGATAGAAAAACCCTTTACAAACTGTGTAAAAAAAACTTGACCTGACTTCTTTCTCTGTCATAGGGACAGGAAAATCTGTAATTGCTTTGACTTTATCACCATTTACTCTAATGCCCTCTTTGGATATGTAATATTCTTCTGTAAGAAGTCACACCCAGCCTACTTAATTTTTGAGCAGGCTAAGCTAAGTCTCCTAAGAAATTAACTAAGCATTTCCATGTGGTGCGTGAATGAGTCTGTTGCAATCAATATATCATCCGTGTAGACAAAGACATGTTTGCAAAACTGTGTTCACTAACTTTTAAAGGCCATATGACTACCTGATAAACCCAAAGGCATCCTCATAAACTCGAAATGCCCCTTGGGCAATGAGAATGCGGTAAATTCCTGACTATCTTCACTAAGAGGAACCTGGAAAATTCCCTGCATAAGGTCTACTGAGGAATATATCCTACGCTCTCCAATTTCCACGAAACAGTCTGGTATGCAGGCAACTGGATAATGGTATAAAATTGTCTTTTCATTCAATTTATGGAAATCTACACATACTCAGACGGAACAACCTTTCTTAGGCACTGCTAACAAGGTGAAGTTGTACGGGGACTCACTGGGCCTAATAATTCCCTCCTCCTCCTATTTACTAACCTCTTTCTCTACCTGTTCCTTGATTTTGTAGGGCATACAGTACATGGGAACAAAGATGGGTTTGGTACCTTCTCATGAGTTTACCTTGTGTTCCAACACCTTAGTCAGCCCTAACTTATCCCCTTTTAAAACCACTATATCCCCAAATTCAGCCAGAATCTCGCTTAAAACATCTATATGCTCTTTGTAGTATGCATTAGCTAAATAATCCCTAAAGACTTTCCCTCATTTGCATTTCCACCTCTGAAAACTCACTTTTCCCCTCTACAACAGTCACAGTACCACTGACCACACTCCAATCTCGGAGGCCTACCACATAAGTATTCTTCTGATATTTCCTTGCTGTATCATTATAATTCAATAATTCCACCCATGTGACACCTGCATTTGATACCCTGTTTACTGACACTAAGCTGATAACTCCTTTTAATATTTCATTACCCTTGATTATATGCACCTGTTTTGGCATTATCACTTCCATCAACCTAACTTTCACCATAGTCATTGTGCCTGGATTTGAAATAACATCCTCTAATAAAATGCCTTTAAATATATTATCTCCACGGCCATTATACAAAGCACCCTCCTGTGACTGATTATTCACCCCATGTTCCACATCCGCATGAATATCACCCATATTTATAAAACATCCACATAAATATTACCCATATTTATAAAAGTATCTCCCATACCATCAACCATAACCCCCATGCTTGATTAACAATACCACCATTATTATCACCAAAATTATCACCAATATCACCATAATATCGCCTCTGTTAAGCTCAGTATCACTCTTCATATTCTTATTTACCTCGGTTACATGTATACCCACATATGGAATAAGAACATCCAGTATCCAACCCTTAAGCCACTTACACTTGTATAGACCAATATTCTGTTTCTCCTACATGCAGGGTGGCCCAACAAAAGTCTGTTGCCCAACACAGATCCCTTTTATCACCAAAAATGGTTCTATTAAAATCAGGTCCCCCAGTGCAAACACCACCCTTATAAAACTTAAGGTATTCAATCTATGGGCTTGCACATCACACACCAACTGTGTTGAGGGTTTAAGATGGTATTGGGAGAACATGGACTGATATAAACAATAGTCCATTAAATTAACTGAAGCTCCCATACCTATGAACATTGGGATCTCTACATCACCCACTGTTGTCTGTGTTATCGGCCTGGGCTCTGGGACATCCCCAACGTGACCGCAATGGCACGTACAAGTCATCTGTACCCTTTTTGTTGATCAGGTTTCCAAAAATACCGCCGATCTAGGTCCCTTTGAGTAACCTGCTTGGGGAGCTTTTCTACCTGAACTTCCAGAGTTCTGGGATGTGAGTCTTGCATCCCTCCGTTTCTGAGACAGACAAGGTCACCAAAAGTTATCTGCACTTTTGCATGCTCCACAGTATTTTACTCAACATTGTTTCTTGGTGTGCCCCTGCCTATTACAATTGAAACAACACAAATGTTACCCTGGATCCATAGATCTATTATTTTCTACTTTGGCACACAATTGGGGGGAAGGGAAACTTAAATCCCTTTGTGTTAAGTTCCTTGGACCAGTCCCATTAAAAAAATTTGCTGTCTGCTGTGGGGCATTTGGATATGTTTCTCAACCCCAGAATAGATCAATCCTCCTCCGATATAGGTTCAATATTCTCATCAAAGCTATCTACAATGACATCCAGGACGTCGTGTGGAAGCCAGGAAAAATAAAACAATCTGTGCAAGTTATCCAGGGAGATATTATTACCATTTACCCATGTGGAATCTTTCACTTTCCGTATCCATTCTCCCGCTACATTTTGTATACTGAAAACTACAGCAGCGATGGGCTGTCCCCTTTATTGAATTCAACAAGGCTTTTGCCTCTCTGAATACCTATACATCATTTTTATTCCCTTGGCATTTAAAAAGTTATTAACTCCTTCAATAAAAATCTGCATTGGCTGAGAAAGAACAACAGCCACCAAACCCTGAAAAGGGCGATGTAATTGTAGTGACTTTATGAAGCCAAGTCTGATCATTTTTGTTTCCTTTCATCACTTTGTCTAACTTAGAGAAATCCTCAGTATTTAGGATTCGACTGGATTTCAATAAATATCATTTGCATACCAACAATATTCCCCAAAATTCCTTCGTAAATCATCAAAAAATGTTATATGAAACCCCGAAACATAAATATTCCCAAAGTGAATATTTCCCGCACTCTATGAAAAAAAAATCCTTTCTACTCTCACGGTCAAGGTTACCTCACCAGCTGATCGAAATATAGGTCATGAAAAAGACTCTCTCTCTTTTCTCATTGCTACCCAAGGATTTCTGCTGATCTCGCCCAAACCTTGGGTACTCCCCAATGCCTCGAGCTGTTAGCCTGCACTGACCCCACGCCTCTTGTTCTCCCCATTTGATGTATGCACCAACACACACTCATATAAAAAATAATGAAACACGTCGGCACCGTCTATTCCCTTCAAGCAGATTAATCCCCCCTATAAATACAGTTCTAATGAAAACCTCACAATAATGAAAAAACTTAATACATTCTGCTCCCTGCAAAAAAAAAAAAAAAAAAAAAAGCATGGCAATTGAAAGCAGACATCTAAACTATACGTTTAGTCCAGCAAAAAATATATAATACACAAGTGAGAAAAGTGTTACCATAATAAATATGAAAACGAAATGATACTGGACTTACATCTTCATTGGAGGAACAACAAGAGATACTCTTAAACACGCTGAGGCCATCTATTTACTGCACAATTTATCACCATGAATACCTAACACCCTTTAAGATTGCTGTAAACACGCCGTATTTATTACACACGTCGTATTAAGAAGACCTAACCAACACACCCATAAATTGCCACTGTCTTCGAAAGCTTATCAGTAGCCGAATCTTCTGGCCCAGTCCAGCCCACGCCTTCTCAGCAACAAAGTACCACCTGACTAACTAATAATCCTTTCTTCTAACACCTACATGATTTCCAAATTCCTGTGCACCCCACCAATCTCTCCAGAAACGTAAACCATAAGCCAAATGGGCCTTATCGCTGCCACCAATGTAACAAGGCCTAGTTTGGCCTTAGAAAACTGGAATCGGAATCTCTGATATTATTCTCAAGACCATTAAGTTACACCAAACTCAAAGATACAAAAATAAAACCTTTATTTCCCCAAAATCTAACATGATAGCAAATGAATGAATTGAAAAACCCATCTATTAAGCGTAATCACTTCCAGCAAAGAAAAGTCATTTCATGATTGTCACACCAGTTCACACATTGTCACAATAGTTCACATAGATATCATCATTTTCCACCAAACATGCCAGTAAATAAGTCACAATTCCCATTTTGGCGACATTGAATCTACCTGAGGAAAAAGAAATCATAACATTTAGAAATAAAAAATAAAAATGGAGAAGCATAAAATAATGGGAATAAAATTACACTGATTATAAATTCAGTATTTTTTTTTTCTTTTTTCTTTTTGCACTTCGGCTTCTTGGGGCACCTACCTTTCCATAGGCTTTCCTGTGGACCTCCCAACAGCTCTCTCACCGAAAGTGGTTGAAGAGTCGGGTATGCAATTAATCGTTTCTCACCAATTATCTCATTATATTTCCAATAGCGGGTCTGGACGTTCGTTCATACGAATGCGCTAACTCCTTCTAGGAGGTTCTTTTACATATGCCCTGAAGTACAAACACACTAGCGCGAACGTTCCTATGTTTCCTGCTCGGATTCTTTCGTTACGTAACGATAAGGCAATAATCGTCACTAGGTCCAACCGCTGGGTCAATTTGTGCACCCGTGCTCACGTCTCCACGATTTTCTAGTTTATAACGTCGGCCATCTACCGGACATCTACCTCTAAGTGCGGGTAATATATATATATATATATATATATATATATATATATATATAGATATATCTATATATATATTAATATATATATATATATATATATATATATATATATATATATCCTGAAAACTTAATCATTAACTAATTTTGTGGAATGGCGTTTCCTTTAATACTATGCCTTTCCATGTTACCATTATTGTATCTACGTCATTCTTGTTTGAGCATTTTTGCCACCACTTCCTTCAACTTAGTACTGTACCAAGCATCAGATATACCTCAGCTTAGTAAGGGTGTGCAAATGCTGCACATTCCATTGTGAAGGCAACAAAAACCATATAAGCACCTTGAACAGTATCAGACTAGGTAAAAGTGTGGAATGGTAATAAATATCCATGATGTACATAGATTTGTAAAATATCTGCCGTGGTGTATGAGCACTGATCACTCTACATATATACATTTTCTTTGTCCTTTATGAGGAGGTAGCCTTTTAACTTCTGAGTTTTTTTGTTGAATCTTTGTTTCACTACCAAGTTTGGCAGCCAGTCATAGAGCAACCTTGCTGCCTCTTGCTAACGTCACATGCATCACCTATCACTTGGTCTGGGTTCTCTGCTGGGCCTTCCTCCTGTGACTACTTTCCCCTCCACAAGTCAAACCAAAACCGGGTCAAATCAGTGTACCTTGGGTATCCCACTGTGTGAGTTGAACATTACAGCACCATGAATTTCATGATAAGCCAAATCAAAAGAAAAAATATTTTCATATGAACTGTATTTTTATCAGCTGGGTGATAAGGAAATCAACAAGATGGTAATGATTTAATTTAACAAAACACACCAATATGTTTCCTGATAAAAAATCCACATTATTTCTTAGAAAGCCACACATGGTGCCTTCTTATAGCCCTAGTCATTTATGTTTTTCACAGTTGTTTTATACCTGATATCTGAAAATGAGAGTGTTGGAGCTTCAAAACTAAAATACATAATGATTTATTAATGAACTGCAGAAGTAAGGAATGCCTGTATTGTCACATTAAACTAGTTCATAATCTAATCCAATCACTTACTTCACTACAGTTTCTCTCACTGTGGTTAGTCTGAAGATGGTACTTGAAGGCAGGTAATCCCTGAGGTTGATAACCCTTACACAGAGGTAGATATGCCTGGAAAGATACGTTTTGTATGAATGCTTCATATTTTTAAGTTAGGTATGGTATCAAGGTATTAAAAAACCAAACAGTAAAATGCCAAGACTCAATAGTTTCCCTGTTTGCATATGATAAGTAACACCACCTGCTAACACTTCCTGCTCTCCACCTAAGGAACAGACTTCTTTTTGTGTTTGCTTGTGATGATTGAGAAGCAATCATAGACAAATAATAAAAAACTTTAGTTATCCCCTATTTTCATGTATTCTATTCAAAATAGGCTTTGTAACAATTTTACGGTACAGAAAAACATTTCAGTGATTTTGACATCAATACAAACTTTTTACACAATGTGTCAATTCTATAAAAATCACACAACACTTTCACTGTTAGCTGCCATTGTACAAATCTGACTAAAATGTTTCTTTCACTTATTGCATTTTATCCAACTATACACCCAGGGGAAAGCTTTTTCACATCTCTGTAACAAGTGTTGGGCAGTTTTAGGTTGGCACTCTGTCAAAGCACAATTTGGGGCATCATTATTTTCTTTTGTACAGTTTCCTGTAGCACCGTTTTCTGTTGCAGTTTTGAGAATTAAAACAAAAACTTTAATTTCCTCTAGTTTGAGAAAATTTAAATTTACATATACTTAATTTCATACAAACGAGTACCAAAGCTTGAATTCAAGAAACATTCATCTTTAAGATTCGACATTTAATTGATCTCAATTATGCTTGAAAGCATGCTAGTTAAGATATTCTGAGAGGTTTTACATAATCTTTTTATTTAGGATATTTCCAGGCTGCCCGATTTGATATGGAGTGCACCAGAAACATCTCGATGTAGCCAAGAAACCAGAGAGTGAAAAGCCATTCTATGGAAAAGACCCCTGGGAAGCCACATCTTCGAGATGATTTATACTCTTGGAAGAATGAAAGGGGTGATGTGTGTTTTCAGGAAAATCCAATGAAAATGAAAGCGCATGGAGTAATGTGGAGGTGTCTCAAAAGCAGAAGTACACATTTTTTTCTATTTTCTTATGGTGATGGATGTTGATAAAATACAGTATTCATTCATAGTGGTCTCATCATGTGTTTTGGAGGAAACCATATTTTGCCAAAGGAAGTAATGAGCCGAGATTGTTTCCTTTCAGTAATGAAATTCCTTCAGTTTCCATCGCCTTCACAAGTAGACAAGTGACCCCCAGGATCAAGGATTGAGCCACATTTGGATTTACTTAGATCTCGTTCAAAGCTCAAGAGATCTATTTTTGTACAAAAATATGTTTTATGCCCTTCAGGTAAACAGTTGGATGCCTGTTCTTGGAATTAGGAATTCTTTTATGACAAACGCAATTTCAAGATCTGTGACCCTGCTGCTGCACACCTTTCAGTATCTGAGGACAAAGCTTACTGGAATTGTGTGTATTGGTAGGGGGCCTCCCAGAATGGTCATGGATGAAGGACTAGGAAGGCATCAGTCGGCATTTGCTATAAAGGAAGTTCCATTGCTCGCCACAAAACATGACTGACGTGGGAAAAAAACCAAAAAAGATTTTTGGAAATAAAACAGATTTTCATATGGCCTTCCACATTCATTATTATAGTGATAAAATGGGGAGAGCTGATCTTGCAATTCAGTTACTTGAGCCTTATTCCTTTGGCAAGAATAGTCTGGCCTGGTTTAAGAAATTTGGAATATATTCTATTTTCAGGGTCCTTTTGAATACTTTCATTTTGGCCAGGAACGAGTGCAGCCATGGAGGGGAATTCCTTTTTGATATAAAACGTGTCTGTTAGGACTTGCCTTCTTGGCACAGTCCAAATGCTAAAGCCAGCAGAGGTTTTAGAGGAGAAAGAGATTATTCATGGATGGTCTAGTCATGAATAATTTGGTAAATAAAAGTGTTGCAGAGTCTGCACAAGAAAGAAAAGCAAAGGACATTGTTTATTCCTGGCCCTTGTGAACCTGGCCTTTGCAGTGGTAATAATGAATAAAAGTGACTATGTAAGTAAAATAATGCATCATTAAATGTTAGTGAAACTTATACAAAACTGAGGTCTGCTCCTACACACACAGGGAACTCTCATTTTAATAAACAAATCAAATCCATTCTAAAGGGCTTGGACCATTTAATTAAACACTTTACACCTCAAGGCACCTCCCTACCTTATCTGATTGGTTATCTGTATGGTTTAGTCGAGAAGCACAAAATCAATAACCCTATCAGACCACTCATTAGTTCGGCTGGCTCAGTTTTGTAGATGTAGCATGGAAAAGTGCTGGAAAAACATTTTATTTAACTAATCACAAAGTTCAATTTAGTAAGCATAACATTCTTAAATTACTGTATGATGTAAGTTTTTTTAAAGAAATTCCTAGAATTTTAAAGCGTTTCAACATAAATGTTGATTTTCGAAATATTAATGTTAGAAGTTTATCAATCAAAATTCCTCCTGAAGATGCATCATGTATAGAATTCATTGTAAAAAGTTTGGTAAAATATATTACGGACAAACTGGAAAATGACTTTAACAACGAATCAAACGACACCAAATTTCTGTGAGAACTGGCCAAATATTCAATGCATTATTAGTAGGTATGAGAGATTTAGATCATCCTTTAAACTGGAGTCAAGCAAGATCCTTAATCTCATGCAGCGACACAGCTGAAATAGATATCATTGAATCGTGTTTCATCAAGTCAAATTATGGAAGTGTTAAAACTGAGTGCCTTCATAATTAGAAAAGGTGTAGATAAAAATAACCAACAAAATTAATATATTCAGTTTTATACGTGTTGTTGGACTTTGTTTGGCTAAGCTTCCGTTTCTCTTATAGATTTAATTTGTGACCGTGTGATCTCGGATTATTCTGCATTATTTTATTTTTTTATTTTTACCCTTCTGACAATTAACCTTCTGGTACTCCTGACCTTTGTGTAACCTTCTTTCCAACTGTATTTCATTTGTGCCTCGACAAAACCTGAATAAAGTTGAAAGCGCTTGATATCGACTTTCGCTTATCATTGCCCTGTGGTATTCACTTATTTAATGTAGTGAAATGCATCTACTGTGGATTATATATATATATATATATAATATATATATCTATATATATATATATATTATATATATTATATATATATATACATAGATATTTGTTAAGAATTTTCCAAATATTAGATTGAGTCCTAGTGATTTGATATACGTTAAGATCATAAGCGTCATGATTAAATAATAAGTAATTAACTTTTAGGTAAATAAATAGACTTACTGTCCAAATTAAACTGTATGTCCATAAGTATCAATAATGGGTGACTAGGGATGTATAAATGTGCATTTATTAAGTCTTATAAGTAAACATATCATTTAAATATATTGCTTTGTTCAGTAATATTTTACCCTTTTGACAATCAACCTTCTGGTACTCTTGATCTTGGTGCTTACCTTGTAACCCTCTTTCCAACTGTATTTCATTTGTGCCTCGAAAGCACTAGGTATCGACTTTCTGCCTATCATTGTCCTGTGTTATTCACTTACATAATGTAGTCACATGCATCTACTGTGGTTTTTTCAAATATATATATATATATATATATATATATATATATATATATATATATATATATATATATATATATATATATATTGCTAGGAATTCATTCCCAAAATATTAGATTGAATAATAATATTTAGTATTAACGTTAAGTAAGGTCATAAGTGTTATGATTAAATAATAAGTAATTAATTTTTAGGTAAATAAATAGACTTACTGTCTAAATTAGACCGTATGTCCATAAGTGATTATCAAATAGTAATAATGGGTGACTATACTCTGTTTTTTTCCATCTGTCCATCTGCCTGTGGTGTTTTTGTATGGTAACACTGCGTCCCGGGCTTTAAATAGTTACGCTATGTGTAAGTTTTAGGTAAATAAAAGGATATCTGGGTGTACGTTTGCAACTGAAAAGTGTTTTGATAATTTACTGTATGCGAAGTACACCGTTAATATTCGAAATAGGATATTATTATCATTGTTGAATGTAAGCTGAATGTAACTATCTAAAGCCCGAGACGCAGTGTTACCATATGGAAACACCAAAGGCGGATGGACGGATGGAAAAAAACAGAGTATAGGGATGTAGCTATAAATGTGTAATGTGTATTTGCTAAGCCTTATAAATAAACAAATCATTTAAATATATTGCTTTGTTCCATAATATTAAAGAAATATGAGATTCAATTACATAGCAATTCTAAATGAATATTAACGTTACGTGGTAAGCCAGTTTACGGTGTTTGAGATTTCGTAGGATAAGTTAGTTATGCAATTCTTAACTATTGTTCAAGTAACATCGTTATCCATCATTAGATAAGACAAAGTAATGAATTATTTTTGAATAAATATCTATTCATAATAAAATGAAGTCATATTTGTAATAATGGAAATATTCTATTTAATAATTAGTAATATTCATAAATGAGAAATAAGTTAAAATTGCATATGTAACACCATTGGTAGTTGGCAACAGCTTACGTCAGTAAACTTTAAATGTTCCGTAAAACATATGCAAAATCATGGACGTATGGTGACGGGTCATCTGGGCACTGAGCTCCACCCACTGGAGCGCCATAGCCCACTCAAGTTTTGAAATGTTCAAAACAAGTCGTGGGTGGTCACGCCAAATGTCACCTGACGTAGCTCCAGGCGTTGCTCATGGGACCCACTGTGACTGCAGTGGGGTAGGCACTGGGGTCATCAGCATTGTTTGCCACTGCGGTTTTCTTCCCACCATGAATTGCGTGGGTCTCCTCATTGCGAGGTAGCCTACTGGGAAACCGACTCGCACATTTACAGCCCTGTACGACATGGCAACGCTATAGTGTGGTATAAAAGGTCAGGTCGGCTCCTTCAGGTCAGCAGCTGTTGTTTCTGTCTCCGAGACCAGCAGTCTCCTCCAAGTACTCTCCACAATGCCCTTCAAAATGCCGAGCCTCACAAAACGACCAAGGAAGGGGCCATCAACATCACATCTTGCAGTCTTTTGGCCCGGAGAAGACTCCTACAGACACTCAGGACATGGGAAATGTCATCTTCCACCTACAGGGGTCGGAGTTGGATGAGATACAGAGTGATGACAGCGACACGGAAACTCTCTTGATCGAGACGGAGGACACCTAAGACGTCGAGGACCTCTGTGTCATCCTGTCGGACGAAAATGAGAGGCTGGTGGGTGAGTGGCTCAAGCACGAAGTCCAATTCATATACAACAAGGGTATGGGGATGGCTGCCTACAAGGACAAAGCCAAGGTGTGGAAAGCCTTTGATGATAAGGCCAAGTCACTTAGGCCACCAGTAACTGGCACAAGCTCCGGATGTGGTTTCTCCTTGCAAGCTGCATCTTCACTAATTACCTTCTACATAATCCAAAATGTTTCTCATTAATTCTTTGTTGAGGGTGTTTGGTGGTGTTACAAGAACACGGGTGAATACTTCTTGCTGGACGGAGTTGACAAGTGGAACTGCAAGCTCTGTTTACAGGCCGGCCCTTTTGTACTCTACAGCCCCACAACGGTGGGTGTGGTACCGACGTGAAGTTGACGTACGTAAAACGTTACACTATTGGCGTAAATCAGTGTGCTGTGCTTTGCAATGCAAAATCTTGGGGATGTGTAGGACTTTGCCGGGCCAGTTCCAGGTAGGCGTCCACCCATGCTTGCATTGCTTGTGTCCTATTTACCAACTGTTCAAGGTCATTTCACTGTGAAGATACCCATGATCCACATAAGTAAGCATACATTGTCGTGATACGTGAATGTGTGACCCCAGCATTAGTGTGTAACAAACTCCTCTGCTTCTGGAAAGAACTAATTCAGAAAGGAACCAGATAAGTACAATATATGTTTGTTATTTCAGGCCTAAATATTAGACATGTATATACTGAGGGCTGTATTTTTAAACTGACATCTTCGATGAAGAAGCTCTTCCCGGATAGAATGATATTGTGTAAGGGCGCAGCTCTTCGTGACAAAAACGAAGATGATCAGAGGTTGAAGATTATGAAGAAGGAGCCTTCATCACCTCTTCGCTAACCTCTTCAAATATTTTTTGTAAAATTAAATGAAAACCGCATAACTAATGTAAGTATTGGAACCTATAACACATGCCAAATACTTTAGTAATCTAT